>NC_136797.1:19510789-20110789 GCF_951216825.1 Electrona antarctica
TTACCTGGTAATAATAGGTAAGTACCTGGTATTACCTGGTAACAACCAGGTAGTAGTTATACGTATTTACCCATGAATTACCTGGTAATTACATGGTAACTTCCAGATACATTACTCAGTAATTACTATGTAATTACCAAGTATTACCCAGTATGTATAACTATTTACTGTATAATCTCTTGGTAATTATATGGAACTTACCATGGTAAATGACACACTGGTTGCCAGGTAATTACAAAGTATGTTCCTGACAATTACCAGGTATTTATACGTTTTTATACGTTTTTACTATGTAATTACCAGCTACCAGGTATACCAATAGTACCTACATTCCTATGACCAGTTGTTACTAGGTAATTTCCTGACAACTACCATGTAATTACCTGATAGGTACCCAGTAAGAAAGGAGGAACTGTACTGTGAAAGGAAGTGTGCTCTATTTCCATGATATGATATTACCATGTACCTACCTGGTAATTGTAGATTATAATCCTCCCCATTACCCATCAGGGTGTATTTTGAACTTTGAACTTTGAATTTTGAACTGGCAATAACTGTTAATTACCAAGTATTTACTGTGTAAATTAACAGGTAAAACCAAGCAAGTTACCATGTAAGAAAGGTGGAACTGTACTGTGAAAGGAAGCGTGGTTTGTTTCCATAATATTACCCTGTACTTTCACTGTAACAAACCACGCTTCCTTTCACAGTACAATTCCACCTTTCTTACACGGTAACTTGCTTGGTTTTACCTGTTAATTTATACAGTAAATACCTGGTAATTAACAGTTTTTGCCAGTTCAAAATTCAAAGTTCAAAGTTCAAAGTTCAAAATACACCCTGATGGGTAATGGGGAGGATTATAAATTATAGATTATAATTTATAATCTACAATTACCAGGTAGGTACATGGTAATATCATGGAAATAGAGCACACTTCCTTTCACAGTACAGTTCCTCCTTTCTTACTGGATACCTATCAGGTAATTACATGGTAGTTGTCAGGGAATTGCCTAGTAACAACTGGTAGTTTTCCTGACAACTACCAGGTAATTACATGGTAACTGTAATCACTGTGTTTACATGGGTACTACCCATGTAAAGGCATGGGTAGCCTACCAGGAAATTACCAGTGATTATAATCTACAATTGCCAGGTAGGTACATGGTAATATCATGGAAATAGAGCACGCTTCCTTTTACAGTACAGTTCCTCCTTCCTTACTGTGTACCTATCAGGTAATTACATGGTAGTTTTTTTATTACCTAGTAACAACTGGTAATTTCCTGGTAGGCTACTACCCATGTGTTTCATGGGTAGTACCCATGTAAACACAGTGAATACAGTTACCATGTTATTACCTGGTAGTTGTCAGGAAAATAATTGGTAATGACCTAGTACCTACTGGGTAACTTGCCTGGTAGCAGAGTAAATACCTGGTAGTTGTTGAAAATACTTGGTATACCTATAGTACCTACATACCTATAGTACCTGCAACCAGGGTATCGTGCCTGGTTGCAGAGTAGATACTTATAAATACCGGGTAGTTAGCTGGTAATTACATAGTAAAAACTTATAAATACCTGGTAATTGTCAGGAACATACTTGGTAATTACCTGGCAACCAGTGTGTCATTTACCATGGTAAGTTCCATATAATTACCTGGAGATTATACAGTAAATAGTTATACATACTGGGTAATACTTGGTAATTACATCGTAATTAATGAGTAATGCATCTGGAAGTTACCATGTAATTACCAGGTAATTAATGGGTAAATACTTATAACTACTACCTGGTTGTTACCAGATAATACCAAGTACTTACCTATTATTACCAGGTAATTACCTGGTAGTTACCTGGTAATTACCGTACCGTAAAATGAAGGGTTACCTAAAAAGGAAGATCGGCTATTGCAATCCAGACCCCATTCATTTCCCCCAAAATATAATCATTTTAAGGCTAGAATCAAACCATCCAGGATCCTGCTGAATCACGACCATAACACATTTGGATCTGTGAAGTGTTGAATGAATCATGGTAAATCATTTATATAAATATTTTTGGAAATCTGCTGCTATGCCCTACTGTATATATTTTTGTTTGTGTTCACAAATGGAACCCTGGCCTTTAACATGACAACCATTTCTCCCTCCCCACTCTTGCAAGGCGAGAGGATGGCAGAGTGGCCGTGTGGCGACGAGCCCCCGGCCCGGACATGTCCCAATGGAACCACATGCAGAGGATACTGGACCGGGCCCAACTTTGGCATCACCAACTTTGACAACATCCTGTTTGCCGTGCTTACAGTGTTCCAGTGCATCACCATGGAGGGATGGGTGGAGATTCTCTACAATGTGAGTCTCTATGCCTTATCTACCCACTTAACCTCTTAGAGGAGCCTTCCAGATTAACTGTTTTCTTAACCTAATCTGATGTTATCCATCAGCGAGTGGTACATGTGGAAAATTACATTACAGCATGCATCCCGAGCACACCACAGCTCCGGCCGTGCATGGCGGGTTTATCGTTAAACCGCTTATTTTGATCGCTCGACATTCTTTTTTTTTCTTTTTTTGTTTTTGTTTACATCCGTCTTTCATAATGTCGAATATGTCTCCACATAATTTTGTCCCAAATGGGCCGCAATAAAAGTTTTTTTGCTCTACCACTGGTTAATGGATATAATAACATCAGATAAGAAAAGCACTAGTCTATGTTGTGTTGTGTTATGTGTAGTGGCAGTAGTCTGGCAGTAGTGTGTGTGTGTGTGTGTGTGTGTGTGTGTGAGTGAGTGTGAGTGTGAGTGTGAGTGTGAGTGAGTGTGTGTGTGTGTGTGTGTGTGTGGGTGTGTGTGGGTGCGTGTGCGCGCAGTTAGGCAGAGCGCCACAGCAAAGCGTCAATGTGACATTTTGCTTTCTGCTTGGATGGTTAGGGAATTGTATCGGAGATCTGGTGTGTACTCGTTCGTGGCACATGCACGCTGTGTGTGTGCATGCATGCGCCACGCCACACACGCGCCAAGCTCATGTGCACCTGCACAGAATATTACACTAGATATCAATCAATGTCAGCGCTGCCAGCTGCCACTATGCAGCCAAAAGCAGGTATTGGACAATGAGATTCTGACCTACAGTATGCAGGCTAAATAGCACGTAGCTTCTCCCAGAAGCTCTAAGTCAAAGTATTATTGTCAGAGAGTTCTGTAGGTGTGTATGTAATAAGTGACTTACAGTATGTGTTCTCTTTAAATGCAGACCAGACTGCTTCAGTTGCACTGTTAACAGTTCAGTGCAATATTTTAAGTTTTTGTTCTAAAACAAGGGTTCCCAAAATGTTTCCAGGCGAAGTACCCGCAAAAAGCCATACAGTATAGCATTTGCAAAATGGCTTTAAAAAAAGGCTCACGTCCATTAGAGCTTGTAGATCTATAGTTCTATAGTTGACAATTTTGACAATAATGACATTCCCAAAATAGGAATGCCAACATTCTTGTGAATTTTATTTGAATTGCAATAATTCTTCAAATAGACCATATGGTCAGAGAAAATATTGCCATGCTTAGAAGAAGCTGATAAGATATAAGCATCTGAAAAAGGTAAATAGACAAGGAGTCAATGGGCGCGGCCATTTAGATTTTCGTGTCATAGCTCGCATACATCGCGCTAGCATTCCAGACCTAGCCGGATGTAGCTCAGGTTCGGGGCCTACATTAATCAATATAAAACGCCTTACGTCTTAAGGCTTAAGACGTCTGTAGACATCCTAGGCCTCCTACGGTTTTATTTGATAAGACGTCTGTAAACGTCTTTAGCACTTAAGTAGTTAACAAAAATCGTATGCCAGCCAAGTCTACGGACTTTTAATGTTTGTTTAGGGCAGCAGTTAAACAAACATTGTTGACCTGAGACGTCATGTGGCCAATATAAATACATCTTGTGATAATTTATAATTTCTACAATAACACACAATGAGTCACACTTAGCGGTTAGCGCCTCTCAAAAATAATGGGTTGAATTACAAATGGGTCTGTTTATATATCCCTGAAGTTTGGTCTTAAGTCATTTAAAAATCACACCCGTGTGAAGTGAGGGGCGCTCCTATCATTATACATCATCATCTCATGAACAACTGAATTTACAGTATGTGATTGGTTAGCCGATTTGCTCGTCTACATATGACGTAAATGTTCCCTTCATTGTCAATAGCAAATATGAGAAGTGTGGGGACAAAATCTGTATGGGGCTAGCGCCCCTCAAAAATCACACCCTGTGTGAATTGAGGGCCGCTATTATCATTGTACATCATCATTATACATCATCTCAGTCCGTCTTGAGATTCCTCACCTTCGTCATCAATGTTTGTGTTACGCAATGTTTGTACACACACACACCAAAAGCTAGCTCGTGTGAAGACAGGGACGCCCACTGTGGCTGCCACATGATTGACATCACGTGATGTCAATGTTTGTTAACTGCTGTAAACACACATTAAAAGTCCATAGACTTGGCTGCCATATGACGTCATGTTTAGTGCCCTAAACAAACATTCAAAGTCCATAGACTTGGCTGCCATATGACATCATGTTTAGTGCCCTAAACAAACATTAAAAGTCCATAGACTTGGCTCCCATATGACGTCATGTTTAGTGCCCTAAACAAACATTAAAAGTCCATAGGTCGCAACAGGTTCCCAACACCAAATCAAATGGGTTCAGATCTGAGGAGGCGTGTCTGAAGCCTGTGCTGGACGGGAGTCTCTGGACGTAAAAGCAAAAACACAGAAAAACACAGAATTAAAAGTCCATAGACTTGGCTGCCATATCACGTATAATTTCAAAAGCCAGACGTTGGAGGGGATTGGCGGATTGCGCCCCTCAAAATGGTTAAAGTCACGGAAGACACCCTCCTAATATCCACCTTGGAATCTTCTTTAGCAGATTCTGAGAAGATTGTTCATGTCTTCAGTCCTTCAACTCATCCTATTGAGATACAGAGAAACAGGGCAGTTATAAGTGCATGTCTGCCCCCAGTTCGAGCCATCATACACATTTTTTGAGGGGCCCTAGCCCTCTCCTATGCCCAGCTTTGTGTTTGAGAAATTTGAGATGATTTGACTGGCTGAGCACAGAATGTGATGTATGATGATGTATGACGATAAGAGCGCCCCTCACTTCACACAAGTGTGGTTTTTTTTAAACTTTGTGTTGATGTTACATAAATTCTTCATAAAAATACAAGTGATAGGGCTTTTGTTGATAGGAGAGCGGATTGTTGAAGAGGCAGAGCTAGAGGCCTACAGACCGCAGCGCTCGTCTCTCGCTGTCAGTCAGGTAACCAGAGAACATGCTGTAACAGGGCTGTTGGGAGAACTGTGTCAGGAAGTCTGTGAGGTAGGCCTGAAGGTCAATCTGATTTATGGGGTCCTTCAACGCATCCGCATCACTGTCCTCGTCGTCCTCACAAAAGTCATCATCATATTTGTTGGAGGTGATTAGTGCAGAAAGACCTTCATCATCGTCATAATCCTCCTGGTCCTCACACATGCCGCTAGAATCTTGACTCGAGTCGGCTGCATTGGCCGTGTTGCCATTGGCCTCTATAACGGACGACAACTCATTCACGATCACTTTGAAGACCTTGACGAGCAACGGAACGGTAGTCCACCTCTTAGCAGATTTGGAGCACGTGCGGATGCCCTCCTCGGGGCTGGAGATCTCCTCTTCCTTGACGACGATGTCTTGGAGGCGTGGGTCGTTGGTGTTGAGACCGTGCTGCAGGAGCTTGCATAATGCTACTGTAGTGACTTTGCCCTCGTACTCTCCATAGAAGAGGTGCTGTCTGCTCGTCCACTCTGTCATGACGAACTCCAGAGCAGGCTTTCCCGTCGGGCCGGGAAGACTGCACAAGAACTCTAACAGGGGCTCCAGTTGGGAGTGAACCAGGCGGGCAAACACAATGATGAGTGACTGCATGACGCAAGGTGCCTCGGCCTGCTGCATCTTGCTGAGGACGGCTCTGAGGATCTGGTGCAGCTGGTCGACCAGCTTTGCCCCGGCCTGGGAGATAAGTGTGGACACCAGCCTGCCCACGAAGGTGGCTGTGAACTCTGAGGACCTGGGGTCCAGCAGCTGGTTGACCACCTGCATAACATACCAGATGCCACTGTTCCCCTGCTCATCCCTCCACTGGCCTATCTGCTCCAGCGCCACGGATACGTAAGCCCGCAGACACTCTCCACCATTCTGCATAATGGTGTTATCATCTGTGCGTATTGCACACTGTGCCACGAGCGGGAAGGCCTGACACACCAGCATCTCTGACAGAGGAGGTTTGGTGTTGCGCACCACACTGGACAGGATGTCTATGGACGCGGCACAGAGTCCAGACGGGACTTTGTCGGGAGGAGCCTGCATGATGCTGATCAGGGTGGGGATGAGTCTAGCCTGCATGGGAGCTTGGCACCCCTCCACCCAAGCCAATTCCTTGAATATGTCCTGGGCCAAGGACACTAACACAGGGTCATTGTTGTGCTTAAGGAAAATGTTGATGGTGAGCGGGCAGATCTTGCTCTCAGCGCTGGTGGTGAAGGCTGTGCTCACAGTACACATGATGCACAGGGTCTCCATGATCAGTGTGAGCACCTCTGAGCTGGACTGGTCCGCCATCTGCACCAGTCCCTCTAGGATACCGGGCAGGAAGGGCTGCAGGACATGGGTGCTCTCTGACAACTTCAGCTGGTCGCAGTACCCCCAGGTGGCCTTGATGGCAGAGATGCGGACGGAGGGGGGCTGGCTGTCGTGGAGACCGCTAACGGTGGCCTGGAGTAACTGCTGGATGAGCTCCGGAGACATGGTCGCTGTGAAGCGGCTGGCTGCCCACAGGGCCCGGCCGAGCAGGAAGGGAGACGCTGCAGGCAGGTTGAGATCAGCCAGGATGACGTCGACCAGGAAGCTGTGCATGTCAAACTGGATATGACCATTCTTCACATTCTCTGTGATGGTGGTCTGCATTGAGCCCAGGGCCAACATACAGGCTTCGTGGACCTTCCACCAGTGCTCATTGCCATTGTTCCTAGCCCGCTCCACCTCCTGAAGGTGTTTGGTCGTTGCTGCTGCCAGAGCCACCGCACTCTCATTTGGGAACTCCATAGCAACGGCCTGAAGCAGGTCCTGAGCCGAGATCCTGACTGAATAAGAGACGGTGTCAACGTCCTCATCCTCAACAAACTGCTGGGGGTTTTCTGTCCACGTCTGAATGTCCTCCTCAGTGATCTGCATGTAGAGGATGATATAGTAGATGAGTTCAGGCAGGGCTTTCTTCACTGTGCTCTTGAGCTTATTGTTCTCCAGCAGCGTGTCTACAAACTCAAAGATGCTGAACACCAGATTCTCAAAGCCCAGAACCTCACCCTCCGAGTCCACAACAGTGTCATCCACTTCTTCTGTGCAGTTGACTTCAGTTCTCACGTAAAAAGATGCACTCTCAGTCAGGGTATTCCACACAACTGGTAGTATCTGCTGCATAGAAGACGCCATGAGTCTGGGGAAGTTCCTCACCAAAGCTGTCACCGCCTGAAGGACCTCCATCTTGAGGCTGAAGTCAGAAGAGGGTCCATCAGGAATCTGAAGGGCCTGCACAAATGCCTCTGTGAACTGCTGCACCACTGGTAATATCACTGCATTAGCTGCACCCTTTTCAAGCTCTTCAATGGCACAGATGAGGTTGGCACACGTGGTTAAGACCTCCACTGCTCTGGATCGAGTACGTATACTGTAGACCTCAGCCATGGTAAAGATCTTGTACATCTCGGGTAAAATCACAGGGGCCACCAGTGGCATCTGTGCATCCGTCACCTCCCGGGTGAACTCTGTGAGGACGCTCATGGCTCCGTGCACAGCGTTTACATCTCCACTCACTAGCATGTCCATCAGCAGGGTGAAGAGCTGCGGCCAGGCCTCAGGCCAGTCCCAGTGGGCGATGGCTGACACGGCGTACGCCACACTGGACTGGACCTTGCTGGTGGCCTCCCGCAGACCCCCAGGGAGCAACTCCCTGATGCCGGCTTTAGCCCTGTCGGTGGTTTCTGGGAATCTGAACTTCTCTGACTGGGAACACCAGTGGGTCTCCACATACTGCTTCAGTAGGACAGACGCCAGCTGACGGACACCAAGGGCCCCCTGAGGGTCCACTGTGAGTTCTGCCAGGTGGACGCCAAACTCCTCCGTCACTTCCAGCACTTTGACCTGCTCCTCCGCAGCAGCGCGCACCTCTTGGACCGGCGACAAGATCGCCTCCAGAGTCTCGATCAAAGCCTCTTTCAGTCCTTGTTGAACCGCCCCAACCGCACTCATCCCTGCCATGTTCTCACCACCACCACAGCCTGGGTATGGACACTGGGTATGTGTGTGTGTGTGTGTGTGCGTGTGCGTGTGAAACAGCTGGTAACCTCACAAATATCAGTCACTGTAGTATGCAGAGACTTCTATGGGAGGTTCTGGTTGTGAATCTGTGTGTGTCTGTGAGGTAACTATTTTATAATAGAAGTCAATGGCAGTCGCATCAGGCTGAGAGCATGGCCAAATATGGAGTCATACATTATAGATACGTCACAGATGACTGACATCACGGACTGGCTACATGAATGTGAGATCCAGATGAAGCCACGGCATTATTTATACCCCCATCTTGTTTATCAACGTGGGTAATCTCGCAGCTAATCTCGCAAACCACTGGACCGTTCAGCACCAGTCTCCATATACGTCTGTGACGTAACGTGGAAGGAACAAATGTCATGTTTGTGTAATTTGTGCAGCCAACACATGCCAATTGTAATATAGGGTTGTGCTTCACTGACTGCTCCTTTCTTGTTTTTGGGGAATTTGTGCAGTATCTCTTATCAGAGTACTTGCAGAGTACAGAGAGTCTAGCAATACCTGAGTACTTGGAGAAAGGTCTATGACAGTATATTATATAACACCCGTATATACAAGTACCGCCAATCTGTTTCCCCATGAGATCCGGAAAGAGAGAGATTTCTGCTTTTCTTCCGATTACATCACCGGAGGAAAGGTTTCGGCAATGAGACAGATAATAGGAACACGGTGCCACTTTGAAGTGTGTGCTCGTACGAACTGATCTAAGCGGATTAAGTTGAAAAATGGCAACATCATCCTTAAAGATTAGCAGCAAACGGGTTGGTTGGCGGTTACTCCTGTCTGATACAGCTTGCTTTAAACAAACTTTGCACCAGCTGTCTTCGAATCGTACGTGGCTCCTCAGTGGATCATTTAACACTTTTCCCCCCCATTCCTTCTTTCCCTCCATCTCATCTTTCCTTTCCTCCACCCCATCGTTCAGTCCCTCTCTCTCCCTGTGTCGCTGCTGAGATATGTGTAGGTTTTACTGTCATTACGCTAAACAGCATGGATGGACTCTCACCGCCGTGATGGCACAAAGTACCGCTTTATTCTCAGCACCGGCTGCGATCCTCTTAACTTTTCTCTCCTGCTGCGTAATACCATCTCTTTCTCTCGTTTGCCAATTTATCATATCTGCCTTTGTAACACTCACTGTCTTTACGTAATATGTCTGCTCAGTCCACCCATCATCCACCCACGGCCGTTGCTTTATCTATTTGCGCCTAATTATTCTTGGGTCTTTTAGAGGGGCCCTAGCTAGCCCCTCCTATGCCCAGCTTTGTGTGTCTGTGTGTACCCCATAGTGATGATTTGATTGGCTGAGCACGGAATGTGTACCACATTTGTGATAATTTGATTGGCTGAGCACGGAATGTGATGTATGATGATAAGAGCGCCCCTCACTTCACACCATTGTGATGTTTTTGTCTTTGCCCTGTTTTCTACCTACTGTAGTTTTATTTGACCCTTTAGTTTAGCCTGTGTCATCCATGTAATTGTTTGGTTGCCCGTGCTGTTTTTGAGCGGTGCCTAATTGCTCCAATGACTGGCCGTGTGTGTGTGTGTGTGTGTGTGTGTGTGTGTGTGTGTGTGTGTGTGTGTGTGTGTGTGTGTGTGTGTGTGTGTGTGTGTGTGTGTGTGTGTGTGTCTGTTTGGGGTGCGAACAGCTGCAATACCGCTGGGTGACCTAAAGTGGCACTGTTGAGCAGCCTGACGGGCCATTCACACTGAGCACTATGGCCCTCATTTATCAATGCGATTTACACCCAAAAATGGGTGTACGGTAACCTAACTCCGCCAGATGGGGCAGCAGAGAGTACACTGGGTTCCGGCCTGGCCAATCAGCAGCAGCTAGAGGCGGGATAGCTGCTGCTGATTGATCCGTGGACCACACAAGCTACTTAGACACAAGCCGGGACCTGATCAGTACCGGCTGGGTTGCCTGGACGAGGGTGTCTGACCCGAGGGTGTCGGACCCGAAACACCCGAAGACCCCAGGTGTGGGGTGTCTAAGTTGCACCAAAAGTGTTTATTAGAACACACATAGATGCAAATGGATAAGCACGGAGGCTTTTACTGAGTATAACCTGTGTGTTGCGAAGGCTCTCAAATGGATCTCCATATATGGGGATAAAAGGCTGTCACTTGGATCTCCACATATGATGATGATTTATGGCCCATATGTGGAGATAATGGAAATATCCAATGCTGACATCGGATTGATGTGGGAACCCCATATAGGGATGTACACGTGTGTCATCGTCATATGCGATTGGATAGCATTGTCATTATGACACACATATAACTAAAAAGTATAAAAGGATTACAGTCAGAGACTTAAGGTGGCAGAATATCTTCTAATATCTTTGGCCTGAGTCAGTTGGATAGGACGGAATATCTGGCCAAGCAAATTATAGAGCTTTTCATTGGAGGTTTCCACATCCCGGTTAAGTTCGTATCGAACACCACTGTCGTGGGTCCTAACTACATAACCAGCACTGGTTCGAGCTATTTTACATGGTCCTTCGAGCCGGATTAGGGCGTACGTCAGTAACAGGATGTCGGAGGCCTTAGAGGATGGTGGTGGGACAGATTCCCCAGGAGCCAGGAGGTTACAACACCAGGTGGTATAGCTTGTGGAGCAGGTGCGCTTCAACAATCATCATTTGGGCCCAGGGCCTACGGGCTCTGGACGTTTGCCTCCAGAGTCTATGGGCTCTGGAGGTCCTGGGCATCAGTTGGTTAGATGCCAGGGACCCGAAGTGGTGGGACACACTTCGAGGTTCTGGACATCGGTTGGTTAGATGCCGGGGACCCGAAGTGGTGGGACACACTTCGAGGTTCTGGACATCGGTTGGTTAGATGCCGGGGACCCGAAGTGGTGGGACACACTTCGAGGTTCTGGACATCGGTTGGTTAGATGCCGGGGACCCGAAGTGGTGGGACACACTTCGAGGTTCTGGACATCGGTTGGTTAGATGCCGGGGACCCGAAGTGGTGGGACACACTTCGAGGTTCTGGACATCGGTTGGTTAGATGCCAGTGACCCGAAGTGGTGGGACACACTTCGAGGTTCTGGACATCAGTTGGTTAGATGCCAGGAATCCGAAGTGGTGGGACACACTTCGCCTTCGGAGCAGGTGGGCTCCGGAGGTTCTGGACATCAGTTGGTTAGATGCCAGGGACCCGAAGTGGTGGGACACACTTCGCCTTCGGAGCAGGTGGGCTCCGGAGGTTCTGGACATCAGTTGGTTAGATGCCAGGGATCCGAAGTGGTGGGACACACTTCGCCTTCGGAGCAGGTGGGCTCCGGAGGTTCTGGGCATCAGTTGGTTGGATGCCAGGGACCCGACGTTGTGGGATTTCCATGTCCAGCAGAGATTGAAGGACCCGGCGTAGGACAGGAGAGTTCATCTTTAAAACGGCATGGGAATCGATTCTTGGGACAGCAGAGCAGGCTCGGACATCAAGACTACGATGGATATACCACCGATGGCGGAATCTACCGAGGAGCAGAAGACACAGCAGTCGAAGAGGAGCAGGCAGATACAGCAACCGACGAGGAGCAGGAAGATACAGCAGCCGACGAGGAGCAGGAAGATACAGCAGCCGACGAGGAGCAGGAAGATGCAGCAGCCGACGAGAAGCAGGAAGATGCAGTAGCCGATGAGGAGCAGGAAGATACAGCAGCCAACGAGGAGCAGGAAGATGCAGCAGCCGACGAGGGTCCCGCTCACCAGCAAGACACAACATCCGAAGAGGGTCCAGCTCACCAGGAAGACACAGCATCCGACGAGGGTCCAGCTCACCAGGAAGACACAGCATCCGATGAGGGTCCAGCTCACCAGGAAGTCACAGCATCCGACGAGGGTCCAGCTCACCAGGAAGACACAGCATCCGACGAGGGTCCAGCTCACCAGGAAGACACAGCATCCGACGAGGGTCCAGCTCACCAGGAAGACACAGCATCCAACGAGGGTCCAGCTCACCAGGAAGACACAGCACAGCATCCGACGAGGGTCCAGCTCACCAGGAAGACACAGCATCCAACGAGGATCCAGCTCACCAGGAAGACACAGCATCCGACGAGGGTCTCGTTCACCAGCAAGATACAACACCCGACGAGGGTCTCGTTCACCAGGAAGATACAACATCCGACGAGGGTCTCGTTCACCAGCAAGATACAACATCCGACGAGGGTCTCGTTCACCAGGAAGACACAGTTGGTGAAGGTCTGGCGAGACGCTTTCAATGGGGTGGCCCAAGGGCCAGAGAGCACTGGTGATGTGCAGGAGAGAGAGAGCACTGGTGATGTGCTGGAGATAGAGCACTGGTGATGTGCTGGAGATAGAGCACTGGTGATGTGCTGGAGATAGAGCACTGGTGATGTGCAGGAGAGAGAGAGCACTGGACATGATCACCTCCCTGAAAGACGCCAGGGTTGAAGTGATGGCGTCGGGTTGTAGAAGCCAGGGTTGACGTGATGGTGTCGTGTTGTAGACGCCAGGGTTGAAGTGATGGCCTCGTGTTGTAGACGCCAGGGTTGACGTGATGGCGTCGTGTTGTAGACGCCAGGGTTGACGTGATGGTGTCGTGTTGTAGACGCCAGGGTTGAAGTGATGGCCTCGTGTTGTAGACGCCAGGGTTGACGTGATGGCATCGTGTTGTAGACGCCAGGGTCGAAGTGGTGGCGTGGTTGAAGTGATGGCGTCGTGTTGTAGACGCCAGGGTCGAAGTGGTGGCGTGGTGTTGTAGACGCCAGGGTTGAAGTGACGGCGTCGTGTTATAGACGCCAGGACCGAAGGGGTGGCGTGGTGTTGTAGAAGCCTGGGTCCGAAGTTGTGGACCACCCTTGATACGGTCAAAAGGGCGTTACTTCAAACTGGAACTGGGAAGGTGATGACTCTGTTACGTCGGAGGCTGAGGAGGTTGAGGGATGACGGTCTACCTGGCGTACTCACCTTCTGTATCGGTGGAGGAATTGGACAAGGAAGGCAATGACTTGGAGGAACTGAGAGGGCACCGAAACCAAAAGAAAGAAAGGAGGAAGCCTGGCAGAAAGCCATGAAGGAAGTGAGGGTTATGCGGTCGAGATGATAGCGAAGGAGCAGGCTGACGCCTGACGGGCTGTTTGGTGATCCAAGAGAGGTAGGGAAAGCTTTGGAGGAAATATTTGGCAGGGTCAAATCTGTAAGAGTTACCAGGAGTGGAATGGTCATTATAGATTGTATGGATAGAGATCAGGCAGAGAACGCATTGGCAGGGGACGGACTGAACTTCAAGGGGAGGAAAGTTAGTATTTTTCATTTGGGAGGAAATCGAAGGAAGAAGGGAGTGATAGGGGGCGTACCACTATCAGTGAAATGTGAACAGTTTTTGGAAGTGGAAGGAGTTTGTGAGGCAAGGAGGCTGACGCGATTCAAGGAAGGAAAACGGGAGGACAGTAACGCTGTGTGTCTAACGTTTGAGGGGGAGATACCAGAGAGAATATATGTGGAGTATATGAGTTATTATGTCAGACCTTTCGAGAGAGCTCCACTGAGATGCTACTGCTGTCAGCAGTATGGGCATGTAGCGGCTGTGTGCAGGGGAAATAAAGTATGTGGAAGGTGTGGGAAAGACAACTGCAATGAGGACTGCAAAGAGGCGAAAGCAAATTGTATTCACTGTGGAGGAGAGCATCATGCAGGTTTGGCCCAGTGCTCAAGGAAGATCAAGGAGAGGACGGTGCATAAGATGAGAGGAGAATGGGGCATGTCATATGCGGAAGCTGTAAATAAAGTGGAAGGATGTAGTAAAGAGAGTGGGGCCGAAAGAAGGCAGCAGGTGGAAAAAGGGAATGTGCACGCAAATGAGATCTGTATGGACAAAACAAAATTCCTAGCCTTTATAGCTATGGTAATAAACTGTGCGGTGGAAATAAAGAGGAAGTCGGAGAGGATCAAAAGTACTGGAAGCAGCAAAAAGGTTTTTAAATGTCGATGACGTCACTGGGGATGATCTGGATAGTGTGCTGAGGGAGGAATTCACAGGGACTCAGACTCAAGTGTCTGAGTAACTGAATGGACTATAAGGGATGGGATCACTGGGTGGACAATGTTTGATTTTAAGTCACAGATAAGTGTATGGTGAAAGAAACCAGTAGGTGGCGGTAATGCACAATTCTGTGCCAACTGCCAATAAACCCCACAAGAAGAAGAAACTGGAACTGCATGGGTTGGCTGACTCTGACCCATTGACAGGGAACGCCTTTAATGGGTGGCATGTGATTTGATCTTGAGGTTTTTATGACCCACCGTAACATCAAAGGAAGAAAGCGGGACGCTTGGATGCCCTCAATGGGGTGGCCTGAATGGCTGACGTTTGCTGTTCAAGCCTCCGTATGTTTGTATTGGGGTGGCCTGAGGGGTCCACTGTTCAAGCCTTCTAGATATGGTACAGATTTCCATGGGAAATCTGGGGGTGGCAATGTGGCGATATCATGAGAGCATTGTCTGAACAGCATGATGATGCAAGGGCCATGAGAGCATTGTCTGAACAGCATGATGATGCAAGGGCATCGGAGCTATATCAACCCTCCCATAGATGTTGGAGCAGTCGGAGGACGGAAGCGGAACGCTCTGGTGGATATCATGAGAGCATTGTCTGGACAGCATGATGATGCAAGGGCATCGGAGCTATATCAACCTTCCCATAGATGTCGGAGCAGTCGGAGGACGGCAGAGGCTTTGTTCACCGATAGGATATCGAGATGAAAGTGCAAGCTGACAGACCAGGTCCAGGTTCATAGGGACCGAAGTAGTCCAGCAAGGAGGCTGGACGGTCACTCTTGCAGAAATGACCATGAGCATAACCGGAGACGAACAGTCATCATGCATGGTACGGTAGTAGCACCCCAAGGGCCAGGTACGCTCTTGATGCAGTGGCTCGAAGAGCCAGGTACGCCTTCGATGGGGTGGCCCAAGGGCCAGGTACGATCTTGATGCGGTGGCTCGAAGAGTCAGGTACGCCTTCGATGGTGTGGCCCAAGGGCCAGGTACGCTCTTGATGCGGTGGCTCGAAGAGCCAGGTACGCCTTCGATGGGGTGGCCCAAGGGCCAGGTACGCTTTCGATGGGGTGGCCCAAGGGCCAGGTACGCTTGCAATGGGCGAACTGTTCAAGCCTTCTTGATATTTTACATATTTCCATGGGAAATCTGGGGGTGGCTGTTGCGAAGGCTCTCAAATGGATCTCCATATATGGGGATAAAAGGCTGTCACTTGGATCTCCACATATGATGATGATTTATGGCCCATATGTGGAGATAATGGAAATATCCAATGCTGACATCGGATTGATGTGGGAACCCCATATAGGGATGTACACGTGTGTCATCGTCATATGCGATTGGATAGCATTGTCATTATGACACACATATAACTAAAAAGTATAAAAGGATTACAGTCAGAGACTTAAGGTGGCAGAATATCTTCTAATATCTTTGGCCTGAGTCAGTTGGATAGGACGGAATATCTGGCCAAGCAAATTATAGAGCTTTTCATTGGAGGTTTCCACATCCCGGTTAAGTTCGTATCGAACACCACTGTCGTGGGTCCTAACTACATAACCAGCACTGGTTCGAGCTATTTTACACTGTGCGTATGTACAACAATCACACCTGTGAGGGGCGCTCTAATCATCGTACATCATCGTACATCACATCATCATCAAGAATGGTGGTGCCTTTTTGGCCAAGGGTGGCCACCGACATACATTTGCCGATTTGCCGACACATATGACGTAAATTCTCCATTCATTGTCAATGGCATTTAATGTTTGTGTTAAGACAGAATCTACACTATAGCTGTTTATAGGAGGGGCTAGCGCCCCTCAATAATGCACATAAGATAATACAGCCTGACAGAGGGCCGTGGGTTTGATTCATGAGCCCGATGACCTTTTCTGCGTGCTACTCCCTGTCTCTCTCTCCCCGTTTCCTGTCACTCTACAGTACACTGCACTATCCAAATAAAGTCCATCCACAAATATATAGCATATACAGTATATACTATATATATATATTTTTTGCACATACAGTTTTGTATGCATCCATACTGGATGTGTATACTCTGTGCATGAGAGCAGTGAAGTGTGTCTGCATCTGACATGTATTCATTAATTTACACACAGCGAGTCCACGAGATGTTGTTTTTTACTAACGCACACATGCACTCTCGCTGCAGAGGTCACGAGGGTGGGAGTGGGTCAGGAGAGTGGGGGGCGGGGGGGACGGACGGATGGACGATAAGACAATTATAAAACACATCAGGAATAGAGACTCCACTTTGTAGATAATATATACAGCAGTGGCTCCCAACCGTTTCTGCATCAGGGTTGGGGTCTGACCACTTAGTTCAGGTTTCTGACAGCTGACCAGTGAGACACAGATTGAGTATATTGGAAATTGTGCCATCTTATAATGAGCATTAATGAGGACCAATTATATAAAGATAAGGTTGCAAATCGATGAAAAGCTGCTTTAACCATATTATAGTTAGTTTACCATGGAGTCCCTCAGGGGACTGTATTTGGTCACCTCCTTTTTGCCCTCTACACAAAGGGCCCTATTTTCTTCAGTGCCTTACCAGTTATCCCTAACTTCTTTGACATTTTTGAATAGTTCAAATAGCCGATCTATAATTTTCGGCCTAACGACAGTCGGGCATAAGGTTTACGGCACGGACGGAAATAGAGCCCCATATGTCTTCAATGAAAATGCCATATCTACAAGCTCACAACGGGTCGCAAGTGCAACACGTTTAGAGTTTGTAGATCTGCTATTTTCGTAGAATGTTCACCTATAATGATTAGGGACGCTAGAGTTCATCTAAGTACAGTAGTACAGTAGTACACTTTGGTGTAAGTAAAAGTCCTGTATTTTTGATTTTTCTTGATTTAAAGTGAAAAAGTATTGTCATCGAAATATACTACCAAACATAAAAGTACTCATTGTGCAGTATTGTGCATTTTAGCTATTTACGTTATGCATTAATATGTTCATCTCTACAATGTAGCGGCTGGTGAAGGTGTGGCTAATTTGTATTGCTTCATGTCCTTGAGTAAACATACTTGGTTACTTTCCACCACTGCGGACAGGCCATTACCCCGAGCCCTGACAGGCACGCTTTAGTATCCTCGCTAACTTAGGAAATGAATTCCCCAGTGAAGTCATTATGCTTTATCAGAGAGCCAGTGGCGAGACAGGGAGAGATTGGTGTTTGTGTGGAGGAGGAACACCCCCTTATGTTTTAATCATGAATATGGCGAGTGCCTGCAGGAGAGAAGACAAGGGGAGTCCAAATGAAGAATGAGTCGAGTTTATCATCCCTGTAGGGCAGAATTCTTTCCCCTGTGTAAATTAATGTCAAGCAATTGTAGCAAAAACTGCCGATCTACGAGCTCACCAGATTGGCTATTTTTGGAAAAAAAATTGGAAGGTTTTCCATCTTCTATAACGACATCCCCAAAATCGGATTGTCATGTTGAAAGTGGTTTTTGTGTCTTTTTATAAATATTTAACCAATGAAAAGTATTAACTAAATTGTGACTAAACATCTGTCTGTAGCACATGTTTCGATATTGTCTCTGTCGGGTGGAAACCTCATTATATTTTAAACAGTTTCAGGATTCAAATTCCAAACTAGCAAAAGCAACAGATCTACAACCTCAAAACGACCTTTTGCAACGTGTTTCGAGCTTGTATATCTGCCACTTGTGATGCTTTTGTGTGGACGCCGTAGTTATATTAGTATGATCAAGTTGGTTCATGAAAATACACCCGACAGCAACGATATAGTACGCTTTCTGCCCGACAGCGACATTCTGCTGATTCTGATAATGTTGTCATGCGGCTGCAGAGCTGTGCTTTTGTTAAAAGGGAATATACAGCCCTCCCGCCCCTCACCAGCGTATCCTTTAGTCTCTAGGCCGTGCAGGGGGCTGTCACTGATATTATGTTGTCAACTCGGCTGGAGGCTTGGCCACGGGGGGACACATAATTCTAGCAGCTCAACGGCCCATAGAGGAAAGAAGCCATGATGTCATGCTCATGCAATATTATTCTGTCATTTTCTGGGTTGTTTTGTTTGTGAAACATCTCTCTCTCGCTCTCTCGCGCACGCACGCGCTCGCTCTTCCTCTCTCTCTCTCTCTCTCTCTCTCTCTCTCTCTCTCTCTCATTAAAAGTCCATAGACTTGGTTGCCACTCTGTTTGTTTAAAGTGCTCTAAAAAAAACAACATGAAATAGTCCATGAAATTTCGAATGCCAGACGTTGGAGCAGCTAGCGCTCCTCAAAAATCATACAGAGAATACAGATGAATGAGTACATTTGGTCCTTTTCTGGATGCTTTTTTGGGGCTTTTTCTTTTAAATAATTGATTTAACAACTTTAACCCTGTGTAATTTGTTGATCGGTGTCCCTCTTGGCTCTATACTTGGTCCCCTCCTTTTCCCCCTATATAATATAATATCTCAAACTATATCTCTTTGCCCAACATAGCTAACTACAAGCAAATGTTCTTCCATTATGACATGCCCTGCAGAATCGGGATTATTTTCAACCTGTTATCCCTATTTTGGGCTTGCCATTATAGGTAAAATTTTCCCAGAAAAAATAGTTAAAATAACCCTACCCCTAAAAAAAGGGAAATTAATTCACAATGAAAAAACAAAACATTAGATGTTTAGTTAGGTCATGATGGAGACATCCATAGATGCTGTTGTGCACCAGAACAATCTGTCTGTCTGTCTGTCTGTCTGTCTGTCTGTCTGTCTGTCTGTCTGTCTGTCTGTCTGTCTGTCTGTCTGTCTGTCTGTCTGTCTGTCTGTCTGTCTGTCACTCTCTGTACATATATCAGCGGAAATGCAGTAAAAAAAGTTTCACACAAAAAATGGAAAACAGTTGATTTTACACTGTGCCTGCTGTGCTGCCTATTACTCTGTGCCCGTTGTCGTCAAAGAGATAACTGCCGGGCATGGGGGGTAGGGTTCCTTATCGTTGATAATTTGGCAATCTTCATTTCATGCCTCGTGATTTTAATGTAATAAAATGTACGTACATAAAATAAAATGTCTCCGTCTCGCCGGGTGCCAACAAATTGGAACTAGCCCTAATTATGACTGCTGTGTCATGTTCAGGCTTTACGCCGCAAATGCTGTCGTATATCTTCAGCCTTTAAAATCCTATTCACACAAACGAGTAACACTGGCAATGCAGTGAGATCCCTAACCCCTAAACCTAACCTTTAAATGCCTAATCCTACATATTTTCCAAATTGTAAATCTCTAAAAATATTTTCTTATCCATTAAACAACCATTTCTCTTGCGGAGGCTGCAAGAAATATGCCAGCAGAGCTGTAGGCTATATTTCTGCTGTCGGGCAGAAACCAGCCAGGTGCAAAACGTTCTTTTTTCAGGAAATGAAAAATATAACATTTTCAGGATATGAAGAAAACATTATATTTTTTAGAACAAAGCAAAACTGCATGCCTTATCAAAGTTGGTATTGTGACTTTATATATTGTCAATTACTTGCATGAGAGGGGGAGAGGTGGTGGAGTTATGCCTGATTGATAATAGTCGCGTGCCGGTGTCAAGCACAAGGTCACAACGAATCGCTGCATAGCGCGTAGTGACCATGTACTGTACATTGGCTATTTTTTCGGCTTTACAGTTGGTTAAAAATGGCAGTGTGTGTGTATGTGTGTGTGTGTGTGTGTGCGTGTGCGTGTGTGCGTGCGTGCGTCATGTCAGTGGCTAGCTTTTGTTTCTCAACTCATTATTGCTGCATGCGTCATGGAGTCTGTACGCACCTTGACCTTGTTGCCATGGCATTGCGCGCTGTCAGGGCCATCACACACACACACACACACACACACACACACACACACACACACACACACACACACACACACACACACACACACACACACACACACACACACACACAGGGCTTGTTAAATACTCCTAGAAGTAGAGAGGATCATGTAAGCCAACCCAATAATACTGCCCTAGGCCGGCCTACAAAGCCAAAGTGCGGTAACTATACGTTTTAGGACACACCAACTCATTCGTGTATCCCAAATGTAAAATTAGCCTTGGTGCTTTTACAACAGCTCTGTGGAAGGTTTCGTTTCTTGTGGCTCTCTTGAGGAACTGTGCTTCTTGTGTTACCATAGCTGCATGGCCTCATTACCATAACTGGACCCCAATGAGCTGTACAATTGATTTGGCGTGGCTGTCTTCATCTTCGCAGGAATCTAGCACAATGGTCTTTTTATGGTCAGTCGGAGAAATCCTGTGTGTGTGTGTGTGTGTGTGTGTGTGTGTGTGTGTGTGTGTGTGTGTGTGTGTGTGTGTGTGTGCGTGTGTGCGTGTGTGCATGTGTGCGTGCGTGCGTGGGTATTGCATTGTTAACCCAGCGTGGGTGTATGCTGTCTCGTTGCGATTGCATGACATCAAATTGTTCAGATGTTCAGATGATTCAGATGGCTTTCTGAACAATGGCTATAGTACCCAGTGTTGGGTGTAATGCACTACAATTTCAATTTACTATTTAGAAGATGCTCTTATCCAGCGACTTACAATAAGCAAGGTAATTAATCACATAAATAGAGAGAATAGTGTAGTAGTGCCTCAATTAACTAGGATACCAGGTAAACTAGCTAAATCTGTCAAACAAATTCTGTACTTTAAAAACACAAGATTCCAGGTAAACAATTAACCCAGGATCTGTCGATAACATGCCATCTAAATGACATTCTTAAGATTCTATCTGAATCACATTCTTAATAACTGGTCAAGGAAATCAGATCTAAGAAACCAAATTCATGAGAACGAGTGACCAAGATTATATCTGTACAATAGCCATATCCTGGTCAGTCGCTAGCCTCAGTGGAAAGAGAAGGGGCAAGAATGGATACAGGGAGAACACATTTCTGACCAGTAAGGTCTGAGGAAGAGCCTTAATTCCAGCTTGAAATGTTGCCAATAAATATACTAGTGATGCACGATGTAATCGGTAGCATGTCGAAATCGGCCATATCGACCATAAAAATGCCATATCGGTATCGGATCGGTCTCAAAATAATCCAGAATATTTTCACAGATATTGATGATGCAATAATAATGCGATTGCCAATGGCTCTGTCGCTTTTGTTTTGTGTATTTCTAATGTTGTTTTGTGTATTTCTAATGGCAGCATAATCCGTATAATATCGGAATCGGTCAGAATCGGCATTCTGGTGTACGGATTGTATTGTTATTTCATAGTTTTATTTTGAGACAGTTATAGCCTGCCACCAGTGGCTCCTTGATTGATGTTAAACGGCATTGCATCGTTATTGGAACATGTGAGGCGAGCCTTGTTCTTGTCTCCACATGTTTTGTGAATGACTCCATATCCAACCCACCTGAAGGAAGGAAGAGTTAAACATCTATCCAATCCTATGATAACAATCCATGCATACGAGTCACCCACATACAGTGCATAAACACACACAGACACGCATGTTACAGTAGCACGCAACGCACATCAGCACATACAGTAGTAGGCTACAGTACAACCAACACGCACAGTACGCACACAGGCATGCACATGCATACATACAGTGCAACAAACCATGTACAACCCAGATTCGGCACAAACAAGGGACTAAATTATTTTCGCTCCTATGCCACCAAAATGTGGAATGCCCTACCAACAGTCATTAAGGCATGCGAATCCCTTGACTCCTTCAAAACCGCTCTCAAAGGGCACCTACGGACGGCTGCAATTCGAAACTGGCCTCCGTAAAATCTGAATCCCCCCCCCACTGCCCACCCCTTTTCCCCCTCACTGTATATGTTTATTTTCCCTTTTTACCTCCATTATGATGAATTCCTGTTCTGTTCTTTGTCTATATAGAAGTGTCTATTTGTACGTCTCTAAATGTTTTGATGAATTGAACATGGTGGACCATGTTGTAAACAAGTGTAATGCTTAATTGGGTTGTCCACTCACAGTTAACAGCCTTTGTATTGAGTTTGTGCTTGAAATGTACTGTAATTCTGCAAACAGTAGATAGGCGCATACTGTAATGCATGTTGTGCACACACTCGTGAATGCTACAGCATGCAGAGTTTTGCATGTGCTCACCCTCACACACACACGCACACGCACACGCACACACACACACACACACACACACACACACACACACACACACACACACACACACTGTATTAGTCTGTGCATATGTATGTATGCATGTGGAGCAGTACCATGGGTATGTTCGTCTGACAATTCCAGCAGACATGTTCATAAAAGAGGATGTTGTATTACTAATATTGTATTATCAGCCACATGCCTGCTCACCTCCACCCGCTCCAGAGATCACATCACACCAGTCCTTCATGACCTCCACTGGCTCCCCGTTAAACAAAGAATCGACTTCAAAGTACTCCTCGCCACCTACAAGGCACTGCGCAACCTGGCTCCCCCCTACCGCTCCGCCCTCCTCGACCCGCCATGTCCTTTCACGTTCCCTCAGGTCCAGCGACGCCGGCCTCCTTGTGATCCCCAAAAAGATCAAGCTCAAATCCTGGGGCGACAGGGCCTTCTCTGTGGCCGCCCCTTACCCTCTGGAATGCACTCCCCAAACACATCAGAGATGCTCACTCCCTCCCTCCCTCCTACCTTCAAAACTGCACTGAAAACTCACCTGTTTAGACTTGCCTTCCCAAGCTGACGTGTTTTTAACTTGTTACATGTACTGTTTTATTGGTTTTAATTCTTATTTTACTTTTTCTTCCTAATACTGTTGTCCTTTTCTTATATGTTCCCTCTCCTGGCCCCCACACGTGTAAAGCGTCTTTGAGTACCATGTAAAACGCTATATAAGATATTATTATTATTATTATTACTAACTCCCCCTGCAATGCTGGCACATGGTAGATCACAGTGATGGATGGACCTCTGTGCTGCATAGGAAACCCCACATAGGCAAGGCACATGTGCTTTACATAACATTAACCCTGTAAGACCCGGATACATTTCTACTTGCAAAAAAGAGATTTCAACCTTACTACTACTTTGTACTACTAGGACTTATGTTAAAAAAATATGTTAAAAAAAAAAAAAAAAGTTTATTGAAAATTGTATGCACATTTATAATAATTATTAAAATAATAATAATAAATTAATAATTTACATTCGGTGGATATCTTTCACAATAATACATGATACATGTTCTAGACATTCTAATGATCACACAAATATATGTATTACATGCATTTGAGTTACTTTTATCAGGATTAAAGATAAAGGTCATAGGTCAATTTTGATTAGAATTTACACTGAGTCCAGAGATTTTTGAAGTAAATTTTTGCCTCTGTGGGGGGTATTTATATGCAAATATCATGACCAATGGCATTGCAAGACTAAACAATGAACATCAATGATGATGTTTAGGTGAAAAAAGAATAGAAAAAAAAAAAAATGAAGTGATTAATTAAAATAAAAATGTTACAGAGAAGCATCGTTGGGTCTTTTAAACAGAACAAACACATTTTAACAGGTCATTAGAATACAAGGTTTTGGGGGAGGTTTTTAATGGGAGGAGTAGGACGGGCTCTATCCTCCCATTGGGGGCACCTCACTGGCAGTTGAACCAATAGCTAAGACATAAATGGCGTAACAACGACATGGGGTATAAAAAGGGGCAAAAATGTAAATTCTGATATTGTCAAAATATTGTTTTAATCCATCAGCCTGAGCCAATATTCATACTTGGAGGGGTGGAGAGACAGAAAGAGAGAAAAGAGATTAAATATAAGTTATCTAATATTGTTAATGCATTCAAACACACACAGAGAGAGAGAGGGGGGGTTAGTTGGATGATCGGCTGCAGAGACGGAGACACATGTACAGTATATGAGATGGAGATGAGAACGATGATGAAGAAGTGAGAGTGAATTAGAGATAGAGAGACTGAGACACACCATGAAGTAAAGCAACACTTAGAGGCTGAGGCCCAACATTTATCCTACTGCACGTCTGACTGCCATCTGAGGATAAGGCTGGCTGTGTATGTGCGTGTGTGTGTGTGCGTGTGCGTGTTGTACACACACGTGCACAGTGACATGCAGCATGTGGCAGTGCACTCTCTGACTCGTCTGCAGAATGTCAGTGTGCTTCACACGGCCCATTAGTCCCCAGGTCTGTCTCCTGCTTGTACACTGACTGCTGTCAGCCTTTCACTTGCTTATGTTGTTATACTGTGCGTGTGTGTGTCCGCACGTGTTTGCGTGTCTGCCTGTGACTGTGTGCACTGACTCACTTGGAAAGCACAGCACTCCCCAAATGTAAGGTTATGAACACTTGAATCATATAGCATACATATTCTGGGGAAAGCATGAGGCAAAGATCTACCATCTCTCTGACTGTGCTTGTAGATCAGCTATTTTTGGCAAAGATATGTGGAGTAAAGTGGGAACAAGGTATAAAGTGGGCATAGTTTAGACCCCTGGGGAACTTGGACAACAAAGCATATAGACTTTAAACAGATAGACAAAGAAGACATTTCAAGTGATAAGAATCGACCTTCAATGAATTTGAACGTTATCTCTTTACACAGTAATATCACGTGTTAATTCATCCATTTATAACTCAGAGAATATACAAATGTAATTCACAAACTCAGTCACATACGGTATGCTCTCAGGGTAAACCTTTTTTTTGAGGGGCGCTAGCAGCTGTTTGTGTTTGTGTGTATGAGCGCGGTATGAACGTGATGAAGTGTGATTTAATGTTTTACTGTGTAGATGGATGGACATGGATGATGATTGATGCATATGCTGCTGCTGATTCTTTATACCAATGACATACTGATGGGGCTCATGTTGGCAACAAGCTGTCTTTGCAAACAAACCCCATTTTATAAGGGGGTTGGCGGATCTGTCTGTCTGTCTGTCTGTCTGTCTGTCTGTCTGTCTGTCTGTCTGTCTGTCTGTCTGTCTGTCTGTGTATGCCTGCTGTGAGCTAATCTCTCAAACCCTTAGACCGATCAGCTTCAAATTCTGTGTGCGGGCAGTAGACCATTTGTTTTTATACGGTTAATATTTTACTTTTAATTTTATGATGGATTGACATTACAGGCTTGTCACATGAAGTCTGATATCCACATTGGAGTCATGCCATTCCCATGTGGATCCTGAGATCTACATGATTAGATTATTTTCATTGGCTTAATTGGTACTATATAGCAGGGGTTCTCAACGTTTTTGGCTGGGGACCCCCGGAAAGACATTGGCCATGTCTCGCGAAAAAATCTGTGAACAGTGTGTGAGGAGGAGGAAACCTTTTTTAGAGAAAAGGGGAAAAATCTATTTTGTCATTGAGACCTGGGAAGGTTGTGGCTTTCAGGGTGACAATCCAGAACGTTTCTCTCTGCAGCAACTGCTTTAATCTATCACCGCCTTTTAGGGATGATTTTATAGCAATGATTTTTAAAGAGCTTGGGTTGGCATGATGAGCCTCTTTGTAATGTACCGCCATGGGATAATCAGGGTTTTCACTCCGTATTGCATACTTGTGTTCTGCTAGTCTATCTTTTAGTCTGCGCTTAGTTCGTCCTATATAGAAGCAGCCACAGTCACATTCTAATCTATAGACAACAAAAGTAGTGTTGCAGTTGGCGAAGCCTCTAATCTGAAAGGTTTTCTTGGACTGAAGACATCCACAAAACTCTTTGTCTTAATTACGTTGGAGCAGTGGTTGCAGTTACCACACTTGAAATTGCCCTCTGGACGCAGTAGCCAAGCAGACTGGTTGGGAGGAGTGGGTGGCAGGTACGTAGCTGTAGCTCCTGACCAGCTTGTCTTTTAGGGTGGGGGCACGCCTAAAAGAGAAAGAAGGGGGGTGAGGAAATGCAGTTTTGAGGTCCGGGTCACTCTGTATAATGCTCCAGTTCTTCTTTATAATGTCCTTAATTTTATGTGCATTGGTACTATACGGAGTAGTAAAATATATCTGTCCAGGGTTGGGTAAACTTCTTCTGGAACAGATTTGTCCTTTCCTGAGATTTTGCTTTAGTGTATGCCTGTTGCAGTGTGTGCTTTTTGTAGCCTCGATGAGTAAACCTGTGGTACATATCTGTGGCTTGTTGGTCAAAATCATCATCGGAATCACAGAGCCTCCTTAATCTTTGAAACTGTCCATAGGGGATGTTGGAGATAAGACTGGAGAGATGGAAACTGTCTGCTCGTAGGATCGTATTACGGTCACTACTTTTTCTGTAAATGGATGTATGCAGATTACCATTATCAATCATCCCTCGATATCTTTAAATCTAAAAAAATAATTTCTCAGATTAGCATTAGTGGAATTTATGAAATTCTTGTTCTTGTTCAGAACCTGTGAAAATCATGCATAGATCGTCAATGTATCTGCCGTACCATTTGATCTTGTCCAAGAAGGGGTTGAGTTGACTATAGATGTATCTTTCCTCCCAGAGCCCCAAGAAGAGTCCCGCATAGGGACCCTGACGAAGGCTGATTGCCGAAACGCGTTGGTCCTCCCTTTTTGTAATGATCTTTGCCATGCCTTAACTTACAATAAAGGCTTTTTTCACCTCACTGGAACAGAGTGCCTTGGATCCTCTTCTTTATTTTCATGATTTAACCTCGCCAACGAGCACCTGTATTCAGTTCAACAAACAAAGGACCATGCGGCAGCGCTCCCTTCCTCTAATCAACGTTAGTAGCTACAGTAGAACTTTGAAATCAACTCTTTACTTAATCAAGAGCCAATGAAGTGAACAGACTTTAAGAGTAATGTGTTCATCATTTTGAATTAACCGTGTGTGTGTGTGTGTGTGTGTGTGTGTGTGTGTGTGTGTGTGTGTGTGTGTGTGTGTGTGTGTGTGTGTGTGTGTGTGTGTTCACAGACCAATGATGTGGCGGGAAACACTTGGAACTGGCTGTACTTCTTCCCTCTCATCATCATCGGCTCCTTCTTCATGCTCAACCTGGTTCTGGGTGTTCTGTCTGGGTGAGTCCTCCATTGTCTATTTATCAGTGCCCCGGACGCACGCACGCAGGCACACGCGCGCGCGCACACACACAATATAATTACTTAAAGGTATATTCAGTGATTTAACTTAATTCAAATATCACTTATTTTTTCTTTTTTTCTGGATAATCCTCCCTACTATAGAGTGTGCTGACCATATAAGGAGTTCCTCCCTGTCCCCAGTGAGCCCCTGGGGTCAAAAAATCCTAGTTTCAGTTTTGGTGGCGGGTGGCAAAACCTTCATCCAATCAGGATGAGTGGGGCCTTCCTCCAATCATGATCGAGTGGGGGCGGGCCTTGGTGCACATGCTGTTGGCCTGTTGCACTTCCCCCCACTGTAGAGCGTGCATGTGCACATTTTGTTACCGGGGCGGACTGGCCGTAGAGTTCTCATCGGGCCTGAAAAGTAAGGCCCGGCCCTACCCTACCCTAACTGGGTCGGCCCGAGGCCCGGCCCGACCCTAACAATTACCATAATGTCAGGCCCGAAAACCCGAAAAAGCCTGAGTGAAAAAAAAGAGAAAAAAAGGAAAAAGAAAAATGCCACTATATGGCCGCGGCGCCGTGGATTATTGAGACGACCGTGTCAGAGAACGTACTAATAGTCTAGTCGCCGAAATAAAGGATTTATGTAACTCACGTTAATGTTCCATTTTCAACATTCTAATGGTTTCCAGCAATTTCCAGGGGTGAGTAAACATCTTCTGAATCAAAGTAGCAGCGATCCTCTGAAGTGACGCAGTTAATTATGTCCAATAGGCTACTGGCAATATTATGACAATTGTCAACTTGGCTATAATCTAGTAGTTACTGTATAGTTTACATTAATCATTGCCTCTCAAACCCACATACCACGCGTAATGTGCGTTGCCTAACCAAAAGAACAGACATACAAACCATCAACATGCCGCTCGATGGCGTGTCGAGTCTGTCGACAGCTTGCAGATCTTTTATTTTGGGCAGTGGGCACACAACGAGGCGCGCTGCGCTACGATGGGGAAATTAAATAGCTGTAGGCGCGCTGCGATACGATTTGTAAACCAAATAGCTGTAGCCTACAGTGTGACTGTAACATTGCTTGGTCATCATGTAACTATATTACGTGCAGGCGCTTTCATAGTTATATGGAGCATTTACCGTTGATTAGGTAGCCTAATTTAGCTTATTCACCCAGCTGGGTTCAACGAGACAGCAGTGTCTCGTTAAGCCCCGACGTTTCCAAAACGAGCTATTGCGGATAAATCGATGGTCTTATAAAACATTTAAGCATATGGCAAGTTGACTTAAGTTATATAGTTGATGCTGAGCAGTAAGCAGCTCATTTGGTTGGCAAACCAGAGGCCAGCCAGCGGTAGCAAATTCAACAACCACCGTTCTATTCTGTCACTTTGGTGCGCTGCTGCCTGCTGCTGATCATCGCCTCCTCCTCCTTCAGTCACATATAATAGCCTAAACTGTAAAAGTTAATCGCCAACATTCACCAGCTCAGCCCTCTTCATATTAAATAAATACATTACACAAACAACAGAATTGTTATTATTGTTATAATAAAATTAAAAAAGAAAAAATCACGGAAAATCACAGAGCCCGAGGCTCGGCCCGGCCCGACTAATTATCGTGCATTTTGGGCCCGGCCCTACCCGAAAATGTCGGGCCGGGTCGGGCCGGGTTCGGGCAGAGATTGAGAACTCTAGGACTGGGTGGTTTTCCAAATCACCCAAATCACTGAATGCTCCTTTAAGTTGATACTCAGAGCAGTAGTCAAATTAAGACAGAGGTTCTCTACATTTTTCATTTCAAGGACCCCCAGTTTGATATGCATTAGGACACATGTGGTACAATTTGTATTTTTATTTTCTATTTATTTTTTAATCTAACCAATTAACCAATCTAGCCTGGCCTGGAACCAACATTAACTCAATTACTGCCAAGGACGACTTTGATGACTTTTTTCCCCACTGGACCCCACTGCAAAAGGACTACTTTCTGTGGTTTTTATTGAGTCAGTGAGATTGCTATTTTCACTACCGTCTGGATAGGTCTCCGTTGCGGGCAATTGATAAACAGGAAATGGTCCGTCAGTGAAAAGGTTCCCCTCCGTCCACTTGAATGTTAACTGAAATTTGAAAACCCTTTTTTATCTTTTACCTTTTGTGTGTGTGTGTGTGTGTGTGTGTGTGTGTGTGTGTGTGTGTGTGTGTGTGTGTGTGTGCGCGTGTGCGCGAGTGTGTGTGTGTGTGTGTGTGCGTGCGTGCGTGCGCATGTGTGTTTGTATTTTTGTACTGTACACAATCTTTCACCTCTAGCGGGATGGCTGGGCCCACTCACTCTGAAAGCCAGCTGTCTCTTTTCTCTTTCAAGAAACTACTGTGCATGTACTGGGGCATTACCATAATGAAATGACCCCATGCGGAAATAGTAAATATGGAGAGTACCGGGGCCGCCTTTATCTTAATGAAAAGCCAATCTGGGTCCACTCACAGTGACACTTCAGTCCCGGTCAACATGTGCTCACATGAGGCTTACTGTACTGCTGTAGTGTCCTTCTAATGCTGTGAGCTGAGTATATAATACTACCACTCCTGCACCGAGTTTAGGACGTACTTCTACTGCTGCTCACATTTCCGATCAGAGGAGAGTGGAGACAGTGTGTTCTAGGAAACCTAAACTCTCACCCACTCCTCAGTGATTGATGCTGCTCATGACATTGTCAATGTGGCCTCTCTTCTCTTCTTCTCTTCTTTTCTCGGTGTCTGCCCATAGATCCGTAGTCCAAACATGCATTTTAACGTTGGTGAACATGTCCTGCTGGTTGGCGAACATGCGCTGCTGGTTGGCGAACATGCGCTGCTCCTGTGCTTGCGGTTGTGTTGAGGGTTAGGGTTAGAGATAGAGTTAGTAATTTCGGAACATTGGGAGGTCGGCACAATGGGAGGAAATAATCGGAATAATGACATGGCACCCTCTTCTCTTCTCTTCTCTTCTCTTCTCTTCTCTTCTCTTCTCTTCTCTTCTCTTCTCTTCTCTTCTCTTCTCTTCTCTTCTCTTCTCTTCTCTTCTCTTCTCTTCTCTTCTCTTCTCTTCTCTTCTCTTCTCTTCTCTTCTCTTCTCTTCTCTTCTCTTCTCTTCTCTTCTCTTCCGCCGAACCCCGACTTCCACATTCCTTCCTCTTTCACCTTTGCAACTCTCATCTCAGCCTTTCACTTCCCTATTCCTGGCTTTGTTTTAATCATGAAGCCCCCCCCCCCCTCGTTTCCTTTTTTCCTCTCAGTCTCAATCTCTCCCACAGTGAAGGGAGCGGCCCACGATCACAAACAAAGGACTTCTACCATAGGCCTCATCTCACCAAAGCTTGAATGAAAGGCAGCGTCTCATATTGTAGATGTGGTCGTTATAGTCAAGAGAGAGACTGCAGGAAGCTTCATTTAACAATCCGTTCAGTCGCCTCTCACATTTGGGAGCGGGACTCATCCTCATCCATGCTCTTAGCATAACAGCACACATCTTGCGCCCGCTGTTTTAGTCTTTGTCCCGAGTGCCTCATCTTTTGCGAGTTATTTCAGACTTTTTCTCTTCTGATTCTGTTCCGTTCTCGCATGTCTCATGGGACCAACATTATGTTGTGTTCAGATGGTCTCTAGCATGCATGTTTCACCGTACTTTTGCACATGACTGAAATGTATCCTCTGCATTTACCCATCCTATCTATTAGGATCAGTGGGTGCTATGCAGCACCCTGGGGAGCACTTAGGGTACACATAAACTGGGCATATGTGTCGTTCACTGAAAATAGTGGATCTACAAGCTCTACAAGGTCCTGTACCCTGAAAATTGCAGATCCACAAGCTCACAACATTCATGTATCTCCAGTGCAAAAGCTTGAAGATCTGCTATTTATCAGGGGGTTTCCTGTTCTTAACTGTGTAACATATATATTATTATATTCATGTAACATGAATATTTTAATCTATATAACACGTCTGTATATGCGTGTGCATGCGTGCATGCATGCGTGCGTGTGTGCATTTCCACAGGGAATTTGCTAAAGAGCGAGAGCGCGTGGAGAAGAGACAGGAGTTCCTGAAACTTCGGAGACAGCAGCAGATCGAGCGGGAGCTGACTGGCTACCTGGAGTGGATCTGTAAAGCAGGTCAGCCTCTCGTGCGTGCATGCATGTGGGCGTGTTAGACAGACAGTAATGGGGTTGTTATCCTTTAGGATTGGGGGGTATGAGATGAACAAGGAGGCGGGGGAACGGCGGGAGGGGAGCTCCGCGCGTTGTGCTGGCTATACTGCGAGCCTCCCCGAGTCCCCGTTCTTCTGTCCCCCTAGCCTGGGGGCCACCTATACTTTCTATGGCATAGGCAGCTCCTGGCAGGATCCGCCAGGAGAATCTAGACGCAGCTGCGTGACATGAGATTAATTAATTAGACAGAGAGAGAGAGGAGTGTGTGTGTGTACGTGTGTGCATGTGTGCGTCAATTTAACAAAGGTGCAGACGATCAGAAATCAGCAGAGAGTGATCGATGTTTGCGTTACTGTATGCCGTATTGAAGTGGACCAGGCCCCAGACTTTTTTTTCTCCCTGGAAATAAAAACGTCTGGGTTTCCGAGGCTACTGTCCCCCCACACACACACACTGGTCACGGCCAGGAGGACAGTGCTGCCCGGCTATGCTCCGTGGTGGTTTTGCGATCTGAGCTCTCATTGCAACTATTATAAAGTATAGTATACTATAGCCAGCACAACATAACAACTTCTAGACCAATCAACATTGCCCGGAGCGAGTCTCGGTGACAGGTGAGTAAAATCAGAGAGAAGGGCTGGGGAGAGCTGTGGTTTGCTCTTCACCGCGGCTCAGTGACGTCATGTTGTAGTTTTCGGTGATCACCGAAAACTGGACTATGAATAGGCCTTTACAGATCTGTAACTCTGAGAGTGTCCAAATGGAACCAAATGATGGTCCTTGAAATTAAAAGGGTTGAGAACCACCAGTACAGTACCAGCAACTGTAGCAGACGCCGGTCCCTCAATGTTGGTTCCTCCAGTTCCTCCAGTTCAGGATCCCAACCCTGTACAGAAAGAAAAGAAAGAAAGAAAGAAAGAAAGAAAGAAAGAGAAAAGAATGACTATGCTGTCTTCCTCTACCTTTCAGAGGAGGTGTTACTGGAGGAGGAGGATGAGAATGCGGAGGATAATTCTCCTATGGACAGCGCGTGGTACAAGAGGAAACAGAACCTGCACGGTGAGCTGCACCACAGTGCTAAAACACACCCACACAGAGAGCTAGAGTCAACCACCGCTCACTGAATGAATGAATGAATGACTGGTTTATTTTCATCTTTTACCATGAGACATTACAAGAAAAAAAAGAGCACCACAGGATCCATGTTCATCTTGTGAAATGGGATTCTTGTGCCATGTCACTAGTTTTCATACTTGCGCAATGTAATAGTAGACTCACAGCATAAATAAAGAACGAAAAACAATGACATGTATAATTTTTATCTGAAGGCCTAAAGTGCATTCAGGAATGGAACACCCAGCAGCTATAGGTCTCTCTCTCTCTCTCTCTCTCTCTCTCTCTGCTAGGTTTTTTGTCTCCACCAGGCCGAAGGCATGGGGAGAGAGTATGTTTTGCACTCCGTCCGTGTGTCCGTCCGTCCGTGTGTGTGTGTCCGTCCGTCCTTCCTTCCGTCCGTCTGTGTACAGCTAATCTCCGGCACCGTTAACCCGGTCGATGCCAAACTTTGCACACACACTCCCTGGATGCCAACGATGAACCTCTGCCCCACATTTTCCAGAACGGCCTGTTATAGCGCCACCATGAGGCAGCTTTTCACATTTTTACCTAAAACTGCACCGATCTGCGTGAAACGTTGCATGCACACTCCCTAGAGGCCAAGGACAAACCTTTGACCTGCATTTTCCGCATCTGCCTTTTATAGCGCCACCAGGAGGCCGACTTTGGTAAAACACATTTTTTGATATTACTCCTCCAGATTCTGTCCAAAAATCTCACAAATCGTTACACAGTATCTCTATGGTCATGTGCTCAAGTCGGATCTGTCTGATATTTCATATTCCATCCTAATTGGCTATAATTGGCTTTCACAGTTTGTAAGATTGCCCCGTTTTGAACAATAGCCTCAAATCATGAACGCAGCATGCAATTTACGTGAAATCTTTCACACATTTTCTTACTAGGCTGAGGAATATATTCCACCCTTTTCACATTGGCCTGTTATAGCGCCACCAACAGGTTGATTTTTGCAAAACACATTTTTGGAACAAAATGCCTCAAATCATCCAATTGCCATCAAAGGCATATGAAGAAATGGCAATCGGTAAACATGATCTCTGTAGTCATGTGATCAAGACGAGTCTGTTGGATTTCTCAGATTGTACACTGATTGGCTAAGATTGCCTTCCAAAGTTTTCAGGAGTGGCCCGTTTCGTACAAAATGCTGCACATGTCCTGCTCATCCAGAATTCTATCCTCAGAGATGCTATGAGTGATCTGGCTCTGCATTTCCTCAACAAAATGAAGAAAATTGTTGCAAAAACAAATTAAAAAAAACATCCTCCTAAACATTTTGCCAAACATCACACACACTCCTATCCTCCTGGTGGAGACCTGTGCCCGGAAGGGCACTTTTTCTAGTTATCTCTGTTGCTTGCTTCCTGCTATTTCTTTCACTCTCTTTCTCTCTCTCTCACACACACCCACGCACGCACGCACGCACGCACGCACGCACGCACGCACGCACGCACGCACGCACGCACGCACGCACGCACGCACGCACGCACGCACGCACGCACGTGCCCACACACACGCACGCGCACACACACACACACACACACACACACACACACACACACACACAGCTGGAGGTCGTGCCTCCACTAGAGTCACATCTGTAGCCACTCCTATCTCTCACCATTGTAGTAGGGCATAATCTCAGCCAATTAAGCCTGGTGTGGAAGCCAGGCGTAATTAGTAGGATTTTAGAGCAAAGACTTGATTGGATTAGCTAAAGGGAATGTGCCACACACACACACACACACACACACACACACACACACACACACACACACACACACACACACACACACAGAGGTGTGATACATGCCATACACACAGTCACACAAATGCCCACAGGCTGGCATGTTTCAAGAAAAAATGTCATGCCTGGTGGCTCAGGCACTGGTCTTGTAGGCCTATCTGCCATTGCAGATGCCCCCCCCCCCCCCCCCCCCCCCCCACACACACACACACATACAAAATAATATTGAGCCTTTACATGAGCTACTTGTTCGTATGGTGAATAGCAAGGAGACACGATATAAGCTCACAGGAGATACAAGCTCATAAGCTTGTAGATCAGCTAGTATCACTTTTGAAAATGTAGAAGATTTACACATTGAAACAAATAAATAAAAAAATATATTCGCCCCAAAATAAATAAATAAATACAGCACAGCCTATTTTCATGATTTTGTGCAGAGGATTAAAATGCCCCATCTTCCTGCCACAGAAATGCCACTCTGTTATTACTGGAGCACAACATTTGGACTTCATCCTGAATGGCAGGTGGGAGCATTGAACAAAATGTCAGTCCGAGCCAAATGACAAGAATACAGAAGACTTTAAAATGTTTGATTTCAAAATTGGTATTCACCGCCATATACCAAAATATATCTAGTCCACAGATGACAGAAAATTGAGCAAACCTTTAAAACATTTTTTTTTTAATATTCAAGGAGTAGGTACAGAACATAAATTTGATTTAAAACATTGATAAAGGGCAGAATTTTCTAAGTAAGTCAGTCTGTGAATTATTACTCCTGGGTTCCAGCAAAAGCACATTATTCCTCCCTTATTCTACCCTGGGCTCCTCATGTAAGCCTGATTTATACTTAATTGCGTGCCAGTGTCACGCGTGGAAATAGCAGATCTATAAGCTGACAACACGCCAGATTGCTGTGCATTGTGAGCTTGTAGATCTGCTATATTTGCTGTGTGCCACACCGCCACGGGCGTGCAACTAAGTATACTTAACTGTGAGTGAAGAGGCAAAGCTGTGGATGTCAGCAAAGTGACAAATCTTTTTTGTGACACAGAGGGTCACATGACCATCCCATTCACGTGGAGATGGCAGTTTCTCATTCCAAGGCCGATTTCAAGTAGGAAGGCGGAAAATCTGCGAATGGAAAAATGTGATTGATGCCCCACTATTCATAGATTCCAATTAGCCCTTCCCCCACCCTGAACCAACCGACCACGCACGCACGCACGCACGCACGCACGCACACACGCACACACACACACACACACACACACACACACACACACACACAGGGGCTGTTTTGTCTATATAGGTCTATATAGGTCTCTATTTTGAATTAAGAATCTTCTTTGGTGATAGACAAAACCTGAAACTATTTTCAGCAATGGTACACTTATTTTTTCAGTGGGTAGATCTTGTTGAGCTGGTCATTTTGAAAGTAGATCTCACGTCATAAATGTGTGGGCACCCCTGATGTAGGACTAGTAGCATGCCAAAGTTTGTGCTATTGCCATTGAGAATGCATTGGGCTTTTAAGTTAAATAACTCAGAAACTACAAATCATTTCAAAGTAAAAAGTTCCAGCATTTGTCTCCACAGTAAGCTGAATTATAAAATGTGTGAATGGAGTTTCTAGGTGAAAGAGATTTTTTGACGTGCCATAGAGCTGCCATTGAGCCCCATTATAAATTTCTCAAATTTGAAAGCACTATATTTCTAAAACTATGAAACATTTCAAAGATTCCTTTTCAGGCAACCATGTCCACCATAAGATGAACCTAAATAGGTTTGAATGGGGTTCCTAGGTGTAAGTATGTAGGACTAGCAGCATGCCAAAGTTTGTGATATTGCCATTGAGAATGCATTGGGCGTTTAAGTTAAATAACTGAGAAACTACAAATCATTTCAAAGTAAAAAGTTCCAGCATGTGTCTCCACAGTAAGCTGAATTATAAAATGTGTGAATGGAGTTTCTAGGTGAAAGTGCCATTGAGCCCCATTGTGAATTTCTCAAATTTGAAAGAACTATATTTCTAGATCACAAACACGATACACCTGTTAACCTACTGTAACTCTCAAGAGAGTACAGATGGAACCAAATGGAACCGTCCATTTGAGCAACTGCACCTTTGGTCCATTTGTACAATCTCCAGAGTTAAACAAACAGTTAGGATTTCACTGTGTGTACCATAAACCCAACATAATCCAAAGAACAATGCAAGAGTAATGTCGTCTCTGTCGGGTGCAAACTCCAAAATGTCCAGAACTGTTACTTTTCAGTATTCAAATTCAAAAGTAGCAAAAGGTCGACGAAATCAAAACGCGTCACTTTGAGCTTCTGGATCTGCGACTTTCGATACTTGTGTGTATTACAGAGTATGTTCTTTCTTTGTGTACGTATAGTGCTGCAACGAGGCAAGGCCATTAAGAAGGGTAAAGGCGACCTGATGGGCGCAGAGGAAGGAGATGATCCATACGTGGACCGGCGGTCGTCCGGCGGTAAGCCTCTCTGGTGCTCACTTTTTTCCCCAGGAACATTCGGCGGTGCACTTCAGCCTTCAGTCGCTGTCCATTCACCCGGCTGACCTTTCCAATGAAAGATTTAGGACTGAAGGCAGATTCTAAAAAATGTCCTCCTAAATCCTAACAGTTTTCTGAGAAACCTATGTTTCTACTGTATGTCAGTGCAGTGGTGCTCTTTTTCATGTCAAGGACCCCCAGAATTATCTGTATTTGGCCGCGGACCCCCATCTGAAAATATGTAGTTCCAGGGACCCCCCCCCCCCCCCCCCAGAAGCAAAGATTTGAGTTTAAAACGTTCGCTCTGAAAGAATATATATTCAAATATTTGCACCACATTTTTAACGATTTTTCAATAGCTAAGGTATAACATAATGCTTAAAACACCAAAAGGGGTTCCCGTCCTGAGTGGGTTGACTCCGCGAGCGTACAGAGGAAACCAAATGGACCTGGTTCCATTTGAATACGCTGCCTCTCGGACTTAAATTGACGCCAAGGCACTCAAGAGCCTGCCCACCACCACCACCACCACGGAGGCTGGGGGTTCGAATTGAGCGTCTGTACCAGTTGTTCTCAACCTTTTCAGGCCGCGACCCCCCAAAATAATCATATTATTTTCAAAATGTTTTCCTCTTTCTTGCTAGTTTTTATAGTGTAGTTTGTTGATTACTTTTGACGCAGCAATGGTATTTTTTTATTTTCTTTGTTTGAGGTATTACAAAGGACTTATACTGTAAGACCGTATTAATAGCTGCCAGTCAATGTGTTAATGTGTGCACAATTACAGTACCTTTGTCGTGGATCCTATTTAACCCAGATTTGGAATGGTAGCTGTTTCAATTTGGTTGTTGCACCACATCACCCAGAGGGGAAATACGTGTCTCATTACATGGTGAAAATTGATGTTTACCAAAAGAGTCACATGCAGCATCTTATTACAATTAAAGGTATATTCAGTGATTTGACTTAATTCAAATATCACTTATTTTTTCTTTTTTTCTGGATAATCCGCCCTACTATAGAGTGTGCTGACCATATAAGGAGTTCCTCCCTGTCCCCAGTGAGCCCCTGGGGTCAAAATACCCTAGTTTCAGTTTTGGTGTCGGGTGGCAAAACCTTCATCCAATCAGGATGAGTGGGGCCTTCCTCCAATCATGATCGAGTGGGGGCGGGCCTTGGTGCACATGCTGTTGGCCTGTTGCACTTCCCCCCACTGTAGAGCGTGCATGTGCACATTTTGTTACCGGGGCGGACTGGGTGGTTTTCCAAATCACCCAAATCACTGAATGCCCCTTTAATATTTACAGTATGTGTCTCACTGTCAATGTAATGCAATTGCTCGTCTGTGGCTTGGAAATGGGCTTGAGCGAGATAATTGATATGTGTCAAGGACAAGCTGTGTGCTGCACATTCCTCTCATAGTTAGGATCTCGTATCACTGCTGGCCGGCCATGGCAGAAGCTAGCAATGCTGCACTTTACTTTGCAAGGAAAAAAGTACACCATCGCTAGCAAGCAACCATCAAGTGAAATTAAGTTTAATTAATGAATTAATAATGTTGTAAACGTTCGTATGTTTGTGTGCAGCTCCTACACCGATCAATGCCAAATGTGAGTAGACTTCCTGGGATCAATTTGCTTTGCCGGTTGCTGAGCTAGTATGGGTCTGTAGTGTTTGTGTGTGTGTGTGTGTGTGTGTGTGTGTGTGTGTGTGTGTGTGTGTGTGTGTGTGTGTGTGTGTGTGTGTGTGTGTGTGTGTGTGTGTGTGTGTGTGTGTGTGTGTGTGTGTGTGTGTGTGTGTGTGTGTGTGTGTGTGTGTGTGTGTGTGTGTGCGCGCGTGCGTGTGCGTGTTTTAAATACCTCATATTAATACAATACAAACTCATACTAGCACTAAAGCTAATAAAAACTAAACTAAAGAAAGTCTGCACCATACTCCAAACAAAGTCGGCTTCGGCTGACTTTATTTGAAAAATGAACTGAAATTGAAAACAAAGTAAAAATGAATTAAAATAAAAACTTAAAAACTATAATATTAATAATATTAACCATTGGCCCTACAGTGTAGCATGGGTCCTTGCTGCTTTTCTTTGAGATGAGATACTGTTCCTAGTGAACATGTACAGTATGTCTTCATACTGTAAAGACTTACAGTAAATGTGTCATCTCAAGAGCACAGGCTAAAATGGAAGCAATACAGATTCAATAGGAGATGAAGACATTCCTTCACACTATTGAACGATACTGTGAAAACAAGAAATATTTTCAATATCTCAGTATTGAATTTTTTTCATTCCAGTAATTAAAATACATCCATCATATTGGAGAAGTCGATACCTTTCCCAGACCTTTGTGAAGCCTCTGCCTGTAAAGCTGTCGTGGAAACTCACCCATTATGCTCTTTCTACTCCCCTCTCGCCTCCGTCCTCATCTCTCCTCATCCTCTCCCCCTGCTCTTCTCTCCCATTTCTCTCTCTTCTCCTCATCTCTCCTCTATCCTCTCCTCCTATAACCCTTTCTGTGCTCCCTCTCCTCTTTTCTCTTCTCCTCACATCTCCTCTCCCAACCCTCTCCTCTCTTCTAAACTCCCATATCTCCACTGTCATCTCCTCTCCTCCCTCTCCTCTCTTCTAAACTCCCATATCTCCACTGTCATCTCCTCTCCTCCCTCTCCTCTCTTCTAAACTCCCATATCTCCACTGTCATCTCCTCTCCTCCCTCTCCTCTCTTCTCTTCTCCTCACATCTCCTCTCCTCCCTCTCCTCTCTTCTATACTCCCATATCTCCACTGTCATATCCTCTCCTCCCTCTCCTCTCTTCTCTTCTCCTCACATCTCCTCTCCTCTCTTCTAAACTCCCATATCTCCACTGTCATATCCTCTCCTCCCTCTCCTCTCCTCTCTTCTCCTCACATCTCCTCTCCTCTCTTCTAAACTCCCATATCTCCACTGTCATATCCTCTCCTCCCTCTCCTCTCTTCTATACTCCCATATCTCCACTGTCATATCCTCTCCTCCCTCTCCTCTCTTCTCTTCTCCTCACATCTCCTCCCTCTCCTCTCTTCTATACTCCCATATCTCCACTGTCATATCCTCTCCTCCCTCTCCTCTCTTCTATACTCCCATATCTCCACTGTCATATCCTCTACTCCCTCTCCTCTCTTCTCTTCTCCTCACATCTCCTCTCCTCCCTCTCCTCTCTTCTAAACTCCCATATCTCCACTGTCATATCCTCTCCTCCCTCTCCTCTCCTCTCTTCTCTTCTCCTCACATCTCCTCTCCTCCCTCTCCTCTCTTCTATACTCCCATATCTCCACTGTCATATCCTCTACTCCCTCTCCTCTCTTCTAAACTCCCATATCTCCACTGTCATATCCTCTCCTCTCCCTCTCCTCTCTTCTCTTCTCCTCACATCTCCTCTCCTCCCTCTCCTCTCTTCTATACTCCCATATCTCCACTGTCATATCCTCTCCCCTCCCTCCTCTTTCCTTCCTTCTCTCTCCTCTCCTCTCATTTCCCCCCCATGCAGCTCCCCCCAGCTCTCCGTTTGGTCGGGCCAGCGTAAAGAGCAGTGGTAAGATGGACAGCTCATCCTACTTCCGCCGCAAGGAGAAGAGGATGCGCTTCTGCATCCGCCGCATGGTCAAAGCCCAGAGCTTCTACTGGATCGTGCTGTGTCTGGTCGGACTCAACACGCTGTGTGTGGCCATCGTGCACTATGACCAGCCGGAGTGGCTCACCAGGGCTCTCTGTAAGTCTCACCGATGTACACACGTGCAATCATGCGTGGTACATCGACGTAAAGAACATAGGCCTATATAAAATATACAAGCTTGTCGATCTGCTATTTCCGGCGATACTGTAGGTTTCCCCACAATAACAGAAAACTGAAAGTACACTAGTATAGAGCTCTCACTGTGATGCATTGTGAGCTTGTATTATTGGAAAACAAAAATTAAGTAAAAAAAAAAAGTCTGTGTTTTTATAAAATATTGATCCATTGGAAAGTATTAACTTAAGAGCTTGTGTCTGAATAATAATTACAGTACACTGGACAGCGACGATGCACACAGATCAAATGTTCATTATCATATATGCCAGTTTCCCATACCATTACCAATACCATTTATTTTTCCTAAATTGTTATTATTATTATATTTATTCTTTTATTTTATTACTCTGTATACATTACATACTGTAAGTTTTTCTGTATTTATTCTCTCATTTACTGCATTACTGTATTTCACTTCTGGCTAGACGCCACTCTTCATTTCATTGTCAAAGTATTTGTATACTACTGTATGTGCAGTGACAATAAATGTAATCTATTTTTTTCCCTCAAATTTCAAAAGAAATGTGCGATCTACAACGTTGTGCGCTTGTAGATCTGCTATTTTCACTAGTTTGGGTCTCGGGCAAACGTCTAATCTCTCTTTTGGGTCTGGATCTGAAGCGTTTGGGAACCACCGGTGTACACTGTAACTCTATCTGGGTGCAACCTGTTCCTCTGCCCCTTAGATACGGCAGAGTTTGTGTTCCTGGGGTTGTTTCTGACAGAGATGGGCTTGAAGATGTACGGCCTGGGAGTCAGGAACTACTTCCATTCTTCCTTCAACTGCTTCGACTTTGGGGTAAGTAACCATGAAACGGTGTTTATATAACTCTTACTATATGTAAGCTGTGTGCTGTTTGTTTTTAGTATTCAGCTTTGTATTTTACTAGAATTTCGCGGGCCTTCGGCCCGCTCATCCCAGAGTTGCGTTGCCCCGCGTTGCGATACAGAAGTCCACAGATACAGAAGTCCACAGTGACACGCGTTTTATGCAGCTGTTTTGTGTTGCAGCGCGTGCGCGCGCGCGTGTAGTGTTGTTGTTCTTATCCATAACAATAAATGGATCAAATATGCTCTATATTAGTTATGTATAGATGTAAAGCAGTGGCTGTCAAAGGTGTGATCCAGGGACCCTCATGGTTCCTTGAGGGGGTTCCAAATGGACCCATTATAGGTCTGTAACTCTGAGAGTGTACAAATGGAACCAAGTGGACCCTACAGGTCTGTAACTCTGAGAGTGTACAAATGGAACCAAATGGACTATTTTATAACGTTTAACTCTGATACTGTACAAATGGAATCAAATGGGACTCTTATGGGTCCATTTGGTTTTACTCTCAGTTATGGGGGTCCTTGAAATCAAAAAGGTTGAGAACCTGTATGCAATGGCTTATGTCTTGTAAAAAGAGAGACCAGCCTATTCTCCAAACCATCATATCTTATGCTTTGCTAGGTTGTACAAATTAATATTGGGTCAATATAATTTGCAGGACTCACGTGTGTGCTCTCTGTCTCTCTCGCTCTCTTCTCTCTCCTCCGTCTCTGGGGTGGGGGGGATTAGTTGCGCTGCCTGCGACAGTGCTATACTTCTCCAGCAGCGGTGCAGAACCGAGAGAGTGACACATTCTTTTGGATGTAAACTGCGCAACGTGTAGCTTTAAAGTTCGGATTGTGTAGTCGCACCGGTGGTACAAAGTGAATGTTACAGCTCGCACGGTGATGTTGTAAGGCGCAAATGCGAGTACCTAGTCGCACTGTCGAGCCCTGTGTAGTGTAGTGGCATTTTCGCTGGATCGCGAGGCGATCCAAATTCCCCCCCCGCGCACGCACGCACGCACACACACACACACACACTGTACGTAGCTGTGTGTTGTTGCAGCGCGCGCGTGTGCGTGTAGTGTTGTTGTTGTTGTTGTTCGTGTCCATATATGCGCGTCGGTTTGTCCCGCTTGTACCACGGCAGGTTTGCACAGTGCGCTCAGTGCGATATTTCCGAACGTGGGCGTTGTGTGTGTGTGGGTGGGTGTGTGTGTGTGGCTGGCCTGTGTTTTGTTGCGTGGGGATCGCCATGTGAGGGGGCTAGCCAATAAGGGCCCTGTGTTGCATGTGGAGAATTGTGTAGGTTAGTGTGTGTGGTGTAGCCGAACGGGGTGGTGAGAACATGAGGGGGATGTAGCACAGCAATCGGTGACCCCTACATTAAGCTGTGTTGCTCCCAAGATGCAGTGCAAATGCGTGTTGTAGCAACCGTAGCCAATGGGAAAACAGGATGCAGTGTTGCCAGGTCCGCGAATAAGCCTATCTCACAGAATTTCCCCGCCCCCCTAAATACGCCCCCTTTCGGGGTTAGTGGTGATAGCGTGACGTCACTCCATAGACGCTACATGTTAAAAGAGGTTATTTAAGAAGTCTACAACTTTTGTTTTCTCAAGGTAAGGTTTATTCTATCTGCTCGACCTGATTTACCATCTTGTTTGCTTCATAATAATATTGGTCTGTCACATTTTTACATTAGAAAATGTACTTAGATTCTCCAGAGAAAAAAACGTGTAAATGCCCATGTTAAAGTCACCACTATTTACCGGAAGTGGGCGTGAAAAACGGGCTGTGAGATAGGCCTATTGTAAGCGAGTTGTAAGTAGCGTGTTGAATGGCATTTTTTCTGGGCTTGTTTTCATAGACCTGGCAACAAATTAGGCGGGGGTGTCGGTGCTTGTGGCGTGTTTGTGTTTATTATTGATATTGATGTTGTTTGTGAGTGTGGACGGGAGCCGGCTTTAGTGGCAGTGCAATGACAGTTTTTACGCGGCTGTTGTTGAGTGTGGCCGTGCGGCGCGACATGAGGAGATAGCCGTGGATCGACGCGGAGGGTAAGGCTGTGTCGTGTTAGTGTGTTGTTGCAGTGTGTGTTGCAGCGTGTTGCAGCGTGTCAGTGACGTAGTAGCTGGTGACTTTATTTTCGGGCACACGTTTTGGGCACACCTTTTCAAATGTATAATAGATACTCGTTAGAGTCGTTACAGTTTTGCGTGTGTGTGAGCGTGTGCGTGTGAATTTATGTGCATGGATGTTAACAGTTTAAAGGCCCATGACGTAAATCACCGTCAAGTTCAAGTGCACGAGACGGAGATTGATTAATCTCCGTCAAATTAGTGATATGAAAACGGATCGCATCGCTCCACAGCCTAGATGCGCTTGTTGCGCAATCCTCGGACAACAGTGACACGTCATCGAAAATGTTCCCTGCCTGTTTTGCCGACGACCACGAAAATCTTAAAACGTTAATAACTCGCGATCTAAATCATCCCGCCTAATTATAAAAAAAGATCCTGTGTTTGACGGCCCTCCGCGGTCCAGTCGCTAGTCGCGATAGATTTATTCTTACCTCCCGTTGTTGTCGATCGACTCTATAGTGGCGTGGCTAATGTTAGCTGCTACACACACATTCACAACAACATCCGGTCCGTCGGTAAAAGTGGTCCGGGCGCTATAAATGATGGGCACATTTTATTAATGGATTAAATAGGCCCGGGCCCTTACGGTGTTAAATTAGGTACATTTGTAATGAAAACGTTTATTGAAAACGTTTATTGATATACTGTTCAATTAACACTCGCATATAAATACTGTTTTATTGGTTCTGTTCAACTGCCCAGTGACTACAAATCTACTACATCTGGTACAAAGCAGTTATTTTCTTTGCTGGAAATTTATTTATTTGTTACATGGTCCCTGATACAAATAAGAAAAGGAAAGAAAAGGAAAGAAAAGAAAAGAAAAGAAAAGAAAAGAAAAGAAAAGAAAAGAAGAAAAGAAAAGAAATTAAAAGAAAAGAAAAGAAAAGAAATTAAAAGAAAAGAAAAGAAAAGAAAAGAAAATAAATTAAAAGAAAGAAAAGAAAATATACTTGACCCCAGGGGTCAATACTAGACTTTACCTTCTACATTAAATGATCTTTGCTGAAAATATACTTTTGCCAAATGTTTGCCTCCAGAATAGGGATAAGGGGGATAGGGTTGTATTAATTGTATTTGGGGGGCGTTTCATTCACGCTGCTAATTTGCTCGTAGTTAAAACACGGAAGGCAATATTGGTGTTGCCTCTGCCTTTACCTCTGCAGGTGATCGTGGGAAGCATCATGGAGGTCATCTGGGACATGATCAAACCCGGAACGTCGTTCGGCGTCAGCGTGCTGAGAGCCCTGAGACTGCTGAGGATATTCAAAGTCACCAAGTGAGTTGTCCACGGACAGAAGCACCTTCACATGCACATGCTGTACACTACTATATACCTCCGTAGACACATGAACAAGAATGGAGGCAAAGAGAGAAAGAGAGAGAAGGGGTGGGGTTGGAGAGAGAATGGGAGGAATAGAGAAGGATACATAGAGGAACAAACAGGGAAGAGAGGGAGAGGCTGAGACGCAGATTGAAATAGAATAGGTTGTCTCTGTCCTTGTGTGTCAAATGTAAATGGATATGTAGTTATTATTTACTAGTCATTTTTATTGGTTGAATATTTATATAAAACCCACAGACACATTTAAACTCTTTCAGCCTACTTTGGGTGAGTGAGTGTAAATATTTCCAAGAATATTAATTAATACAATTCTAGAAATATAGCAGATCTACAAGCTCACGACACATTGTGAGCTGAGCTTGTGCACGCACGCACGCACGCACGCACGCACGCACGCACGCACGCAGTTTGGATGGACAGGTATCAGTCAAAAGGGAGACATCGAAGAGCAGGACGGGTGGGGACGGATCAACATATGGAATGTCAGAACACGTCAACTCCATATATGGAGATCTAGGGGTTTGATGATGTCAGATCAACATGGTGTCCGTGAGGTCAGATGTAGAGTTACTGGCCGGCTCCATATATGCAGATCCAGTCTTGTATGGCTATGGGTTTGATGAGGTCAGTGTCGTGATCTTAATTATATGGAGACGGCCATATATGGAGCGTGTCACGAGGCGTGACTGACGGACGGACTGACTGAAATGAAGTGTGACTGACATGAAATGCAGGTTTTCATAGTAAACTGCGACCTATGGTCACAATAACAAGTACTGTATAACCGCCATGGTAAAACCATGTCTACAGTTACAATGTTTCATGTTTTGACTTAAACTCAAGACTTGGTCTTTATTCAGAGGACACACGTCAGCATGACCCATAAGGGATGCAGCAAACCTCAATACCTCATCCAAAGCTAATGCTGGAATTTCAAAACCTTATAAGATCCTTTGTGGAAATGAACATGGCTGCTTCTGCTAATTATTTGAACTCTTTAGGCTTGTTGAGCATACGCGCTTTTGATGTTCCATCAGCGATAACAATAACCGTTGTCACGCTGACTTGACAATCCTATTAAAGTTTGATAGGCATCCCATTATTTCACTCCATGAGCCACTAATCCTGTGATTCAGTACAGCTGGCAGCTGCAGGCCTTGACACATTGATTTGTTTTACTGGGTTTGTGTAACACAGAGGGTGTTACACAGACGGTACAAATGTAGCCTATAAATTAACAGTGAGGATTATGCAATATTACACGAGAGGGTGTCATTAATGCACTTCTGCGATATACCTTTCGGAATTAATGACGATAAAGAACACCCTTGAGTGTAATATTGCAATTATACAACAGTTACCCTTAAAACCTTAAGAGAATCGCTGAAAAATGATAATTTTTCAATGACAGATGTACAGTAGTCACTACGACCACAAATGTCCCAAGAAACTAGCTAGCCTAGCCACCGAGTCTGCTGCGCTCTGAGAGAAAAGCACGACTGAATTGTTTGTTTTGATTAGCCGTTCCATTATCGTGGTTTAAGCACGACTAGAAAGCTGTTTCAACACTTCTGCGATAACTTTCGGAACTCGCCCTGCGGCACCACAGGCGTGCATTAATGACGATAAAGAACACCCTCTCGTGTAATATTGCTTATTTCTATGACACATCAACATCTGTAAACTAATTGAAATGATTTTGAAATTGGTAATTCTGCATAATGAATACTTTAACATGTGGTAGTGTATTGTGTACTGTACTGCATGTACTGTATTTTGTTGCCAATAGGGCCTACTTAAATTCGAATACGTAAAGTAAAAATCTGAATGCAATGACTTTTACTTGTAACAAAGTAATTGTTACATTGTGGTATTGGTACTTTTAAACACACAAAAAAATGTGAGTACTTCTTCTTACACCGCTGACAAAGCCTGTCTCTCCCCGTGTGTGTGTGTGTGTGTGTGTGTGTGTGTGTGTGTGTGTGTGTGTGTGTGTGTGTGTGTGTGTGTGTGCGTGTGCGTGCGACCCCTGTGTGTTCCTCAGATATTGGAACTCCTTGAGGAACCTGGTGGTCTCTCTGCTCAACTCCATGAAGTCCATCATCAGCTTGCTCTTCCTCCTCTTTCTCTTCATCGTGGTGTTTGCCCTGCTCGGCATGCAGCTCTTCGGAGGAGCGTGAGTATTCCATTAGAACGGCGTTTCTCCAAAATGTTGCTGGGTCACGGACCCATTTCTATGGGGCGCAAGTTAATACCCCTTTTGCTCCCCATGCAAGGTTCAAGGTTCAAGGTTCAAGGTCTTTATTAATGTCCCATAAGGGCAATTGTGTTTACAGCAACAGTAGTGGTTTCCGACATACAAAACAATACAAAACAATACAGGACAACAACAAACAAGAGACACCATGGCATAAACAGAGGTCTGGTCGCAGATGCACGCTCTACAGTGGGGGGAAGTGCAACAGGCCAACAGCATGTGCACCAAGGCCCGCCCCCACTCGATCATGATTGGAGGAAGGCCCCTCTCATCCTGATTGGATGAAGGCTTTGCCACCCGCCACCAAAACTGAAACTAGGGTTTTTTTACCCCAGGGGCTCACTGGGGACAGGGAGGAACTCCTTATATGGTCAGCACACTCTATAGTAGGGAGGATTATCCAGAAAAAAAGAAAAAATAAGTGATATTTCAATTAAGTCAAATCACTGAATATACCTTTAATAAACGTAAACATAAAACTATGTCTGAAATGTTATAATTTAAAACATTTCACCTGTAATGATGACATACAGTACCAAGATATGGATCAGTTAGTATTCCATTATTGTATTCAATTATTGATCCTTTTCTATAATAATAATAGCAGCTGATATTGTGTGGCCCAGGCAGTAGCAGCAGCAGCAGGAACAGATGTGTTTCAGCAGGTAGCTGGCAGGGCAGCCAGGCCTATATTGTCGCTGTCGCATGGAAACCATGTATGTCCAAAGCCGTTCCTATTATTATTATTAATACAAAAAAGTGAACATTTTCACAGCTTTTGTGCGATACTCTAAAAGGTTGAAATATGGACATTGGTGGTTTGTGCCTGACAGCAGCGATATGTGTCTCAGCGGGGGGTGGGCCGTGTCATGTAGTGACTGTGACACCTGGTGTGTCTGGGCTGGCTGATGGACTAATCAAAGGCCTGGCGTCCAGGCCCTGTCTGATATAGTCAGCCAGTGTCCAGCAGGGTTCCATCTGGAACAGAAACGGAGGGGCTTTTTCTAAACGACTTCAACTTAGGACAAGTGATATTTCTCTTGGTTGAAACAAAATGTATTTTAAGTCATTTATTCTACCGCCACTGCCAGTGTTTTTCCAGTGTTTTTTACCTTATTTTGTTGACCCACGGGACCCGCGATGTGTCCAGGATGTAAACAAAAGTTGTCTGGAGGGGCGGACGATCGTCTTTTTTTGAGCGGTGCCTATAACCGCTCCATTACGAAGCAATGTGTGTATGTCTGTCTCTGTGTCTGTATGTCTGAGCACGGACAGCTGCAACACGGGGACCCCCACATGGTAACTATCATTTCTCGACTGTTTCGGACGCGGGCCGGCTGTCAATGGTGACATAATTACGATATGTTTCAATATTGGTTGGGTAAGTTGTTGGGTAAGATGTAAGTTGAAAGTACTATACTGTGGTCAGCTGGCTTTTTTATGTGCGTATGCTTGGTAGGTATATACTGATGTTGATGGTGACGTAATTGTCTGCACCAGGCCGAAGGCATGGGGAGAGAGTATGTTTTGCACTCCGTCCGTGTGTGTGTGTGTGTGTGTGTGTGCGTGCGTCCGTCCTTCCGTCCGTTACCAGCTAACCTCCGGCACCGTTGCCCCGATCCATGCCAAACTTTGCACAGACACTCCCTGGATGCCAACGACGAACCTCTGCCCCAAATATTCCTCTACAGCCTGTTATAGCGTCACCATGAGGCCGATTTAGGCAAAACACATTTCTGTAGATTACTCGTACACATTTTATCCATACATCACACAATTCGGTATACACCATCTCCATAGTCATGTGATCAACACGGATCTGCACCATTTCCCATCTTCCATCCTGATTGGCTAAGATTGGCTTCCAAAGCTCACATGATTGGTCCGTTTCGAACAATTAATTACCGGTAGGATATGTTTCAGTGTCGGGTGAATTAAAGGTAATGGTCTGTATGTATACATGTATGTAATCCGATCTTAATTACGTCACCATCAATACCTACCAAGCATACACGTGCATTCGTACCAGCACGACCACAATACTTGCGCGCTATGCTTGCGCAAGTAACTATATAACTATATAACTATATAACTACAACTATAACAATAAATGTATAGTTGCTCATTTAAATTTCACACAGGTGTGATTCACCCGGAAAATACATTTTGTAAACTTCATCGGTTCTTTAGTTATGGGCCGTTGTGTACAGTACGGCCACAGATATGAAAATGTTTTATGCCAGAGACCCCACCCGAAGACAAAACGTGTTAAAAAGGTTAAAATTATTAAAATATATATACTGTATATATTTGCAGCTCAAACTAGCTTGCAGCGCGGCACAGCTTTTTGTTATTTTCTGTATATATATATATATATATATATATATATATATATATACAGAAAATAACAAAAAGATTTTTTTTAAAGGTATCAAATGGGTCAGTGGCCTAATAATTCATATCAAAATGGGGGTACTTGGGGCTACATTCAAAAGAATCACTGAACGAAACTATACTGGAACGACCCCAATCTACGTCGTAAAATCCTCAGTGCTCATTTAACTCTGAGATCACATGGGTCCGCGGTGCGGTTCATTTGTACACAACACCCTCTGTGTTACACAAACCCATTTTTGGACTGGTTGGTTATTTTTGGACTGGTTGGTTGGTGGTCCCCGGGCCAGACTCTGAGAACCTAGGGAGTGAGTTCACCTTTCCTATTGGACGGCGTCAGCAGGGGGGCTGTTGCTATGGCTCCAGCCTCATTTAATATCTTCAGCGTCACAACGTTGACTGACAGGTGTGAAAAGACAGTGACGTCCAACACGTGCACACATGCACGCACGGCACGCGCACACACACACAACCAACATGCAGAGCAATATCCTGAGAGTAAAACATGAGCGCTGGCAGCTTTTTTTTTTTACTTTCTCACGGTTAAATGGACACTCAGGATTTCACTGTGTGATCCTCCAAAGCCAAGCACATCAGGCTAGACACACAATAATTAACATTTTCAAATCATTCTTGTAGTCAGTCTTACTTAAAGGGGGACAGGTAATTGCATTTGTTCCAAATGCAGTTTAGTTTTTGAGCGGTGCCTAACCGCTCCAATGACTGGCGCGCACACAAGCGTGCGTGCGTGCGTGTGTGTGTGTGTGTGTGTGTGCATGTGCGTGTGCGTGCGTGTGCGCGTGTGTGGTACGACCCATTGACCCTTGCAGTTGATTGGGGTCGCATTCGGGTCACACACTGTTGAGCAGCCTGCACCGCTCAGTTCACACGGGTGTGATTTTTTTTTTACAAGGCTCCATCCACACCCTCTACACACCAAATGCCTTTGCCGAAAATAGCCGATCTACAAACTCACAACGAATAGTGTTGCTTAAGTGTTTATGTGGATTATTTTCACAAATCTTCTCTGATTCAGAATCAAATCAAGCAAACTTTATTGTCACATCCCAGGTTTACATGTGTAAAACAGTGGGAGGAATTTGTTCATGTGCGAGTTCCATCGTTTTGTTATTTCCATAACATGAGAAAGAGGAGCAAGTGGAAGAGAGAGAAAGATATAAGACTAAAGACTGTCTTGAATAGATGGACAGTAGCTACAGTAGATACTATTATTTGATTACTCTGTTGGCTTCATCATAATGTCAGTTGATCCACAAGAGATTTATTAATACACATGTGGCACATTTTTCCACTCGCTTCCTGAAAATAGCTTTTTTGTTAAAAGACTAAATAGTGGATACTATGAAGATTAGCATGTTTCTCTTCCCCCAACCCACCCCCCGCCCCCCCTGCTGTCCAAGTGTATTAACACATGGCTGGATAGACATGTGCCCAGAATAATCTCCCGGTAGGATCGAGTGAAAATTGAACGATGTGCAGCGTGAGACGTGTGGTGGTGGTGGTGGTGGGTGGGAGGCTCTGTCTCTTCTGTGGAGATGTGGCTGTCTGCAGGGCATGGAAGAATATATTGTCTCTGTCGGGCGGGTGGAAGCCTCATATGGCCAAAAACGGATTGCTTTTCAGGATTCAAATTCCCCAAATGGCAAAACTATCAGATCTACAAGCTCAAAACAAACGCATCGTTTTGGGATGTGCTACTGATGCTTCTGTGTGACGCTGTAGTATGATCAAGTTAAGTAGGGCATTCGTTTACGGAGGGAGAAAAAAACCCCCAGAAAGTTAGAATAAGGAGATAAGAGGTTTCTGCCCGACAACAAGGAAATGTGTACTGGAAGGAAATGTGTTCTGTAGATACAATGGGATAATATTGTCATAATACAGACGCACGTCGCACGCACGCATACACATCGCGCGCGCGCGCGCACACACACACACACACACACACACACACACACACACACACACACACACACACACACACACACACACACACACACACACACACACACACACACACACACACACACAAATCTCCTGGCAGACAAAACTAGGGAAATGATGTGGATCTTGGGATCCAGATGGAAATGGCGTGACTCCAACTCCACTGAGTGAGGACTCATTGTCCCTGTTGTTGAGCAGAAACATCTTTTCTGACGAGTTTTGGTCTTGTGGATGTGATATTTTGTGCTTATTTCATTTTTTTAACCCTGAAAAGTTCATTTTTTTTTTTAGACATACAGGGTTTCCACCCGGCAGTGACGACATGCCTGTGTGTGTCGTGGGGATTGGTTTAATGAAGTCCCAGCAGACGCAGTGTGGAAGCTAAATGCTGGAGCTTCCAGTCCCCATTATCACAGCAAACACAGGTCTGCACAGCGGTAGCACAGAACACCACATGAAGTGATGTGTACTAATCCTCCAATAAGAAGCATGCTGGAGGGGGGAGAGAGCGAGAGAGAGAAAGAGAGAGAGAGAGAGAGAGAGAGAGATCAAAATCAACCCTACACTGTTTACAGCAAATGACCTCGGTACATATAAATAGGCCTACTGTATAAACAGAGCAACTAACTTTAATTCAATTACATTTGAATAAATTGATGCTACTTGTTGCAAATGTATTTTATACTACTGTAAGTGAATGCAAAACAAATTGAAATACTGCTGTCAACTTTCAAGAGTATTTAAGCTAACGTCTCCTATATGGATGTACTGTATACTGTAACTATCTCTGCCAGAAAATGCACAATCTTTGTATAGTTTCACAAGATAGTATTTCTCAAAGTGTTAATGTAACACAGCTTTGTTTACACCTTCATTTTATTCCTAGTATTTATATTCAATATTTATTTGTACATACACATTGATTTATCTTGATTGTCTCCACTTTTGCTTTGGCAATGCAAACATACGTTTTCTCATACCAATAAAGCTCAATTGAATTGAATTGCAGAGAGAGAGAGGGGGGGGGGGACTCTGTTGCTGTCAGGCAGAAACCTCCTATCTCCATATTTTAGCTTTTTCCCCCCCGTAAATCAACAGAGAAATGCCCTACTTGATCATACTACAGCGTCGCACGGAAGCATCAGAAGTAGCCGATCCACCAGCTGGAAACGTGACACGAAGCGACGCATTTTGAGCTTTTGCTATTTTATTTTATATTATTCCTGAAAAGTAACGGTTTGGGAATTTGGACATTTGATGTTTCCACCCGACAGAGACGATTATTACTGGGATCAAAGTGTTTGTGTTTTGTGTCTTGGGGAGGGAGGGGGGAGGTGGAGAGAGAGAGAGAGAGAGAGAGAGAGAGAGAGATTGCATCAATATTTTCTCACCTCAAATGTTTTCAGAAACTTATTTTAGTGTACCGTTGTGTTGACTTACGTAGCAGGAATCACGCAGGTAAATGAAATCATGATCCTTAACTCATTCGCTGCCATCACTGCCATCTAGTGGCTGGATTCGTACATTACGCCATAATGTACGAATTGTTAATGTTAATTGACCGGAGGAGGATCTTATTTTGAAAGCCGTTCAATCGAAAACGGAAGACTGAAAGTATAAAATCGGCTGTGTAACGTGTCCCGCAAAATCATGAATGTTATTTAATTCACCCAAAACATACATTTTGTAACCGCTTCAGTTATGAGCCTCAAATCAAAAACACAGCCTGGAAAAAATATCTGAGATAAATGGATTCTAAAAGAATCCGTTCCCAAAGACATCATAATCGCGCTGATGTTTCACTTCCGTTTTTTTCCTGTTTACTTCTCTCGCACGGAAACCGAGATCGTAGAGTTCACTTGTAAATACTGGAGACCCAAGACCCTTTGGCCTTTGCAGTCATTTCTTACATAATATTGTGCACGCAGCATTTGTTATACAATGCACTTTTCTGTTTCCTGTAATCTGTGAGTGGGTGTCATTATGTTCACTATTCTCTTCTTTCCCAAGCGTGGAAACATGTGCTGTCAATTGTGCTTGGAGACAAATCAGCGACAACCCTCAGTATTGTTAAGTGAAGTAGTGCTTTCCAGTGAAATCCTCAGAATTAGTTACACTTCAAATTAACAACCTGTCAACCCCCCCCAGGATTTAAGTGTACATGCAAGCGTTCTTACCTGACACAATACATGTGTAAAGTATGTCAGTGTGGTTCCGAATCTTTCCTGGATCAGGGCCCACTTGATAATCTGGAAAGTTTTAGTGGCCAACCCATCTCACCACTTAACTCTTTTCACGCCACCATTGACTCTGGCGCTGTGGTCGCCAATGCCAAAACTGAATGCACGAAAAAGGCCCCAAAGAAGACCCCGTGAACTGGAAGTAGTCATAGGCCATTTTCGAGCCACAGTGGGTCCCCTTCGCTATGGTCAGAAGAGTTAGCATGGTAACCGCCATTCGGCTGCCGTGTTTTGGGGTGTTTACATCCCACCAACGGTCCCGGCCCCTTAGGTTGGGAATCGCTGCGGCATGTTTAACTTTTGTATTCCGTCCTCATCTTATCCTGTTCTCGTTGTTCTCCCCGCTGCGCTGTACCTGGTCCACGTAGGTTCAACTTTGAAGACAAGACGCCGACAACAAACTTCGATACCTTCCCAGCTGCCATCCTCACCGTGTTCCAGGTCTGTTCTTCTGTTCCTACTTTGAACTTCTACTGCCACCCCCCCCCCCCCCCCCCCCTCTCTCTCTCTCTCTGTTTCACTTCATGTCTCTCCCTCATGAGGCCTCTGTATGTACATCACATGATGGAAAACAAGAGAACAGAATAGAATAGAAAGAATGGTCGTTCTGTCGTTTTTAATTAGTAGGAATGACTGGTCTGCGTACCGGCTGGCCATAATTAAGCCTTCAGTGAGAGTATTGTTATAACCCTTCGCTCCGAAAAGTAATTACATTTCACAATAGCAAAGTGAAATAAAAACTGAATGATTGACGCTTCAGTGTAAACCCCGACCGATATATATCTGTCTGGCCGATTTATCTGCCATTATTTTACTTTTTTGAGTAAAATAGACCAATGATTAACAAAACATCGGTAATTTGTGCTCTACGACTCTCGACGAAATCGGGATGGCATCGGTCATCGGTCAGGCTCTGCTTCAGCGTGAGTTCTGAAAAACCTCTCTGGGCTTTTGTTGAAAAATACTTGTAACCTGTTGCTTTGTCAGTGCTAGTGTGAACCCAGTATATACTGTAGGTCCTCCTCGAAAATAGCCAATGTATACAGTACAAGCTTGTAGATCTGCTATTACATTTGAAAACTTGTATGAGTACTTTCTACTATTACTCAAGTACATATTGAATTCCGGACTTTTACTTAGAGTATTTTTACATTGCTGTATTGATGCTTTTACTTAAAGGACCACTTCACCACTTTTCAACTTATCTTCCTATAATTGGTCCTAACTAATGTTCATGATAAAATACCACAATTTTGTCCTACTCTGTCTGTGTCTCATAAGAAGGCTGTGGGCCGTTCAGAAACCCGTCCACCAGTGACATCATCAATGGTGAATCCAAGCTAATAGAAACGGCAGGCTTTCTTTTCCTGAAAAGTTGCAATGCATAAGTTGAAGCCATCGTTCTCACGATAATACAAATCTAAATATATTTTAAAACAAATCTTGTTTTAAAAAAATCTGCCTAATGATGATGTCACTGGTGGACGGGTGTCCGAACTGCCCAAAGCCCTCCTATGAGACACAGACTGAGTAGGAAAAAATGATGGTGTTTTATCATGAACATTAGTGAGGACCAATTATATGAAGAGATGTTGAAAAGTGGTGAAGTGGTCCTTTAAGTAAAACGTTTGAGTACTGTTTCCACCACTGGGCATTTTTTGGGTGAACTTCTCCTTCAATGTCTGCTCGGCCTCAGATTCTGACTGGCGAGGACTGGAACGCAGTAATGTATCATGGGATCGAGTCCCAGGGAGGCGTGCGTCGTGGAATGTTTTCTTCAGTGTACTTCATTGTTCTCACACTCTTTGGAAACTGTATCCTTTTTTGGTATTGCACAGTATGGCGTGTGTTGTATTGTATGTGTGTTTGTCTTTGGGTCTTTTTGGGCTTATCTCGCAAAGCGCAGGACCGATCAGTGCCACATTTCTTATACACACCGCTCACATAATAGTATGTTTAATTTATTTAAATATAATGATGGAAGGGAATGGCAGTTGGATAGCACTGAAACCTTGTCAAAGTATGGAGTCATATCATACATACCGTAAGTCATATGTCCACATACCTACTGTCTTACACGTTAAAACCAAATTGGGAAAGCATGTGTGTCATTTTAGCGTTGGCTAGAATGCATTTGTAGAAGCGGCAGCAGAATCCACAGAATCGGGGCGCAGATCTCCGCAATTTTCCTGAGCCCCAGATCCACACAGACACCCTCCTGAATGTCTTCTTGGCCATCGCTGTGGATAACCTCGCCAACGCACAAGAGCTAACCAAGGTACGCTGGCATGACCGCATGGCGCGCTCTTTATCATCAGGAGACACCGGTGTGTCAAGACATTACCTGTTGACCGTTATTATATGAACCCCAAGACAACCACTCTTTGTTATAGTGTTGATTTCGTCGGCTAAAACTATCACAATAGTTTTTGGTCGACTACGTCTTTCCACCGACAAAATAAAAACGTAATAAAAACTGAGCCTCCCCCTGGCCAGCCGGGGCGCCTGGTGGAGGGGAAAGGAACTGGTTGGAATAACATGTTCCTTCCACGTGCTACTTCCAACCAGGGAAACTCCCCCTGTCAGGTGAAAAGAAGCAGCTTGGACTCCTCATGCATAGAAGGAAGTATGAGGTCAGTCCGTTGCTCTCCCCGGGTTAGCAGAGGGAGTGTAGAGCCTAAGATTACGGTACATTAGATAATTGACACTGGGTGAAAAAAAGGGTTACAAAATAATGGGAAAAAAAATAAAAACTGAGCTATGGTGACTAAGACTAAAATATTGACAATGTTGTCAACAAATACAAACTAGAGTTTGAGTCCGACGAAAATCAGGCATTACGGCACCATCATGGCCTGCCAAAATATGTTTTTGTCGTCAAAACTGTAGATTTAGTCAACTAATCGTATGATATTATGACTAAAACATTTCAGACGACTAAAATGTGACTAAAACTAAATTACATTTCATTCAAAAGACCATGACTGAAAAATGTGCTGTCAAAAACGTGCTGTCAAAAACGACACCAACTTTGTTGTCACCGCCAGGACGAAGAGCAGCAAGAGGAGGCGGCCAATAAGAAGCTTGCCCTGCAGAAGGCCATGGAGGTGAAGGACGTCAGCCCCATGTCGGCTGCCAACATCTCCATCGCCGCGTAAGTTCTGACACCCATCTATCTGCCTCCGACTGACAGCAGCTGGCCTGCTGGTGTGTCCTCCTCCTCCATGACACGCTGTCTGTCCTCACTCTGCGTCTCCCTCTGTCAGTGTCTGCTCAGCTTCTCAATATAATGGTGCATGGCAGCGATTTTCAACCTTTTTATTGTATTTTTTCTTTTTGTGTCTCGGAGACCCCAATAAATCCTCAGTGTTCATTTAACTCTGAGAGTGTACAAATTGACCCTTACGAGGTCCACAGAGCACGATAACTATACATACTTTATGTTAGTTTGAGTCAGTCTTGTAAACACATAATACATTTTAGTTATTGTATATGTATTTTGGTAGCGTGTTTTTATTTATTTATGTTTTTATGAAAAAACTAAATGTATAAAATAAATTAAAGAGGTAATTGGAAAAAAAAACACGCCCTCTCACACATTTGGACAATATCAGTCATCATAACCAGGGAAGTGTGTTTTAATAAGTCCAACATGGTTAAAATGGAGTTTGAAGTTCAGTGGGTTATACTGTATAGAGTATGGCATAACCGATGAAATGAATATCAAATATTGAATCAAGCAACAGAAAAGCTGTCTGAGGTGCACGCACAAGCCCAAGTAGATATTAACCCATTTTGGGCGGGAACCCCTTTTGGTGTTAGCATTATGTTATGCTTTAGCTATTGAAAAATAGCAGATCTACAAGCTCATAGCACGCCACCGAGTGGCGCGCTACGAGCTTGTAGGTCTGCTATTGTAGGTCTGCTATTTTGAAAAATCGAAGAACCACTGACATAGAAACATAGCTTTTTCAGAAAACTGTCAGGATGTAGAAGACATTTTGTGTTTTTACTTTTAAAGTGAAATACCCCTTTATAAATGTAACATCTCGCTGCAAATATCACATGTCACGTCTGATCTGACTTTGATGTCGCTCCCTTTGAAAGTGTTCTTCACGTGTTCAATTAAGTCAGTATTGGAAGAGACAGTCTTTGATGAGAATATTTGTCCGGACTTTTTTTTCCCCCTCTCTTTTCATTTCTGCAGATATTTTATTTCCAGTCTGTGTGTGGTGCATAATTTACGAGGCCTTTAACTTTTGGTGAAGTCGGTTAATCTACATTCCTCTCCGATTCGCACTCCTTATGAGTTATGAGCGCGGTGCTCTGAGTCTGGACAAAATAACTTTGAACCAAAGTATGACTGGCGTCTCAGAGTAATTACCCAGGAGTTTGAGAGGCCTTGCAAATCACTGTTGTATTTAACTTTTCTCCCTAGTCCGCATCATCACAGTGATTATGTCAACATGTTCATTTGAACTAAAGGTAATGGTAACACAGAGTTTTAACACGGCAGTGCATCGTCATTTTTCTCTTGAGTAAAAACAAAAGCATTTTAATCTGACCGTAAGGTTGGAAATGTTGAAAAAACATTACAATTGACTGTTGTCTGTTACTAATGTGAGAGGCAATGGTAATCAATCAATCAATCAATCAATAAATAAATCTATCAATAAATCTATCAATAAATCATAATTGCATTGGTTATAGACCAAGTGTCACAATCTGGAATGAAATTGTTCTACAACCGTTCAACATTCAATGTTAGGCCTGGGCTCCACTGAGGGCGTTGCGTTTGGACGGTGTCAAGAAATGAACCGGGACGAATGAGTGACACCCGTCCTAACGCAACCATCAGCAGTGGAGCACCCTTCATTGATAAAAAAGGGAACATTCCCTGCGTTGACAATGACGCAACGCTGACGGACGCCCGATGGCTGCCGACGTGGAGCTTTGCCGTAAGATGACATGAGACACTTTCATCCTGCAGTGTTTAGCAGCCAGTGTTGCACAAGTCTTTGCTCAGACTTTAGTTTACACACACAGGAGGGAACAGGTGGACACTAGGCAGATGGGTGAGTCAGCTGACTGCCACCTAATCCCTCAGGTTGTTTTTGCTTTTGCTTTAGTTTTTTTGTCTTTCTGTTCATTTGTGTCTCATCCTTTTTGTTTTGTGTTCTTTTTGTTTCTGTTCTGGGCATGGACAGTTTTGTAAAGCAAAATCAAGATGCACACTCTCGCAGGTCGTCCAACAGCAGCATACAGTCACCGTGAGTTATCTCTCTCTCTTACAATATCCTCCTCTCCTTTCTTCTCCTCTCCACTCCTCTCTTCTTCTCTCCTTTCTTCTCCTTACCTTGTTCCTTCAGTCTCTCCCACAACACTCTTCCCGGCACGCTCCCTTATCACTCTCCATTACGGGAAGCCTCCTCCCTTCCTGTGGGCTGATGATTGTTGAGATTGTTGAGCCTGTGGGAGCACAGAGCAACACTATAGTTCTTCTTTCACCACCCTGATACCATGAAGGCAAATCCATTTGTTAAGGCGCATTTAAGAAATCATGCATTTTCTCAATATTGCTTTTATAGAGTGACAGAAATGGAATATATTCAGAACAGGGTAGAACAAAAAACATCACACATTTCACACTGTGTGAGTGGCTGAATGCAACATGCGTGTGTGCGTGCGTGCGTGCGTGCGTCGTGTTATAAACAGGTGTTGATTCTATACAGTATATGCACAGTCTCTGTAAGACCAAAACAACAAACAAAAATATTGTATAATCATTTTTAATATATGTTGTATATTTAGTGGCATTATTCCTGGGTAATCACCAACACAGTACATTAAGAGCATTTCTGAGCTCCTCTGTGGACTCTGTACTGCACCTTAGACATTGCCAACAAGAAAGATTTTCCATTGCATTGTTGATGCCTAAAATAATGAACAATTCAGCACACTGTGGTGTGAATAATCAACGTTATAATTTGTTCAATTTCTGTAAGCACAGCCAATCCCCCAGGCAGTTTGACATTTACACTCGTTATTTAAGACGCTGGCGGCCTCATTTAGCAAAAACACAATTTTGGCTACACGGCAAAGTACAGCCAACTGTTGGCCTGCTTCTCTGTCTGTAAAATACAGCAGACAAATGTTACACCTGATTAACATACACTTCTCACTGCGCGTCGTATCACACTGTGGCACGTTGTGAGCTTGTAGATCTGCTATTTTCGGTGCATGACACCAGCGGTTTGTGCTCCGGTGTTGTGTACTGAAAATTATTAGTTATACTATCTACTATACTATCTACTCCCCCACTCGACGAATCTTACTAAGGTACAGGTCAAAAAGAGGACCAATTATCCATAAACTTTCATGTCAACAACTCATACCGTGCAGAACCCAAAAGAGCACAGTATGATGTGATACGTCCATAGAAGTACACACATCAAACAAACACACTTTTTTTCTGTTCATCGATCATGGAAGAATCATATTTTCTTTAATCCGATTCATATGCCTGCCTGCTCTTCTTCTGGTCTTGTAAAATACCTCATATTCAAAATCTCCATTTTACCACCTCAAGTCTCGCTTGAGTTCTTTCCTGCTGATGATCCATCTGTTTTGATGTCTGAGCCATTCTGCCGTAGTCTGTTGGAGCGCATCCGAAGCTAATTTGTAGCTTGTTCTGACACACAATGGTGTAATTCCCCTTGCTTATCGTCAAGGGCTACCGCTTATTGCACAATGGAGCTAATCTCACTAACCACTACACTGATCGCGTCTCTCGAGCTTGCTGCCAGCAGGCCAAGAAAATCAATCCTCCATTTTTTTTTTCTCTCTTTTTTTAAAAAAATACATCAACGACAAGATTTAGACTGGGGGTAAGTCCCTGTGACCTACCAGCGTCGTGTGCAGGAGGGTAATTGTACATCAAGCTGCCTCATGCTACAGCAGGGGTGGGCAACTCTGACGATGGAGAGGGCCATTATATTTCCATACTCACTCCAGAAGGGCCACATTGCATGTATTGCAAAAATAGCCGATCTACAAGTTTTGAACTTGTAGATCGGCTATTTTTGCTATATTTGAAGTGAAATCCTGTTTTTTTTTTTTGCTATTTTCAATTGGGATCCTGAAAAGTAATTTTAACTAAATACAAATATATTGGACATAAAAAAGACAATAACATTATTTGTAATAGTACTCAGCAAGCTACTAATAAAGACTAAGTAATTAAAGTGGGTCATGTTTGCATGTTTGGAATTGTAACAGCTGAAATCAATAATTCAACAGTATTGTGATATTAAACTGCGGGCCGCATTAAGTGAAGGTGGGGACCGCATGTGGCCCCCGGGCCGCCAGTTGCCCACCCCTGTGCTACAGAAACACACTTCTTCTGACCTACCCAAGCGGCCGCTCTACCTCCTGAGCCACTGTGGCCCCTGAACCCCTTGACGATTATTACTGACTTCTTACACAATTTATTAATTACGGTACTCTGTGTTCAGATGGAAGGCCAGACGAGGCCAGCTGTAGGTGCAGGGAGTGTGCGGGGTCAGGGTGGCTGTAATACACCGATTACAACAATTGGAATTATTTTTGGATAAAAGATAACAACTTGATGCAAACGTTCATATAATATCCATGGGGTCATGCGATGAAGTCTAGCCATTAACCTTCCCATTATGCATAATTTTTACTTATCGTATGATGGTGTCCTGCGCCGAAAAGAACAAAGCTAGAAGACATTTTGGACTCACGACACCAGCACGCAACAACGTTGGTTTTCCATTCTTATGACCACCCCACCCCCTCCTTTTATCATTAATTTTGATTCCTGTAATAGGGCTGCAACTATCCATTATTTTCCTAGTGATTATATTATCGATTGATTTCTCAATTTATTTTTTGATATACTTTTCTTGCTTTTATATCGTTGCTGTCAGGCAGAAACTTTAGGTGTTTTTTTCATAAATTAATGCTGTACAGTACTTTATCATATTACTACAGCGTAACACAAATGTATCAAAAGTAGTATTTCCACAATTTTTTAAGTTCATGATTAATTATTTGTTTTGGCTCTAACAACATGACCAAAATAGGGATAGATTACTAATCGATTATTTCATTATTACCGATTTTCCGATTAACCGCTGCCGCCCCCTCGTTCCTGTACGCAGCAGAGAGCATCAGCGGACGGTCAGGTCCATGTCGGTGTGGGAGCAGAGGTCCAACCGTCTGCGCAGACACCACCAGAATACGGCGGGCAGCAGCGAGGCCCTGTTCAACGAGCTGGAGCCCGACGAGCGCCTCCACGTCTCCTCCACCCTCCACCTGCGCCCCGACGCAAAGACCCACACCCACCGTCCGCTGCTGGTGGACCAGGTACCGTAGCACCTGTCCCAATTAGCATAGCAAGAAACCTCTTATCTCCATATTCTAACTTAGTAGCAGATCCGCGAGGTTGTAGATTTGCTGCTTTTTCTGCTTTTTTCTTTATCCCACGATTTTTGTAACACATTTCTTTCACCCAGTGTCAATTGTCTAATGTAATCCTGGGCACAACACTCCCTCTGCCAACCTGGGGAGAGCAATGGGCTGACCTCATGCTTACTGGACGTAGCGCATGGAAGGAACACGTTATTCCAACAGGTTCCTTTCCCCTCCATCAGGCGCCCCGGCTGGCTAGGGAGAGGCAGTATAGAGACCAGGATTCGGTTTCTACCTGACAGAGACTATATAATCGAATGATCGCAGTTGTACGACGAGTTAACTAAAACATTTGCGATGGTGTTTTCGTGACAACCCCCCTTATAGGAGGAGGGCACGGACGGCAGCGACAAGCCCCGGCCCCCGGAGGGCGAGGAGGAGCCGCCGCCGGGGGGAGACCCTCGATTCGACGACCCGCGGGACCCTCCCCCGCACTCCAGGAAGCACCACCACCACCGCCACCGAGACAGGAGCGCCAACGGAGCCGAGAGCGGGGACGGAGCGAGGCACCACTCCTATCACAGGGATGAGCACCAGGACGGCACGCAGGTACGCTGACCACACCTCTGTGTCCTGTTGTTGGTTCCCGTCCATTCAGGACGGGCATGCAGCCAAGTGTAAAATCAGGCATTATGACGGCATCAAGGCCCGGCAAAATATATTTTTTGTCCACAAAATCAACTATAGATTTAGTTTTACGATATTTAGTGTACTAAAACTAAACTAACACAAAAACATTTCAGATTACTAATATATGATTATATTACATTGTATTTAAAAGACTGTGACTAAATCGAAATTTAAAAAAAATTGCTGTCAAAATCAACACCAGAGGGGACATCGACACCACCACCGCCACCCAGCGGGCTCCCCGGAGGATGGCAACGGGACCCTGACCAATGGGACAAGGGTGGACCGCCCCGGGAGGGGCGGGGGCGGGGACGGTGAGAGGAGAAGACACCGGTCTCGCTTGGCCAGAGCTCAGTCCACCATGGATGGCGAGGAGCGTAGAGGACGTGGAGAGAACGATGGACGCAATGGTCACAGGTAAGGAGTTTCTTTTGTTTTGTTTTTTACCAGTTACGACTTTTTTCCCAATTGTTACGTTCACACAGGCAGATGAAACGATGCAGTGTACAGAGCCGGATTTACCTTGCTGAGGACCCCCGGGCTGGAGCAAATTTGAGGGCCCCCCTTGGGGGCGATTCACAGCGAGGCCGAAATGTTTTTGGGCTATTTTGTTTTCATTTTGGGGTACCCAGGCCCCTAAAAAGAGAGGCAGGCAGGCAGGCAGGCAGGCAGAAGCTCTCAATGGTTTAACGATAATACAACTAAATACAATAACTATACACACATTTCACTTGAATTGGATTTCAATACTTTACAATCTTATAATTAAAAAAGAAATTGGGGGGCCCCCCCTAGTCGGGGGCCCCCGGGCTGCAGCCCACCCTAGCCCAACGGTAAGTCCGGCTCTGGCAGTGTACCATTCATTGTCAATGGATTCTGGAAGCCAGCGACATGACGTTGCAAAGACGCAATGATGCATGTAGCTGCTCCAAATCAACTCACCTGCCCTTGTGAACGCACCAAATGGCTCTCCCTGCTGAAGACTACTTTTGTTTTTTTTTGTAATTATTCAGAAAGAGATGGCTCATCATACAGTAGCCACAATGTAGAAAAACTAAAAGTCTGAAATTCAAAATGTACTTGAGTAAAAGTATACAAGTATTAGCATCAAATTGAAGTACCAAAAGTAAAAGGGTATGCAGAATGTCCCTTTGTGACACCAAAGGGAGCTAAAAATGGCCATAGCCGTCATCACAAATGTGATGATGTCAGCACATTTGGGCCGCTGGCAAAACTAATGCTTGGAATGGTTTCAGCATCATGAAAACCCCCTAGTTTGACAATTTTGAATTTTTTGCATTCTATAGGTTGTTAATGGTATGGTCACATATTATGCCAATTATGAAAATTGCTCAACATATAATATGCAAGTTAGCATCCGGCAGTTTCTACATGCTGGGGACCCATACTCATATTTCTAACATAAAACCTATGTTTTGCAATAATAATCAAATCAACAAAGTAACTAGTAGTTTTCAAATAAATGTAGTGGAGTAAAAGTACAATATTTAGATCCGAGATGTAAAAATAAAAGTACCTCAAAATCGTACTTAAGTAGGCTACAGTACTTACAGAAAGTTAAACTACACCACTGTCTCAATTGGTCAAGAAAAAGAAAAACAAATGGACATAATCCACCTGTCTCCTCTGGTGGGACAGACAAGCGGAGGAGGATGGCCTGGCCTCCAGTCCCCTGCAGCCACCGGAGGGCGCTGTCACACCCGGGGAGAAGCAGGAGGACGCGGACAACCAGCGGAACTCAACCAGGGTCATGAACAGCACCAGCATCCACATCCCAGTCACCATCACTGCCCCGCCAGGGGACATCACCCTCATAGCCAGTGAGTACCCACCCAGTCACCATCACTGCCCCGCCAGGGGACACCACCCTCATAGACAGTGAGTACCCAGTCACCATCACTGCCCCGCCAGGGGACATCACCCTCATAGACAGTGAGTACCCACCCAGTCACCATCACTGCCCCGCCAGGGGACACCACCCTCATAGCCAGTGAGCACCCAGTCACCATCACTGCCCCGCCAGGGGACATCACCCTCATAGACAGTGAGTACCCAGTCACCATCACTGCCCCGCCAGGGGACACCACCCTCATAGACAGTGAGTACCCACCCAGTCACCATCACTGCCCCGCCAGGGGACACCACCCTCATAGACAGTGAGTACCCAGTCACCATCACTGCCCCGCCAGGGGACATCACCCTCATAGACAGTGAGTACCCAGTCACCATCACTGCCCCGCCAGGGGACACCACCCTCATAGACAGTGAGTACCCAGTCACCATCACTGCCCCGCCAGGGGACACCACCCTCATAGACAGTGAGTACCCAGTCACCATCACTGCCCCGCCAGGGGACACCACCCTCATAGACAGTGAGTACCCAGTCACCATCACTGCCCCGCCAGGGGACATCACCCTCATAGACAGTGAGTACCCACCCAGTCACCATCACTGCCCCGCCAGGGGACACCACCCTCATAGACAGTGAGTACCCAGTCACCATCACTGCCCCGCCAGGGGACACCACCCTCATAGACAGTGAGTACCCAGTCACCATCACTGCCCCGCCAGGGGACACCACCCTCATAGACAGTGAGTACCCAGTCACCATCACTGCCCCGCCAGGGGACACCACCCTCATAGACAGTGAGTACCCAGTCACCATCACTGCCCCGCCAGGGGACATCACCCTCATAGCCAGTGAGTACCCACCCAGTCACCATCACTGCCCCGCCAGGCAGGGGCGCCTAACTTCGTTTCCAGGTGGGGGAGCACAGATTTGGACTCATTCGCGCGTGTAGCGCGCGCGCAAAAATGCGCGTGCATGTGCCTCGTGCACGCGCGTTTTCGCGCATTTTCACAAGGAAAAGTGGCTTTTACTTTCCCTCTCCACACGCAAGTTATATGAACAAACTGACAAAATGCATCATAAAAAGGCATAGGCCTATTTAGGCTACACATGACATTGGCAAGGCGCCGATATCAAAACAAAACATATAAATTATAGCCCTATTATACAACAGACGAGCTGACAGCGCAGCGCGCTTGGGCTCGGCGACCCCGGTGTTGTATCGTCATCATTCATCATAGATCCCTCCCCGTCAGAATCTAATATCTAACATTAAATTGCAGCAGCATTCAGCAGTTCAGTTGGCACGGCGGCCATAGTAATTAGTAAATACTATATTATTTCTCACTGCAATAGTGACTATTAGAGAAATAATATAGTTCAATTGTAAATGCTTTACCTTAAACCCCAAATGTGCTCTTGCGCTCCGGGGTGGTTAATTCCCTCATCATGGCATTTACTGTATATCCAACGTGAGTTACGTGTCCAGAATGTCATTATGTAGGCTACGTGAGATGGACACTGCTGCTTGCGCTGCTGCTGCTGCTGCTGCTGCTGTTGTTGTTTTTATTATTGTCCTCCTTCTCCTCCAACAACGTTAGCACTCGTTCCCTGCTGAACACTGCTGCTGGTGCCCATGAAGGCCAAGGGTTCATTAACTAGACTTGATTTGGGCTTGGACCCACCAAATAAATCACTCATTCTCTTCTGAGCCATGTTGACAACAACAACACACACATTCAGGCTGACCGGAGAAATTCAAATCCGTGCGCCCCGTGCGTAAAGGTAACCGGAAATAGCGTCAGCAGCAGAGCAGTAGCCTCGGAAACCCAGACGTTTTTATTTCCAGGGAGAAAAAGCAGAGCAGAGACGATGATAAAAAAAAAAACCCAAAAAGTCACACAAATGTAGTTTAAGAATACTATTTATTTTATCCTCCAACCAGTCCACTTTTTATTTATATAAATAATAACGTGACATTATATCTATATCTTTTTTTGGTAGGCTACTGCACATTCATGTCATGAATAATAATTTAAGAAATCATAGCAGATTATATGAGTTAAAAAAAAAGGATCTCAATTCCACAGCTGTGGAAAAAACTTCCAGCTGTAGTACAGTCATGGCCGGCCTGTAGATGGCCACAAAAAAAAAGAAAAAGCTTATTCTGGTATTTCACACAGGTGTTGCCAAATAACGAATTAACTTGCCAGTCAGCGCATATGACATATCTAGGTCATATCAATTTAATCAGCAGAGCAGTGCTGCTTCTCTCTCTGAGTCTGCACACACTGACTGACCAGCTAAAATGTATGCCTACTTTAAAACATAATATGACAAACCTTGGATTAATTCTTCTGAAAACTAGCAGCAAGCACAAAGTAAGTGATTCACACAGGTGGGCAAGCCGGGCATTATTGGATGCAATGCGCGAATTAGTAGCCTATTTATTTTTTAACACGCAGCATCCCACTCTCTCTCCCTCTCTCTCTCCGCGCGTGCCGCGCTCACGCACACATAGACAAACACCCTCTCCTCCTCTCTCTCTCTCTCTCTCTCGCTGTCGCGCACCGTGCGCTTCGAGCGTGGCGGCGGCGGCGGCGGCCGGGGGGGGGGGGGGGGGACTGAAAGTGGTGTCGCAATGCGCCCCCTCTTTTTAATCTGGTGTCGCAGCTGCTCCGTTTGCTCCATGGCTCAGGCGCGCCTGCCGCCAGGGGACATCACCCTCATAGACAGTGAGTACCCAGTCACCATCACTGCCCCGCCAGGGGACACCACCCTCATAGACAGTGAGTACCCAGTCACCATCACTGCCCCGCCAGGGGACATCACCCTCATAGACAGTGAGTACCCACCCAGTCACCATCACTGCCCCGCCAGGGGACATCACCCTCATAGACAGTGAGTACCCAGTCACCATCACTGCCCCGCCAGGGGACATCACCCTCATAGACAGTGAGTACCCAGTCACCATCACTGCCCCGACAGGGGACACCACCCTCATAGACAGTGAGTACCCAGTCACCATCACTGCCCCGCCAGGGGACACCACCCTCATAGACAGTGAGTACCCAGTCACCATCACTGCCCCGCCAGGGGACATCACCCTCATAGACAGTGAGTACCCACCCAGTCACCATCACTGCCCCGCCAGGGGACACCACCCTCATAGACAGTGAGTACCCAGTCACCATCACTGCCCCGCCAGGGGACATCACCCTCATAGCCAGTGAGTACCCACCCAGTCACCATCACTGCCCCGCCAGGGGACATCACCCTCATAGCCAGTGAGTACCCACCCAGTCACCATCACTGCCCCGCCAGGGGACACCACCCTCATAGACAGTGAGTACCCAGTCACCATCACTGCCCCGCCAGGGGACATCACCCTCATAGCCAGTGAGTACCCACCCAGTCACCATCACTGCCCCGCCAGGGGACATCACCCTCATAGACAGTGAGTACCCAGTCACCATCACTGCCCCGCCAGGGGACACCACCCTCATAGCCAGTGAGTACAGTCACCATCACTGCCCCGCCAGGGAACACCACCCTCATAGACTGTCTGTCTCAGGGGTTTTCCACCCTTTTCATTTCAAGGTCCATTATTTATTCGCCATTTGAGCCACGGACCACCATTTGATGAGATTTAGCCTCTTAGACCCAAGACCAACTTCTTGTAAATTAAGTAATGCAGATGTTTAACAATAATTGAACTCTTGAGAGCGTAAAATGTTACACTCTCAAGAGTTAAAGATCTATAAGGGTCCATTTGGTTACCAACTCTCCGTCATTTAGCTGGTGACCACCTGGAACCCCCTCAAGGACCATTTTACGCTCTCAAGAGTCTTAATGTAAATCGCTCTGGATTAAGAGCGTCTGCTAAATGCCTAAATTGTTGAAAACCACTATTCTGTCTATATCTGTCTGTGTATCCATCCATCCATCCATCCATAAGCAGTTCCTAATCCTTGTGCTCTGTGTTTATCTTGGTGTCTCTCAGTGAACAGCATAGAGCGTGACAACCTGGCTCTCAGCGAGGAGAAGAAGGACCTGGAGGATCAGGCAGCTAACGGCCCTCGTCAAATCCTTCCCTACAGCTCCATGTTTGTCTTGGGACAGACCAACCCGTAAGTCACTGTTGAATCTCAAACCACAGCTCCATGTTTGTCTTGGGACAGACCAACCCGTAAGTCACCCACCCGCGTTGTGCTTGAGCTTGTAGATCGGCTCTTTTTGCTATATTTGCAGGACACTCTTGTACCATAAAGTAGAAGGGCATTCACTTTACGAAAAAGCATAAAATATTGAATATGGAGATACATGGTTTCTGCCTGACAGCAACAATATCAAGGGGGGGTCCTTGACATGAAAAAAGGTTGCACTCAAGTCACTACCTTAAGATTTGTCTGTGCCTGTACAGACAAAGCACAGGCACAGACAAATCTTCAGTGCTGTTTTAAATCCGAGCGTATACAAATATCTGTCCCATGTACTGTGTGTGTGTGTGTGTGCGTGTGTGCGTGCGTGCGTGCGTGCGTGCGTGCGTGCGTGCGTGCGTGCGTGCGTGCGTGCGTGCGTGCGTGCGTGCGTGCGTGCGTGCGTGCGTGCGCATATGTGTGCGTGCGTCTTCCAGTGTACGCAGACTATGCCATTACGTGGTCAACCTGCGCTACTTTGAGATGTGCATCCTCCTGGTCATCACCATGAGCAGCATATCCCTGGCAGCTGAGGACCCTGTGCAGGCCAACGCTCCACGCAACAACGTGAGTCACCAACACCACTCACACAGTGGCAGTGCTGGAAAAAGATTTACTTGCATGGGACATTTCACCCCTGGAAGAAACTGCAGTCACTCCATGTTAATAGTATTTGTAGTAGATAACAGTAGCACACTTTGAAATGTGCACCCTATGGCCAGAAAAATAATGTAGTCTGTGTGTTTGACTAGGGTTTGACTGGATTGCTGAAATTATACAATGCCCATAATGCTTTGCTGCACTGCTCCTCCTTGTGGAGAGGGGGAGGGCTGTCTTAATGTAGTCCAAGGAAGCTTTGAGAAGGAACAGAAGTGGTCACGTGACTGGGCTGCACCATGACACTTTCATGGACACTTTGATGGGAGCCAAACTCACACCGGAAGTGCAATGAATACATGGCAGTGAATGGAGCCGGCTGGACCAGCTCATAACAAACATTATTTATGAACAATTGAGATCTTTTGTAAAGTAATCACTTCTGGAGACATGTAACACATTATTGTCTGCTGTGTTGCTATTCGATGTGTACACTGTGTAATTTTTATAGAGGTATGGTATCTAAATAGCACAAAGTACCTTTCTGAACGCACCAAGTATCGCGAGACTTCCCACCGTTTCCTGTCTGGCAGCCAAATCTCGTGATACTTCGGAGCCAGAAACGATACCTGCTGCTGTTTAGATCCTCACATTATATACTGTGCACTCTGTGCACATCGAAAAGTAAGTGATTAGAAAACAAACTGTGATATGTCTTCTGTTATTTTCCAGAAGTGATTACTTTACAAAAGGTCTCAATTGTTCATAAATAATGTGTGTTATGAGCTGGTCCAGCCGGCTCCATTCACTGCCATGTATTCATTGCACTTCCGGTGTGAGTTTGGCTCCCATGAAAGTGTCATGGCGCCGCCCAGTCACGTGACCACTTCTCTTCCTTCTCAGAGCTTCCTTGATGTAGTCCAGGAAAGAAGTGAGTCCAGTGTATATGACATCACTGGCAATACTAAATAAAAATATCAATAAACACATATTACACACATCACAATCTACTAAGTAACTGGTAACAAAAGTGTTCAAACAAATGTAGTGGAATAAAAGTACAATATTTGAATCCTAGATGTAGTGGAGTAGAAGTAAAAGTTTTAGAAACTGGAAATACTCCAGTAAGTAAAAGTCCCTCCCTTTACTTTTTTTCTCTCTCTCTCTCTCTCTCTCTCTCTCTCTCTCTCTCTCTCTCTCCCTAAAAATAGCAGAACTACAAGCTGACAATGAGTAGCAAAGGGACATATTGTGAGCTTGTAGATTTGCTGATGTGGATCTGCTGTTTTCAATATTGAGGAAAAAAACAGAAAGGCCTTTTGATTAGTACTTTTGAATAGTTAAGTATTTAACAAATCGGGTACAACAGTACAACAGTACTTTATCTCAAGTACAATAATAGTAATAGTTGACTTTGACGTCAGTACTGGGGCTGAGTATAGTACTTTGTCCACCACTGCACGCACAAACCATTGTGACGCTCTGCTGTGGAATCGGTGCTCTTATACAAGTGTGGCAGTCTAGTTTAGTGCAGAATATTTAGCAATTCATGAACGTGAGAAATGCATTAGCCAGAGTGTGAAGTAGGGAAGTTGCATTAGCCAAAGTATTCATGAGTCGTCTGCCTCATGTATGTACAGTATGAATATGTCCACACAAAGCTGCGTTTTTTCTTGAAAAATAATTAACATTTTGAATATTTTTTAAACATTTTAACACAATCCTGGGGGGGTCTGTGGAAAAATACCTACCAATTTGGGAGTCCTTGAAATGAAAAGGTTTGAGAACACCAATCAAATTCAAACTGTCACATTTTGCCATAACCTTATTTTTGTGAGAGTGTGCGAGATTGTTTGCTATTCATACACATGTACGCCCGTATTATGAGGGAAAAGCGAAGCCCTCAGAGCGAATAAGACCTCGGAAATGAAATCTGCTCCATTCATAACCCAACGTGGCCGGTATACCAACGTGCGCCTGAATCTACAGGCATCTCCCACTGTATCTCACGGGAGGTTCATCTCACACGGTGATATTATTTCCCCACTCTCCGGTCGCAGGTTCTCAAGTACCTGGATTATGTCTTCACGGGAGTCTTCACCTTTGAGATGGTGATTAAGGTGAGAGAGCTGTGATTACACTGAATGTATCAACGCTGGATAAGCATAAGCACTCTATTTGTTATTCTGAGAGTGTATTTGTAACTCTCTCTGAGTTAAAGTCATCCTGTGTACTTTTTCTATTATTGCGACCAAAGGTCGCAGTTTACTATGAAATTGTGCATTTCCTGTGTGTGTGTGTGTGTGTGTGTGTGTGTGTGTGTGTGTGTGTGTGTGTGTGTGTGTGTGTGTGTGTGTGTGTGTGTGTGTGTGTGTGTGTGTGTGTGTGTGTGTGTGTGTGTGTGTGTGTGTGTGTGTGTGTGTGTGTGTGTGTGTGTGTGTGTGTGTGTGTGCACGCCAGGTGACAGAGCTCAGTTTACACAGACACATACGGCTCTATTTTCGCCCATGCTAAACCCCTTATCCCTAAACTTCTTTGCCTTTTTTACTATTTTGAAAAACCTTTGAACTAGCCGATCTACATTGACACGTTGCGAACTTGTAATGTAGATTAGCTATTTTAACTATTCAAAAAAGTTTTTCAAAATAGTAAAAAAAAAAAAAGTCAAAGAAGTTTAGGGATAAGGGGTTTAGCATGCACGAAAATAGAGCCCATATACTTTCATGTTGTCTTCGTAATGTTCTAGATGATTGACCTGGGCCTGCTCCTCCACCCTGGCGCTTATTTCCGTGACCTGTGGAACATTCTGGACTTCATTGTGGTCAGCGGTGCCCTTGTGGCTTTCGCCTGCTCGTAAGTCACAACTTTATCTTTTTTCCATTGAGTTTATTATGAACTGAATTCTTGTAACTTGACACAACTTGAGATGAGATGATAACAAAGTATATGTCAGGTTTAAATGTTCTAGACTAGAGACTCAGGACAGGAGAATTTTGGCAGCCTCATATATGGACTGGAGATCGGAAGACTAAAGAAACAAGCTGTTGATTAGGATTAGGTGCATTGAACAAAACAATAACCTACAGCAGGGGTATACAATTAGATTAGGCCGGGAGTCACAACTGTAGAATGATTGTGTGTGGGGGGCCGCACAGTGTTAGCGCGAAGTGCGAACATTTGTGGGTTCTCAAAATGCATTTTGTGCTCAAACACGCAGATTTGTATATTTCCGCACAGTAATGTTAATAATGATAATATGTCTATACAGGTATATGTAGGCCTAGACCTATTTGACACACACACACACACACACACACACACACACACACACACACACACACACACACACACACACACACACACACACACACACACACACACACACACACACACACACTTTTTTTAAACAAGATTTATTTACGTGAGAATAGCTTATCAGACTATAAAGATTACATAGAGCAGTGATTCCCAAATTGGGGTCCGGGGACCCCCAGGGGTCCTTGAGGCAGTTCCAAGGGGTCCCCAGGGAAATGATGGCTTGGAACCAAATGGACCCTGTTATGGGTCTATAACTCTGAGAGTGTACAAATGGAACCAAATGTGAGGACCTATTATATGAAGATAGGTTGAAAAGTGTTGAAGTGGTCATTTAAGGATTACTGTCATTATGGTAATCTCACACTTCATATCACACACACCATACCTGTAACTTTCATTAGCCCTCTTATTATTCCCAGAATTTTTTTATTATTTTTTAAATTCTTCCAGGGGCCACAAGGGGGCGCGGCCCGCGGGCCGCCAATTGAATACCACTGACCTACAGTATACAAGAATGATCAGAACCAGGTCTGACGGAGATCTATGATCAAAACAGTGCACTAAGGATTCTGAATTTGGCTAACATTGGCTTTCAAGGTTTGCAGGATTGGCCCGTTTTGAACAAAAAGCCTCAAATCATGAACGCAGCATGCAATTTACGTGAAATCTTTCACAGACTTTCCTACTAGGCTGAGGAATATATCGCACCCTTTTCACATTGGCCTGTTATAGCACCACCAGCACCAATGCAAAACACATTTTTTGAACTAAATGACTCAAATCATCCAATTGCCATCCAAGGCGTGAGAAGAAATGGCACCCTTTTCACATTGGCCTTTTATAGCACCACCAGGAGGCCACAGGTGGAGACATGTGCCCCGAGGGGCACTTTTTCTAGTTGCTGTTCTTTTAGTCATATAAAAAAAAAAGATGTACATAAGCCTTGTGATGTTCTTCATAGGCTTGTCCCATTACCGTGGTCCTGCTATTATAGCAGTGGTTCTCAAAATTACGCATCACTATATAACCTAGTGTATACTATTCGAAAATAGCCGATCTACAGGCTCGTAGTTCTGCAAATTTTCTTGACACAATCGTGGAAAAAAGAGTGTAATAATTTTGAAAAACACAAATCTTCTCTTATGTGGGTAACCATGTGGGTATTCAGATGGGTGTCCGCCGCCTAAATACATGACAATATGGGCGTCCTTGACAGGAAAATGTTTGAGAACCACTGCTACTGTATCTGCTACTGACTGTATGGTGCTAGCAAGCTGTCTGAGGAAGCTGTTTGGAGGATTGCTTTCATAGACTGCACAAACATGTTGAACAGAGACGCCCTGGTGTTATTTTAGCACACATTTAGTCTCAGAATCATCTTCCAGCGTTGCAGGGTGAGCTAATGGGCCGTGTGGGATTTGGATAATGAGTGTACCGCTGGGTATTGGTGTGTGTGTGTGTGTGTGTGTGTGTGTGTGTGTGGGGGGGGGGGGGTAGAGAGGAAAATGGGCCTTTCCTCCCCGATCTCACACTCAATTGGCGACACCAACTGCAGGCTATTGTTTTCCTTACGTAGCCTACCGACAACTAATCTGCATGCTATGCTACTACTGTATCAGTACAGGCTATCAACGTGTCACAGGCACGTACGTGCACGCCGGTGCGTGTGCATGCTCCTGCTCAAAAGACTGGTGCCTGGTACAAATTGTCTACAATGAACCGTTTCACAGGAACTGCCTCGGAATTAGAGGCAAGGAGTATAGTACTGTAATTTAGAGCTAGAAAAAAAAATAGACTTTATGGTCGAGAATGAATAGATGAATTGGCCATAACATACAATGAGCTGCAATAACCAGAGCTTGCTGCAAAACAAAACGGACAAAACCGTGTATGACCATAAACATGTGTCCTTTAGCAGTTCAAAGAACACTTGCCTCTTTTTGAACTGGTGAAGGACGGGGGAAAACCTTCACATAGACGAGCCAAAATTAAAATGATGTTTTTCACCCGCATATCATCGCTGTTGGCTGAAAACCTTGTATGTTTAGATTTAGATTATTATTCTTTTTGTTTTTAATTTCTTGTATGACAAAGGCAAGACATGAAAAATTGAAATATGGATATACATGGTTTCTGCCCAACAGCAACGATATTCAGTCATAATGGGGACACGGTTAACAATAGATCCCAAATTAAATGTGTGTTTTAGTTTTTACTATCAAAATGTCCAATCTTAATGACTTTGCTATAGCAAGCCCACGTTTCACTAGGATATAAGTCACTATCCAGAAATGTGGTCGAGCTGAAAATTGTAGTGGAGGACAATACGGTGTGTGTGTGTGTGTGTGTGTGTGTGTGTGTGTGTGTGTGTGTGTGTGTGTGTGTGTGTGTGTGTGTGTGTGCGTGTGCGTGTGTGTGTGTGTGCGTGTGCGTGCTGTGCGCGCGTGCGCGCACAGCAAGAGAGAAAGGTGAGTGAGAGTGATACACTCAGACCAACAAAGCAGGTTAATAATAAGAATGTTGAAATGTGCAAAGCTCTCTGGAGTCAACAGAGAAATGTCATCTCTTAGAACAACCTCTGTCTCTTAATCTGTCTCCAGCTGGGACCGCACAGATAATATTTGTCTCTGAATTTCTATCAGTGGTGTAAGAAGAACTCTGATTTTTTTTTATCAGTAAAAGTCGCCATATTTTACTTGAGTAAAGGATTTTACTTGAGTAAGAGCACAAACACATTGGCAGCGCCCAGGACGTCTTTATAATAACCCCATGTGGTGCCCAAGTCTGGGGACGTCTTAGCAAAGAAAACGGAAAAAAACGTATTATTTTTTCTTTCTTTTTTTTTTTTTTTTTGTTTTTTGTCCAAAAAACGCTGGGCACTCTACATCTCTATTCTGAAAGATGATCAGACAAAGTATAAAAGAGGGCTTAATTGGTACTGTTATGTTTTGTAATAATAATCTAAATCCACAAAGTAACTAGTAACTAAAGATGTCAAATAATTGTAGTGAAGTAAAAAGTACAATATTTGCCTCTGAGATGAAGAGATGAGGAGTAGAAGTGTTGATAAATGGAAATACTCAATGTAAAAAGTCAAATTTATTCAAAATTGTACAGTAGCTTAGTAAATGTATACTGTACTATAGTTGCTTTCCTCTACTGAAAATCTACCTCTTTCAGAACTTTTTGTCACCAGTGTGCTGCAGCTTTGTAGCTTTATAGCTTATCTTAATATCTGTTATTGTCTTTCTGCCGCTTGTTCTTATGTGTTGATGCCTTCTGTAGATGGATAGCTACGCTGTCAGAGTTACATTTCACTGTGGCCCCTTTTCCACCGGGGTTGAACCGGTTCAGTTCTTTTCCACCGGGGTTGACCCGGTTCAGTTCTTTTCCACCGGGGTTGACCCGGTTCAGTTCTTTTCCACCGGGGTTGACCCGGTTCAGTTCTTTTCCACCGGGGTTGAACCGGTTCAGTTCTTTTTCCACCGGGGTTGAACCGGTTCAGTTCTTTTCCACCGGGGTTGAACCGGTTCAGTTCTTTTCCACCGGGGTTGAACCGGTTCAGTTCTTTTCCACCGGGGTTGAACCGGTTCAGTTCTTTTCCACCGGGGTTGAACCGGTTCAGTTCTTTTCCACCGGGGTTGAACCGGTTCAGTTCTTTTCCACCGGGGTTGAACCGGTTCAGTTCTTTTCCACCGGGGTTGACCCAGTTCAGTTCTTTTTCCACCGGGGTTGAACCGGTTCAGTTCTTTTCCACCGGGGTTGAACCGGTTCAGTTCTTTTCCACCGGGGTTGAACCGGTTCAGTTATTTTTTTCCCCACCTCAATATTGAACCAGTTCAGACTTCAGAGCGTTTCCACTGGAAAGGAATTGGTTCGGAACCGTAAAAGTTGGTTCGGAACTGGAACACCAAGGTTCCAAGAATCTAGAACGGATCCAGTTCTAGAACCAAATGAGTTATTTTGGTGGAAAAGGGGCCTGTGTGTGGGGGGGACTTTACCTGTTGTTGTCTTCTGTTGCTGACTCTGTCTTCTTCTTTCTCTCCTTTGCTCTTTCCTTTCAACCTTTTCTTGCTTGGATTGCTTTCAGGAGTCTTATGGGGTAATGTCTGCTCTCTATTCCTGTCTGTTTGCTTGCCTAGTCCATTTGTTTTTCTGTCTCTTACCGTATCTACCTCACTGTCTCTCTGAGCCACAATCTGTGTGTGTAACACACTGTTCCTTCTTGAACCCACAGTATAATCCTAAACCCAAAATGTTATGACTCTGACACTGACAGGACACTCTTGAGAGGTACATTTTTACCACAATTACCGAACTTTCAAAATCTTTTAAAACATTTTTTTTTAATTATTCAAATTGGCCGGTGTACAAGCTCACATCGCGTCATTATGCGATGCACTGTGAGCTTATAGGTTGGCTATTTTCGCTAAACTTTGCCCTACGATTAAGTATACTGTACACTGTATAGGGCTTATTATGTTTCGTGCTGCATTTCGTGCTTGTAGATCTGCTGTTTTTCACGCTATTTCAGTGTGACACTGTAGTATGATCATACGAAGATATAGGGTATTCATTTATTTAGTGTCATTTTTATTTCAGTGTCACACAAACTAATCTAAAGTAGCAGATCCACAAGCTCGTTTTCCAGCTTGTAGACTCGTTATCGACTTTTGATACCTTTTTGATTTGAATGGTGAGAACCACAGTGTTGGACATGTGAGGTTTCTAATCCGACAGAGACAAATTGCTCATGGTGGGGTTTATCTGATAGATGACCCCTGCCGTCATCGTCAATACTTCATTCTGTCTCTGTGTCTCTCCACTACTCTTGTGGCGGCAGACAGCCAGGCGTGGCGCCGCGGTACAGCCTCAGATCTCCTTTGTCTTGTCACAAGCACCGCGTCCTCCTCCTCCCCGATGTCACTGCAGTACAAAAGAATAAATGATACTTCATGCTTCTGGAACAACAACATGTCATCTTTCACTCAAGTCGGGCAGAAACCTCGTACCTCCATATTTTCATTTGTTGTACTAAATATTGACTCCATTGGACATACAGTACAAGGTTTCCACCCGACTGTGATGACATGGCAGTCTTTCTTCTTTTTTGCATCCATGGTTGATTTATCCTTTTTCACACGATAATGACTTCAAGTGCCAGTGTTACTTTTGATAATTGTTTACTTACTACAATGTGCTTTCATCATGTTCTCAATTTGTAAGGCTAATCAGTGGCATATCTTCGTGCCTGTGTGATGGTTACTGTTATCTGCTTAAAATGTATATATTTTTTGCTCTGTCTTTCTTGTTATGCTAGTTTTATTGTCTTTAAAGCAGTCATGATTTCTCCTATGCTTTTGTTGTATGGATGTATACAATATGGCCACCTTTACACCAGGTATTAACTGGGTGATTGGAATCTATAATTGAACTGCAGTGTACTAATATGAATGATAGTCAGGTTGAAATGAATAGCAGATCTACAAGCTCACAACACGTCATGTTGCAACGCTTTGTGAGCTTGCAGATCTGTGAATAGTCAGCGAATGGGAGTCCACGGCCAAATACATTTATACATCAATTTGGGGGTCCTCGACTTGAGAAACTTTGAGAACTACCGCTTAAAATGAGTGTTATAATCCAGATAAATGATAATGTGGCCACAAACTGTATTGGAGACGTATTTTAATACCAGGTCTAAAGGTGGCTTGTGTGTGTGCGTGTGTGTGTACGCGTGTGTGTGTGTGTGTGTGTATTACTGCTCTTCCTCATCAGATCACAACAAAGCGTCGTCAGGTGGGAACTGTCGCTATCTACTGTACCACTTGTCATCGAACCACCTTGACCCCTTGACCTTTGCACTCTCAATACATAAACTACTAGTTTCTTTTATCAGCCATCGTTTTCGACTTCCTGCATTGTCTATCGTGAACAGCTCAGGATAGAACCCCTACTTACCTCAAGCCCGATTTATCCTGCGTCGTGCGACATGTCGGCCACCGGAAATAGCCGATCGACGAGCTCACACCGCGTCGCTGATGCGGCGTCGTCGTGAGCTTGTCGATCTGGAATTGTCCGCGTGCGATGCTGTCGTGCGACGGAGCATGAATGAAGCATTGACCTCCCCTTGATCTCGTATCAGTGAACCTATCCTTGAAGGCTGCATTTATACATCGACGAACTGGCCGCATTGTACGACATTAATAATGTATTCTGAACTGAACATGCTTGTTTGTTTGTTTGCGTCAGTTGAAAATACATAGTTTTTGTCTTTGGATGTGGTATAAATTAGCCTTCCCTCCGAATGAGAAAACACTGGAGACTCCAGCTCATAGCTTTCAGAAGACTGTTCTAAAAAAAATCAACCCACTGTTGCCTCCATGTGCCAGTAGACTACAGTGAGTGCACAAAATATGAGAAGGACCTCCATTGTAAGACTCTTAAAAACCGACATTTCAGACATGGTTCTTTAAGCTTGACTCCTTTTGGCTCGTTCACTATCTCTCCTTTACAAAGAGAGATCATCGTACTGTAGTTTATGTAAATGTTTTATTCATTTATTATTACATTTTGGATTTGGATGACAAAATAAAGTTAGTTAAAAACAATCGCAAGGCACGTTTAAGTGTTTAGACAAGATTGTATGCTTACAGAAAATGTCAATAATAATGTCAATCAATAACCAGACACGCATTCTGCATAATTATAAAAATAGAGAGACTTATGCCTACTCTGTTGCTGTGAGAGGAAACAGAAGGCAGAGTGCCAAGTACAGCTTATCAGCAGGTGGTAGAAGAGGTGCTTCTAGTAAGCTTTACTTAAGTAGCAATATCACAATGTAGAAATACTTGCTGTCGAGGAAAAAACCTCTTATCTCCATATCATTCTAACGTGTTTTTGCAAATGAATGCTCACAACGTGTTGCAATGCGACACGTTGTGAGCTTGTAGATCAGCTATTTTTGAATAGCCAAAGTACAAAATAGGGCTTTTTGCAATAATCAGCCTAAACATACAAAGTAACTAAAAGTTTTCAAATACATTTAGCAGAGTAAAAATTGCAATATTCAACCTTTGAGAGGGAGTATAAAGTAAGCTATAAAATTTTTTAGAAAGATTAAGTAAAGTAAAAGTACCTCAACATTTAAAGTAAGTACATTCAAGTTCCGTACTTGAGTAAATGCACTTAGTTACTTTCCACTACGCTTCCCTGTGACTCAGCCAACTGATTGGCTGTCTGTTTCCCCATCTGTAAACAGGAAATGATCCTTGCTCTGGAAAGGGGGCAGCTGAGAAGCCCGTAGTCATGGTGACCGAGGATAACCTCGCAGCACTGATGAGCTGCTGAGCACATGACAGAACTGTGGCTGATCTGCCCCGCTTTGATGCCTGTTCACGCACGCACGCACGCACGCACGCACGCACGCACGCACGCACGCACGCACGCACGCACACACACACACACACACACACACAGGCACCGGTGTCATAGTTAATGGAACTAATCAATTTAATAGATTATAATTTTTTTAAACGATAATCAATTTAAAATATTCATTTTGGGAGAAATCTGTGAGCAAAGAATCTATTGGCTCAAAGAGCGTCACGGTGTGATGTGTTTTGAGCTTCGAGATGGGCTATTTTTGTAATTTTTGTGCTACACAAACTATTAAATAGGGCTTACAGACTAATTGATTTGTTGATTATAAAAAATATTTCAGGCTTTATAAAAAATACTTGAATTTTGTCCGTTCATAAAAATATATAAATATAAAATAAAATAAACTGCTTCTCGTTTAATCAAAAATCGATAGTTGCAGCCCTAGACACAAGCTGCACAAACATGCACTCCGCACACGTTCTCCGAGCGTGGGGCTCTTCTGAAAGCTATTGGGAGACAGCTCTCTCCATCCAGATGTGTTTGACTTTCTCAAATGGTCAAGGACTGGAGTTGACTGCAGTGGATTGCATGCCAGGCTAACCAAGTCATCAGAGCATGAGAGGTGCATGCTAGTTTGTTAGAGCCAGACTTCCTCCTTCAGAAAGAAAAAAGCAGTATATATGTTTGTGGAACCAGCTGCTTCTCTCTTTGTTGCTGTCGGGGGCAGAAACCTCTTACTTCCAAATTTTGACTTTGTAAATGAACGCCCTATACTTGATCATGCTCCAGCGTCACACCAACGTATCAAAAATAGCAGATGTACAAGCTCGAAATGCAGCACGAAACGCCACGTTTTGAGTTTGCCGATCTGCTGTTTTTGCAATTTGTTTTATTTGAAACGGTTTTGGACACATGAGGTTTCCACCCGACAGAGACGTCTTGTGATAGCCCTGAAGGAGTGTATAGCAATAATTATAATGTGTGGTAATATAACCTACATGTTCTCTGGATGTGGTAAGTACGTAGGTGGCCTAAACATGCCAGACATGCCGGTATTATGGTCCTTTAAATGGACATATTCAAAGTGTACCCCCTTTTATTGTATCAGTCACACAACAACACTAGTGTCCTGAGCCACAGTCACACACCACCACCACCACTATCCAGCACCACTCCAGGCTGGCGTAAAAAGCTTCTGTTGTTCTCATGTTGATATATACACACAAGTCAAGAGAGAGAGAGAGTGAGTGAACCATACAGATGCTGTAATACTGTGACTACCATCACTGTGTGTGTACATGCATATGTGCATGATTACACGTCTATGTCCTGTTTCTGTAGCGTGAGGCAGCTTGATTCACAAGTACATCCCCTGAAGATGACGCTAGTACATGTCACAGGGACTTAACCTCCAATCCTACAGTCGATGCTGAGTGCCAAGCAGCGAGGCATTGGGTCCCATTGTTATAGGATTGAACGCTGACCTCCCAATCTCAGGGCGGACACTAACCACTGAGCTGGAATGATTGCATACTGTATTGTATAGTGTTTCTATAGAAATGGAATTGTGTCACTGTGTCACTGTGTGTCTATGTTGTACTCAGACAGTCACACATTAACTCTTGAGCTCTTAAAGGAGCATTCAGTGATTTGGGTGATTTGGAAAACCACCCAGTCCGCCCCGGTAACAAAATGTGCACATGCACGCTCTACAGTGGGGGGAAGTGCAACAGGCCAACAGCATGTGCACCAAGGCCCGCCCCCACTCGATCATGATTGGAGGAAGGCCCCTCTCATCCTGATTGGATGAAGGCTTTGCCACCCGCCACCAAAACTGAAACTAGGGTTTTTTGACCCCAGGGGCTCACTGGGGACAGGGAGGAACTCCTTATATGGTCAGCACACTCTATAGTAGGGAGGATTATCCAGAAAAAAAGAAAAAACAAGTGATATTTGAATTAAGTCAAATCACTGAATATACCTTTAACGTTATTGTTAAAGAGCGTCAGTTTTTCAAAGACTTACTCATGAAGAAACCTAACCATAAATAGTCACAATAAAAGTATCAGTGTTAATTTATCCCTTTGTAACTCGGAGATTGTACAAAACAGTTAAAGCAGCAACTCGTAACTTTTCTTTAGTTGGTCAAATGTTTTAACCGATCTGTATGGTAGAGTATGTTAATATAACTAACACGATCCCCACTCTTTCACTGAGGAAATGTAGCACTACATGGTTGACAGTTAGTATTGCATGAAGCTCAAAGCGTGGGAGGTTAAAACCTGTGTAGGAGGACATTCCATCTTACCGGTTGTAACTTTGAATTAACACTGATGGTCGTACCGTGTATGTGACTCGGTTAACAATGCCTCTGCCGCCGTCCTTGGCCAATGTCACTGCTCATGTGGGACGACGGTTCAGCCATACATTATGAACAGCTATAGGTAGGTGTCACATCACATCCCACCACTTTGTGACCTGTTAGCAATGTGTGCGTGTGACGACCGCCACAAGTGACAGCAGTGGTTCCTGCGAAGCTCCTCTGCAAGCGATGTGTCTTCCTCTTCCATGTTATTCTAGCAGTAGTCTCGCGTAGCCAGACAACTATTCCATTGAGGTTATGCTGAACAGGCCTTTATGCTCGTCACGTGTTTCTGTAGAATACTACATCTACTCACATGCATGTGCTCTACTAATGGAATAGATCTACCTGTATCTATACCTGATGTCATCTAATTAGTCCTTGTTTGTTGTTGGATGACAGGGTTTTCATATGGTTTTACGGTAGTGTGGCCATCTCTGTGTGGGTGGGTGTTAATGCGCGTGCGTGCGTGCAGGGGGAGCGTGTGCACACGCATACCTGTGTGTGCCTATGTGTACAGTACATAATGTATGTGCACATGTCTGTCTTGAACAGTGCGGCGATACAAACAACCTTACGATGTCCTTACTGTAGATCGTGTATCTAAAGCTATATAATATGTATCTTCCCTCCGCACAGAGGGACTAAAGGAAAGGATATCAACACCATCAAGTCCCTGAGGGTTCTCCGAGTCCTGCGGCCTCTCAAGACCATCAAACGTCTGCCCAAGCTCAAGGTGAGTGAAGCCAGCTGGCAACGAGGGTCACTCCCAATCCTCCGAATCAAAGTGTGTTTAGAAGAACTCTTCAGATGATTGTAGTAATGATAAGCCAGTCACATGGGTGGAGCAGACGTTGATGTCGCCTGCCTCTCATACTAATGCCCTCCTGCCATCCATCCTGATGTAACGGCGTGCAACCTCCCTCTCCCTTTGCCGTGAGTACCGAATGAGAAAAATGCTAATGTGTCCCAGCGGCCCATGTTTACGGAGGGACACCCGTTGTTGTTGAGCTCCAAAAACGTCGCCCCAGAGACTAAAGGACGGCCGCTGGTGTGTGGAACGCCGGTGGATCGGATGAAAGTAATGGACCTGACAAAAGACAGAGGATCTCATTGAGGTAATAGAAGTGAGATGATTGAGACAGATCAGGGTTGGCAGGCGCGCGGACGACACAACTCGACAGAGTGGCGAGCTGGCACAGGATGGAAGGACGGACGGATGGCACTCAAAACAAAAAGGCCTGGCCACTGATCATTCATCCTGCAGCATATTCATTGGCTAGATTGATAGATAGACAAAGCACTTAATCTGTCAGAGTGATCGCAGCGCAGACCTGATCAACAGAGTGCTGTCACGTGGAGACAAAATAGATGGAATGGGATAGTGAAAGAGACGGAGAGAAAGAGACAGAGAGAGAGAGAGAGTCATGTATAATCATGCGAATGCATAATCGTTGTCGGGTAGAAACCTTATATGTCCATGTTAAAACTTTTTATGTGACTGTCGTTGTCCAAGAGCGTCAAAAGTAGTGACAATAGGCAATCTATAAGATCACAATGTGTCGTGATGCATTGTGAGCTTGTAGATCTGCTACTTTTAGGTATTTTTGAGAGGTTTGTGTGAACATGCTTAAGATCTGTCTTTGCGTTTCACAACTATTTAACCGATTGAAAGTATTAACAAGATCTTGTGATTAAATAATAACTACTAATCTAGTTATTTTCTTCTTTTCCATTTCCTGAAAAGTCACGTTTTTTGGACATGCAAGGTTTTCCCACCCTGACGTCCATGCCTGTATATAGTGGGTGTATTCATACCTCAGATGCATTTGACCAAAGTGGACATATTCTCTGTGCGTGCGTGCGTGCGTGCGTGCGTGCGTGCGTGCGTGCGTGCGTGCGTGCGTGCGTGCGTGCGTGCGTGCGTGCGTGCGTGCGTGTGTGTGTGTGCGTGCGTGCGTGCGCGCCTGCGCCTGCGCCTGCGTGCCTGTATATTTTCCAGTGGTGTAAAGAAACTAGGTACATAAGTACTGTACAGTACTTAAGTAACATTTTGAGGTAGTTTTACTTTACTGGAGTATTTCCACTTTCCAATACTTTTACTTTTACTCCACTACATTTCGGATCCAAAGATTGTATTTTTCACACCACTACATTTATTTGACTGATTTATTTACTATTGTAGATTTGGATTATACGTACAAATCATACGTTAACCACTTCAGCCCCAAGCTCGTAGATCTGCTATTTTCAAAAGCTTTTTATACATTTGAAAACTCTAAACGACACATTCTGCATAAAGACTACTTTCTACTTTTGGTACATTTTGATGCCAATACATTTGTAAATTTCCTCAAGTCAATTTTTGAATTCCAGACTTTTACTTGTAACATTCTCGCCGTGTGTGCGTGCGTGCGTGTTCCCCAGGCGGTGTTTGACTGCGTGGTGAACTCGCTGAAGAACGTGCTCAACATCCTCATCGTCTACTTCCTGTTCATGTTCATCTTCGCCGTCATCGCCGTGCAACTCTTCAAGGGCAAGTTCTTCTACTGCACCGATGAGTCCAAGGGCCTGGAGAGAGACTGCAGGTACGCACGCACGCACGCACGCACGCACGCACGCACGCACGCACGCACGCACGCGCGCACGCACGCACGCACGCACGCACGCACGCACGCACGCACGCACGCACGCACTCACGCACGCACGCACGCACGCACGCACGCACGCACGCACGCACGCACGCACGCACGCACGCACGCACGCACGCACGCACGCACGCACGCACGCACGCACGCACGCACGCACGCACGCACACGACAAGTCCAAGGGCCTGGAGAGAGACTGCAGGTACACACGCACGCACGCACAGCACGCACTCCTGTGCCTGGCCCCGGATCATCTTGATGAAGACCTATTCCTGTGCCTGGCCCCGGATCATCTTGATGAAGACCTATTCCTGTGCCTGGCCCCGGATCATCTTGATGAAGACCTATTCCTGTGCCTGGCCCCGGATCATCTCGATGAAGACCTATTCCTGTGCCTGGCCCCGGATCATCTCGATGAAGACCTATTCCTGTGCCTGGCCCCGGATCATCTCGATGAAGACCTATTCCTGTTCCTGGCCCCGGATCATCTCGATGAAGACCTATTCCTGTGCCTGGCCCCGGATCATCTCGATGAAGACCTATTCCTGTGCCTGGCCCCAGATCATCTTGATGAAGACCTATTCCTGTGCCTGGCCCCGGATCATCTTGTCACTACATTTAATTGACAACTTTAGTTGCTTTATAGATTTAGATTTGTATTTTAACCACGTCATGATCCCTATATACATTTAGGCTATTTTCAAAAGACGGGACATTCTGCATAATGAGCAGTACTTTTGGTACTTAAAGTACATTTCGATGCCAATAGAGCACTGAAGTCCTGACGTCACTGTCAGTAGAGGGCGTCAGTCCCCAGGTTCGTGTACTTTTTATTTGCATCGTAATCTCCATAGGGGGATTTTAGATCGCCTCATATAAGAACTGTGTTTGAAAAATAAACCGATCACCCCGGCCTTTTCACTCATATGGATATGAAGCATCGACTGAAGGTGGAACTGTACAAATATACCCAAAGAGTAACAAAATAAGCGCTAGAAACGATTCAAACAACCCAGAGACTACATTTCCGGGTAGGCAGGGTGGCTGCATCTGTGTATAGGCGCCCTCTACTGAAAGTGACGTCAGACTTCGGTGCTCTATACTGTTGCACGTTAACTCAAGTACAATTTTGAATTCCGGACTTTAACGGAGTATTTCTATATTGCAGTAGCCTTCTGATACAAGACGTGAGCAGTAAGTAGTACCTTTTCCGCCATGTCCTGTGTGTGTCCTCCCCGCCTCAGAGGTCAGTTCCTGGACTACGACAGGGAGGACGTGACGGCACAGCCCAGGGAGTGGAAGAAGTACGAGTTCCATTATGACAACGTTCTCTGGGCCTTCCTCACCCTCTTCACCGTGTCCACCGGAGAGGGCTGGCCCATGTGAGTCTACACATGCACTCACAACGCCATGCGACCCGTTGTGAGCTTATAGATCGGCTATTTTCACTATTTTAACCCATTTAGACCAAAAAACGTCTTCTAAAGCCAAACAGTTTAGTGAAAAACCTATGTTTCTATGTCAGTGGTGCTCAACCATTTTTATGTCAAGGACCCCCAGAATTATATTGTAATTGGCCGCCGACCCCCATCTGAAAATATGTTGTTCCAGGGTATAAGATAATGCTTAAAACACCAAAAGGGGTTCCCGTCCTGAATGGGTTAAAATGTTTTTTTCTTTTTTTTCTTTTTTTCTTTTAAAGGTTTTAGACATACGTACAAGGTTTCCACCCAACAGCAACATTATGTATGTTTATCTCATCTAAATACTCTGTAATGATGTCTTGCACCGCTGGCTGCAATTAAACTCAGCAGACAGTATCCAATAGTATTGTCCTCTGAATGTAGATCAGGGGAGGGACTTTCTCACTATAGTTTCAAATTAGTTTTTTTGTTTTGACGTTTTCAATTTCAGTTAGTTTCTAAAGCTTTCGCTATGTTGTAAGAATACTGGCGGATACTGTCAAAGGCTAACACTAAGGACATCTTCTCTATGATTTTGGTTTTATGATCCTGGTTTTGTAAAGTCTAAGTTTTTATTTTAACTAAAATCTCCATCTTCTAATGTGCTGTGTGTGTGCGTGCGTACGTGTGTGTGTGCGTGCGTGTGCGTGTGTGTGTGTGTGCTCCAGGGTGCTGAAGCACTCTGTGGACGCCACCTACGAGGACCAGGGTCCCAGCCCGGGCTACCGCATGGAGACCTCCATCTTCTACGTGGTCTACTTCGTGGTGTTCCCGTTCTTCTTCGTCAACATCTTCGTGGCTCTGATCATCATCACCTTCCAGGAGCAGGGAGACAAGGCCATGGCGGAGTGCAGCCTGGAGAAGAACGAGGTATGATAGAGTGTGTGTGTGTGTGTGTGGGGGGGGGTATGTATGTATGTATGTATGTATGTATGTATGTATGTATGTATGTATGTATGTATGTATGTATGTATGTATTTATGTATTTATGTAGCTGCAACACCTAAAGTGTCCAGTAGAGCACACACACACACACACACACACACACACACACACACACACACACACACACACACACACACACATTTTAAGACTTTCTGTACACTTTTGGAGAAAAACAAATCTTCCTCCTACTATAATCACAATATATGATGATCATGTTTTACTTAAGTAAAAGTATCAATACTGTAATATAGAAATACTGGGTTTCAAGTAAAAATCCAGAATTCAAAATTTACTTGAGTAAATATATATACATATATATGGAATATATATATGGTATATGGAATAACAATGTACTTACAGTACCAAAAGTAGAAAGTACTCATTATGCAGAATGTCTCATTGCAAGGTTTCAAATGTATACAAATCTTTTGAAAATAGCAGATCTGCAAGCTCACAATGCGTCTCATTGCGAGTCGCGTTTGTACTGTAGATCTTGTACAATACAGTAAATGTATTTTATAATAGTATTATATTAGTAATTATTAATATTAGTATTATAGTAAATGTACTTAGTTTCTTTCCACCACTGGTGGAAAGAAACTAAGCCCTGGAGAGCATACATATTAATATGTCAGTTTCATTCAAGGTGACGTTTTAATAACATTCTGTCTTTCTTGTCCATGTTTGTTTGTCAAAACAGAGAGCTTGCATCGACTTTGCCATCAACGCCAAGCCACTCACCCGATACATGCCCCAGAACAAGGAGTCCTTCCAGTACAAGTTGTGGAAATTTGTGGTGTCGCCTCCATTCGAGTATGCCATCCTGACCATGATTGCACTCAATACTGTGGTGCTGATGATGAAGGTTAGTGCTCCTGCTATGTTGAAGTCCAGAAGACCTGCCCACTTTCTGTAGCGGCAGTGGCTCAGGGCCAGGGTAGAGTGGCCGGTAGCGCAGCCAGATGGGAACGTGAGGTTCCCAGTTCGATCCCGGGCTCCCCCAGAGTTAGTGTCCTTGAGCAGGGTGTGCAGGGTGGTGCCTTGCATGGTTTCCTCCGCCATCGGTGTGTGTGTGTGTGTGTGTGTGTGTGTGTGTGTGTGTGTGTGTGTGTGTGTGTGTGTGTGTGTGTGTGTGTGTGTGTGTGGGTGTGGGTGGGTGGGTGCCCCATAGCGATGAGTTGATTGGCTGAGCGCTTAAAAAGAAAAGTGAGGACGCCAAAGGTGATTGCCCAGAATGTGATGATGTATGATGATAAGAGCGCCCCTCACTTCGCGACGCACGAGTGTATTTTAGGACTTTTTCATGTGTATGTCTCTCTGTTGTCCCTCAGTTCCACGATGCTCCTGTCATCTACGAAGCCATGTTAAAATACCTGAACATCATCTTCACCGCGCTCTTCACGCTGGAATGTATCCTCAAGATCATCGCCTTTGGTCCTTTGGTGAGCTTTGTACACACAGTACGGTATAGTCAACACATTGGAGTCAATGGGCAGTATTATGCGTGTCTTAAATACCAGGTCTTATTACTTAACTTAAGACCTGGAGGCGTGATCAATGCCATTTGGCTATTCTGAGTGGCCAAACAGCATTGACCACGCCTCCAGGTCTTAAGTTAAGTCATAAGACCTGTTACTTAAGACACGCATAATACTGCCCATTGTGTTAAATGTGCTGTTATCCACACACATCCGTAGGTACAGTATCTGGGGATATCTGTGGTTTTTGACTCCAACATTAAGCTGGTTCAAATGTACTCCTTGATCAAGTTAACCCATTAAGACTGGGAAAGCATCAGTGTCATTTATTATTTTAACAACTTTAACCATATTGTATACTGTATTGTATACTTATTGTATACTTTGGATATTCCAGAATAGCAGATCTACAAGCTCTGAGCTTGTTGAAAGATCTTGAAAATGTGATCTTTGAATCTTTGAATATGTATATATTTTTTTAAAGTGAACATTTTTAACTGAAATGTTTGCTTCTCTGGGGGTCCCTGGAGCAAGGCATTTGGAGATGGGGGTCCGTGGCCAAATTCATATACTTTTCGGAATTTTTTACATGAAAATGTTTGAGCACAACACTGATATACTGTAGCAACATACGTTTTTCAGAAAACTGTTAGGATTTAGAAGACGTTTGTAGCATTTGGGGCGACTGTGGCTCAGGAGGTAGAGCAGGTCGTCCAATGATCCATGGGTCGGCGGTTCGAATCCCGGCTCCTCCTGTCTACATGTCGAAGTGTCCTTGGGCAAGACACTGAACCCCAAATTGCTCCCGATGTGCTGGTTGGTACCTTGCATGGCTTCCGCCGCAATCGGTGTATGAATGGGTGAATGTAATGCACAATCTATGTAAAGCGCCTTGGATAAAGGCGCTATATAAATGCACCATTTACCATTTACATTTACCATTTAGCATTGGCCTCCAGGTCTTAATGCAGTGGTTGGAGGTGGTCTCTCTATAGTATTACATTGAGACATTTAGACCCTGCTGTCAACCTTTTGGTGGACCCTGCCTGATGTGATGGCCAATATCTACCTGCCCTAGAGGGTGTTACAGTTGCAATTCCATAAAGAATTACAGATTGTAACTTTGAAATAAAGAAAAAAAGAAAATGTAAAATGACTGCTCGAAACAATACGAATTTGCCGAGGGGTCTGCGACTATTAGAATCATGAGTCAGCCAGGCCTTCAAGGAACATGACTTTAGCCTAATAAAACCGGGAAAGCATCTGTCATTTATTTAATTTTTTTGTACTGCTGGCTATTCAAAAATAGCAGATCTACAAGCTCACATCGTGGCACGAAGTGACACGCGATGAGATTGTACATCTGCTATTTTTTAAATATTATATATGATATAGAAGGCATCTGTAGAAAAGGAGACAAAGGAGAGCGGAGAAGAGAATATGGGAAAATCTATCTTCTGTAGCCAACATGGGGCTGTTTGGCCCGCGGCAAGGCATTTCTTATATGGCTCCTTTCCATTTACGAGGCCCCATTTTGTTAAATTGCTTCTTTTTTTTCACATGCCACTTACCTCCACCTGTTAAGCACCAGGCCTAGACAGATTGTCTGTTGTTATACTCACTCAGCTGCCGTATCAGTACAGATCCCACCAGCAGGGGGGCCGCAACAAAATGATGTCCTGAGGAGACAACAGATTGTTCTGTCACTGGAGATCCATGCCATCTAGGCCTCATTTTTTCCCATTTATTATGCAGGGGAATGCCACTATTTGGTGTGCGTATACGTGCCTGTGTGCCTGCGTGCGTGTGAGAGAGGGGAAAAAAAAGTAAAATAAGTTGGAAAAAGTAGTGGAAATAGCTTACAATCTGCAACTCGTTGTGATGTAGATCGGCTATTTTATTTATTTTTTAATCGGGTTTAAGTGATTTAAGGGTCCCGGGTTGGGAACATTGACAATATGGTCACCCTATATCTCATTCTCAATCTCCCTCTTTCTGTTTGCCTTTCTGTAGAGCTACCTGAAAGCAGCATGGAATGTGTTTGACTTTGTGACTGTGCTGGGGAGCATCACAGACATCCTGGTGACAGAGATTAAGGTAAGATACCATCATCATCATGATTCATGTCCACACAGTGACTGCCAGAGAAAATGTCGGCACTGAAACCGTCCTGTTTTTTTCTTTTGTTTCCGGTTGCATTATAACCAGAACCGGTGCGATACATACATTTCCAGAGCATTACAATAAGTAATTTAAGCTTCCGTTCCTTTACATTCGTGTACATTTATTCTAATATAAACCATACGGGCGTGTAACTCTGGGAGTATATAAATTAGGGATGACCCGATCACATTTCTTTTCTCCCGATCCGATTCCGATCACTTATGCCATATCACAATAGTACAATATCCAAAATCACGCACAATATCCAGTCTAATATGGATAATATTGATACTAAGGATGTCCCGATCACGTTCTTTTGCTATCGATCCGATTCCGATCAATTAAGAATTATGTGATTGGCCCCCGATTTCCGATCACGTGAACGGATTGGGACAACCCTAATAAATAAATGGAACCAAATGGACCCTTAGGGTCCATGACATTAGGTTCCATTTGTACACTCCGAGTTGGGGTCCTTGAAATGAAAAGGTTTTGACCACTGTGCTACAGTACACACTTCATTGGAATCATTGGTAACATCTTTTTTTTATTTTTTTTATTTTTTATAATATTTATTTTATTTGGAAAAAGCAGTACAATAACAGCATTGCTATGCATACATAGGACACAAGTGCAGTTCCCAAGGATTTTTTTTCACCCCTCTTCCCTCCCTCCCCCCTCCAAGTGACTCCATCCCCAGTGTCTCTGTAACATCCTTGCTTTCTTCAGGACTACATATGGCATCAGGTCAACACTTGGGTAAAGGGCAATATCACTTCAGAGTGTACATTTCAGAAGGATAAAAAGAAGAAAGAGTGTCATTGGTAACATCTATGAAGGAAGTAAGGAAGAGGCCCAATTTCTTTCCAACATGGCTGCTGTGCATAGAGCCTATTGGTTAAGAAAGTCTGTCCGAAACAGCACTTACAGTATTTACGACATCGGAAGGAACATGTATTGACCTTTAATTGGTATAACGACTACATTGGGAGGATAAAAGACTCAACAAAATAATTTGCTACTCTAATAACAAAAAAGAAAGAAAGAATGAGAATCCTTACGTTGTGGTTTGATATTGGCTGTTTACTGTAGCGTGCTGTGTGGTGGTTGTGTGATTTTCTCTTCACATGACTGGCAGTCTTTCTCTTCTGTTTCTTCCTCTTTCCTTCTCTGGCTTTTCTCATTCTGTGTTTCTATGTTCTGCTGTGTATTTGCTGATGGTACCTTTGCCCTCACTCTGCCAACCTCTGCCTATTCTGTTCCGTCTGGCCAACCTCTAGACGGCGGTAAGTTGCTTTTCTTGTTTGCCGCTGCTTTTGACCTTTTTACTTTGTCTCTGTTCATCTCTTTTGCTCTCACAGAGTGTCAGGTTGATGCACACCCACGTTCTCAGGGTTTCCAAAAGCACATTCAGTAATGTTACATAGATGATGACACCCACCCCCATACAGTTATGTCAGAGAGTGTATATGTAACCAAATGGACCAATTAAATGACCGCAATAGATCGCACTAAGGTCTTGTTGATATCTGACTAGGTTGTGCAATGGCCTCTCTCTCTCTCTCTCTCTCTCTCTCTCTCTCAGGACAAGATGATTAACCTGAGTTTTCTAAGATTGTTCAGGGCAGCTCGTCTCATCAAGCTGCTGCGTCAGGGCTACACCATCCGCATCCTCCTCTGGACGTTTGTTCAGTCCTTCAAGGTAAACGCACACACGCGCACACACACACGAGCACACACACGCGCGCACACACACACACACACACACACACACACACACACACACACACACACACACACACACACACACACACACACTCATGCATTGAAGGAAGCATGAGCTCAGTTCGAGGTTCTCCCCAGGATTACAGCTTAGGCAATAAGGCACTGAGTGAAAAATGGGTTACAAAATTGCGGGATACAAATTTGGTAAGCGTGCACTTCCGCACTCAAGGAATGCGGTATAGTGGCGTTCTCAAACCTATGACGTCAAAAGGTCACCCTTAAAAACAGTTAAAACTACGGAGGCAGTCCTTCTAAAGCGGACTTGAGCCACGAGACGCCCTGCCGAGCAAGTGGCCGTGCCGCGCCGAGCGTTGCCAAGTCCACTTCAGACTTAGCATCATTCCAGTTACGTTATGTCCCGATAGAAACAGAATCCTAACTCATATCCCCCGTAGTCAACATGCCGTAGGAGCGGATGCCCACTTCCAGTCAAACGTTTGGACAGATCCATCCCAAGAAGTCACCCGATTGCCGTCTTGGTAGTGAGAATACGTGAACAACGCACGCACGCACGCACGCACGCACGCACGCACACACACACACACACACACACACACACACACACACACACACACACACACACACACACACAATGCGCCTGCATGCTTTGGCTTTCAGATGTTTTATCCCCAAAACACACTGACTGGCTTACATGAAGACCGAGATCCACACGGGAGCCACAGAGTGATTATTGTTTATCCCCAAAACGCCATGACAAGCAGAGGCATGCTTTTCCTTTTAAAAGCCGTCTCTCTCCAGACCGCAGCACACACAGCTCCTTTCCAAGGACTCCCTGTAGAAAGTCGACAGAAATGACGAGAAAACACAGAAAGGACACGGCTGAGGGAATTTACACAGCGCTGGGTCTGACGTCAGAGGCTTTTCAGCTCGGTGTCAAAAGCGGCAAATTACATTCAATATAATAAAGGTGCTCATTCGTGATAAGAATGGACGTTAATTATTGATAGAATAATCCCTGAATGATTAGTTTTCTTAAAAATAAACGATACATTGATACACTGAATGGATGGATGGATGGAAATGTCTGACAGACAGACAGACAGACAGACAGACAGACAGACAGACAGACAGCCTTGTACATAATGTCCAGGGGTGTACTTGTACGTCATATCCAGGGGTGTACTTGTACATCATGTCCAGGGGTGTACTTGTACATCATGTCCAGGGGTGTACTTGTACATCATGTCCAGGGGTGTACTTGTACATCAAGCTGCCTCACGCTACAGGAAAGGGAGACAGGCTCCTGCCCTATGGGCCTCATGGCTCGACAAGGCTTAACTACTGAAGTATTAATGTAATGAAAGTAAAGTATCAGTGAAAATGCTGTTACCAGTGGAATGGATAAATACGTAATCGTAACTGTCGGGCGGAAAATGTCCAAAACCGTTCCTTTTTTATTAGCATTTATTTATTAAAATAGTGAAAATAGCCCATCTACAAGCTATTCTCACGTCACTATACTTTGGTGTGACTAAAATATGGAGATACAAGGTTTCTGTATAATGTGTATATATGTATATACGGTATAATCCTTATTTACTTTGTTCCCAGGCTCTGCCTTATGTCTGCCTCCTTATCGCCATGCTGTTCTTCATCTATGCCATCATTGGCATGCAGGTGAGTGCCAACATCTAAACAGAAGTCAAAAGAACAAAGAAGTCATTGGCGGTGAGTGAGTTAATTGCCAGCGGGGGTCCCACGCACAGGGACAGGTGTTAATGCTGTAGGCCAGGCCAGCTGTGTAGCTTAGCCTGTGGGCTTATACTGAATAACAGAGAGAGGCCTTCAAGGCATTTTAGAGCGCTGTTTCCCATTTGTGGGTCACGGAAGTATTTGAAATTGTAAGCACCCCATGGCTAGGACAAATACCTCAAACTTGTACTTAAGTAGGCTACAGTACTTAAGTAAATGTACTTAGTTGCTTTACACCACTGTGCGTGTTCACACATACATGCACAAATAGTGACACTCTGTTTCGCACTTGCTCTGTCTCTCTTTCCCTCTCTCTCTTACACATACAGAATATCGTCTCTGTCGGGTAGAAACCTCATATGTTCAAAACTGTTACGCGTTTACACTTTTGTGTGGCGCTGTAGAGCATGATCATGATTTTTAAAAGTACAAATATGGAGATATGAGCTGGTTTCTTTCTGCCCGACAGCGACAAATTTGCTCTGTTAGAGTGTTTGGAAGAGAGACAAAATTACTTTTCACACGGGACCGACACCACACCTGCGTTCTCCCTCGGATCCGCAGTGTCGTATTGCACTCCTTTTTCTTTTTTTTTACTAAATATTTATCCCACTATTTTTCTTTCACCCAGTGTCAATTGTCTAATGTAATCCTGGGCGCTACACTCCCTCTGCCAACCTGGGGAGAGCAAGCACCTCATGCTTCCTTGAATGCATGAGGAGTCCAAGCCGCTTCTTTTCACCTGACAGGGGGCAGTTTCCCCAGTTGGATGTAACACGTAGAAGGAACACGTTATTCCAAACAGTTCCTTTCCCCTCCATCAGGAGCAAGCAGTATGACCAGGATTAATGCATGTTTTTTGTGAGGATACCTATCCTAGGGGACACGGGGAGAACAGGCAAATTCCACACAGAAAGGCCCTTTTGGCAACTATACTCCACCTAGGGTATTGCACTCCTAATGTGAAGAGTTTCTATGCGCTGCGTAGAAAAACATGTCAACTCTTGACGTGAGGCGTGTGTGTATGCACGAACGTGATAATTTAACTAGGTCGTGCTCGCTTATCATTCCGCCTGTCGGACTGCCAGCGCGCCTCCCCACCTGCCCGTTTGCCTCTCACTGAAAATTAATTACTAGATACGCCAATCGCTCCCCTGTGTGAAAAGCCTTTAATGATTAATTGATTCTCCGTCATACTTGTATGCCAATGATGCATGCTGCAAATACATGTTCTTTCTACAAGCTCACATTATGCGTTGTGATGCGAAAAGATGCTTCCGGCTACATCTATATAACCACTTAAACCCAACATGTTATACTACATTGATTGGCATGGGTACTACACAGGGTTCTGTACTGGAAGGTCTGCAAGGTCTTTTTTCCCTTGACACAAATTTCTTCGCCGAATATAGTCCATCTATACAAGCTTGGCGCATTGTGATCTTGTAGATTGGCTACTTGGCCACAGAATGTTTGCCTAGTTCACCTACCCAGAATTCGGACGCTATAGGGTTGTTAGTTAACGCTCATGTAACTTCTGTTCTGTCCATCGTCCTCAGGTGTTTGGGAACATCGAGCTGAATATGGACACAGCCATCAATCACCACAACAACTTCCAGACCTTCTTTCAGGCTTTGATTCTCCTCTTCAGGTCATTATGAACACCATTATTCTAGGGTTAGGGTTAGGGTTCCATCCTCACACATTGGAACAGCAATTGTGTCAGTGTGTCCCTCTGCTGTGGTCGGCGTAACTTTGAAACTGTTGGGGCGTTTGGTCAAGGGGTTTGAATCCACCGGTGTGCATCCGGTTTGGCCCGAGTGAACACAATTTGGCCCGTGTTCAGGGAAGGGGAGACGGGGCGCGGAGGCCAGACTGTCAGCGGGGAATATTGAACAGAAGGAGTAGGACAGAGGCGCTATATGTCCTCCAACGTGGGGGCTCCTCACTGGCAGATGAGCCAGTAGGATACAACAACAGTGGCAACACAGAACGCATAATGACTAAATTGAGAGGAAAAGTGATTTGCTACTTCAAAATCAAATAAAGCTTGAGGTGCTTTAGCACTTGTCGATTTAACACTGAGGATTATGCTGTGTGTATTATCCTTATTTTTAATATCATATGATGCAATGACTACATACAGTAGGCCTACACCATTTCCTGCTGCAGTAGCCTACACATAGTAGTATCTTTTGTGCTCGTTCATATACAGTATTTGAGTATACGAATAATTTTAGTGATTTGTGTTGGTGTGTGTGCGGTGTGTGTGTGCTTGTGTGTGCGTGTGCTTGTGTGTGCGTGTGCATGCGTGTTTGCGTCCCTCAGGAGTATGACAGGCGAAGCGTGGCATGAGATCATGCTGGCGTGTCTCAGTAATCAGCCATGTGATAAGCTCTCAGGCTCGACGGGGAAGGAGTGTGGAAGCGACTTCGCCTACTTCTACTTTGTCTCCTTCATCTTCCTCTGCTCCTTCCTGGTCAGTATGTTGTCTCCTTCATCTTCCTCTGCTCCTTCCTGGTCAGTATGTTGTCTCCTTCATCTTCCTCTGCTCCTTCCTGGTCAGTATGTACAATAGATGCTTTTAATTCTTTTTATGCCCCGGAATTAAAAAAAAATAAAGGCGCTATAGCCTAGAGTGCCCAGCAAATGAGGCAGATTTTACTCTGAAAAGTTTCCCCCCAAAACCGGGAGGTTTCCATTTCTACCTCGCGCTAATAAGTCTGATCTCAATGATGCTCATATCAGTGACATCATAGAAGGTAGGTGCCCACATCCCTGTCTTTTTCTACTGGCAGGTGTTTGGGTGAATTTCACCCAGGTTTAGTGATAGAGGGTAAAAAAAAAGATTCCCATACTCCCACAATGGGCTTTTTATTTAATTTTATTTCACTGGACCATGCTCACATGTCCCAGGAGTGGGTGGACCAAAGGAGAAGTTCCCAGCCCCATTGAACTGAGCTGAAGAGTCTTAATGAACTGGCTATGTGTGTATGTCTGTCTGTATGCCTGTGCCTATGTCTGTCCGTTTAGAGTAGGACCTATTGACCCCTTGCATGGCCCCAGGGCCATTCGCACACATGCACGCGCGCACGCGCACACACACACACACACACACACACACACACACACACACACACACACACACACACACACACACACACACACACACACACACACACACACACACACACACACACACACATACACACACACTGCACCGCTCAGTTCGCACCGGTAATCTGACTCTGCCAGATGGTGGCAGTAGTGAGTTCCTCCTCCTGCTTCCATCTGGTCTCTCTCGGGCAGAGATGAACCAATGCTGATCGGAAGAGATATGCGGCCGCTAGAGGCGGGATCAACGCGAGACTGATGACGTATTGAAGCTCTGCCACAGCGCACATGTAAACACAAGTTTACCCAACCTAACAAGACTATACAACTCGAAATTATTATGGAGATTGTCCCGAGATTTTGTCCCGCTGCTTCGGGTTCATCGTTTCTGCTTGAGAGAGACCAGATGCAGGCAGGAGGAGGGAACTTGTGAACTCAATACTGCCGCAATCTGGCCGAGTCAGGTTAATATACCTGGTCCCCTCTACTCTTTTTGCCGAATGTTCATCTGTTATGACATATCCAAAATTGAGACACTAGCGTTTTATGTACTGAACATACTGAACATCCTTTGTTAACTTCCTGTTCGTAGCTGCGTGCGTGTGTGCGTGCGTGCGTGCGTGCGTGCGTGCGTGCGTGCGTGCGTGTCTAATTTAGCAAATCACAGGACCTTGACCTTGCCAAATGTCCGATGCTGATGTCTCCTATAGAAACAATAGAATGTTCACAGTCTCTTCATGACTTTCCAGATGCTGAATCTTTGTGGCCGTCATCATGGATAACTTTGAGTATCTAACCAGGGATGCCTCCATCCTGGGCCCTCATCACCTGGATGAGTTCATCCGAGTGTGGGCTGAGTACGACCCCGCTGCCTGGTAAGTGTGGGCCAGTGTATGTTTTGTAATAATTATCAAATTAACTAGTAACTAACGTAAATGTACTGTACAATATTTGACTCTGAGAATTAGTGGAGTAGAAGTATTGGATTTGGAAATACTCAAGGAAAGTACAAATAACTCAAAATTACACTAAGTAAATCAAAATAGTTACTTTCCACCACTGGGTATAAGGGGCAGAGAAGAGTGGGGTTGGTGGGTGGGAGTGTGGAAGGCTGAGGGTGCAGGGAGGGCTTTGGGGATCACTGTGGCGCTGAGAGAGAAGCAATCTCTCTAAAACAGTGGTTCCCAAACCTTTTAGCCTGTGACCCAAAAGAGAAATTAGATGTTTGTCTGGGACACAAAAAATATCAGATCTACAAGCTCATAATGCTTGGCTTCACGCCACGTTATGAGCTTTTACTTCTTAAACAGTTGTTTTCTAATTTCATGGAATTTATTTGATTTTTATTTTATTTTATTCAGATTTTTTTGGGGGGGCTTTTTTTTTGGCCTAACCCTAACCCTAACCCCAGTGTTTGGTCCCTCCTGGCCCAGTGTTTGGGAACCAGCGCTCTAAAACATTCTGCTGAGTTCCAGCAGCGTGGCTCTGTGACATTCTGAGAAGGAAGAAGGGATCTAGACTTAAGCAGCGGAGTGTGAGTGACATTAAGCCAGTAGGGTCCAGCCAGTAGGAGTCCGGTCGGCCCCAATGATGCATGTAAATCCAGCGCTTCGCTTCGTTCTGCTTCACGCTAAGCCGACAGACAGCTTGTGAGGCCCCGAGCTCCTGTCTGTTACTGTGACAAGGAGGAAACCACGGTGTGTTTTAATCGGTGGTGGGAAAAAGCACTCACATTTTTGAGTGGTGTAAACCACTCCTACAACTGGCTTTTTTGTGCAGAAAAAATGAGCATGGTTGCTATGTTCACCCTGTTGTAATGACATAATGAAATCACACCCGGGTGAACAGGGTGAACATAGCAACCATGCTCATTTTTTCTGCACAAACAGAGCCAGGTAATGAAATCACACCCGGGTGTGATTTCATTACGTCAGACATGATTTCATTACGTCAGACAGACCTTACACCACTCAGTTCACACGGGTGTGATTTTTTACTTACTGTATAAGTAAAAGTATCAATATATCAGTATAAGACTTGTAGATAGCTTGTAGATCGGCTATTTTCAAATGGCCGAAATGTATACAGGGCTCAAGTAGTTAATGTACGTTTTGTAATAATCTTCCTAATCCACAAAGGAACTATTAACAAATATGTTTCCCACAATAACCCTGCCGTTGAACAATTGCATTATTAAAAAATAGCAAAAATAGCAGATCTCTTCTTAGCTCGCAATGCATCTGTCGTGTATCATCAATGGCCAGCCATGCTCTCGTCTCAGCTCACAATGCGTAAGGTGGATAGATCTGCTATTTCCGTTATGTGTTTTTAGGTATTTAAGAAATTGTTCCCGAGTCCCCCCAGCCTGTTTTTTATTTAAATCTGCTGTACCAGCACCTTTTCAAGCCAAGCCCTCTCTGTCACCTATTTTAAGAGCATAATTTCAAACAAGTCGGAAGGGTTCCTTAAGGGTGTTCCATACAATGACCCATACAGGTATGTAACTCTGAGAGCGAACAATACGGGCCCATTCGGTTCCATTTGTAGTAATGCTCTCAGAGTTATAGCCGGGGATCGTTGAAATTAAAACAAAGTTTGAGAAGCACTGGTATAGGGGGGTTGACACAGTCTGGGTTTATGTAACCCTCATGAAGTTTTAATGGAGCCTGGCTATGGGAGTCATGCCAGTGACTCATGATTCCAGCAGAGGTGTAAAGGCGGGAAATATGGAAGTGCCGTCACCTGAAAAGAGCACGCGGGGGAGGCATTATTTATTATTTCTTTACCTCCTCTGAGATCAACCTCCTACATAAATGCCAGAGATATTCTCAGCTACAGTTTATGGTTATGCATATACTGTAGATATGCAATGTTTGGGCACAGTAGGCCTACGTTTTATCGTTTTTGTGAGGTTTTACCACTGGTTATCAGTGGGATGTTTACATAATGTTTTCATGTGTGTGTGCGTGTGCGTGTGCGTGTGCGTGCGTGCGTGCGTGCATGCGTGCGTGCTATTTACATAATGTTTTCATCTCTTACAGCGGGAGGATATGCTATCAGGATATGTACAAATTGTTGCGTTTTATTTCGCCTCCCCTCGGCCTGGGGAAGAAGTGCCCGACTAGAGTTGCCTACAAGGTTTGCACTCCCACACAGTGCCCTTTGTCCCCAAAAACAAAAAGGCACTTGTGTGGATCTGGAATGTGAATGCGTGTCAAAGAATGATGGAGATATACGCGACATGTACCTGGTCCTAATCCCTGGGTGTCAGTTACAGTGCTGAGCGATCAATGACACTCATGGTGGAAGAAGTACTAAGATTTTTTTTGACTTAAGTGCAGTAAAAGTATTAATTATACGATAATGTAGAAATGTTAAAAGTACAATTCCTGTATTCATAATTTGTCCTGAGTTAAAGTGCAAAAGTACTGAAATTGTCCAAAAAACCTTTTGGAAAATAGCACATATACAGTACAAGGTCACAGTGCATCGCATCATGGCCGTTGTGAGCTTGTAGATAAGCTATTTTCGAAAAGTGGTTAATGTTCTGATTGGTATTGCAATGATTAAAAGCATTGCTTTCAAATAATTGTAGTGGTGTAGAAGTCAAAGTTGAAAATACCTCAAATTTTGCACTTAAGTACAAATACTTAGTTACTTTCCACCACTGGCGTGTATTGACGCTCAGGATTTTGCTGTGTGTACACAAACAAATTCCTCCTCTACTAACCAACTGGCAGGTAACCGTGGCAACTGACGGAAACAATGGCCCAAGTCAATCTGGATCGCAAGCCCTTTCGTAGTTAGTCAGATGTAATTGGTGCAGGGCTATTATCCAGCATCACGTACAGTATGTACGCATGCATGGAGAAAAAAAAGGGCCGTGAACGGCTGGTGCCACTCAGCTGGCAATAATCAAGGGCCGCAGAGTGAGTGAGCGAGCGAGCGTCGTGAGCTTAGTTTCCACCGGCGAACGCGGTTACCACCACGACTGAAGGGCATCTCAACACAGGAGCCATGCCTTTCATTCAGGATCCCGGCCATTCAGCATGTCTCTCAAGGGAATCCTGCTCTGAAGCGCTCTCTCCCCGATGCCACCCTCTCCCTTTACCACCACCTGTGATCCCTCCATGTCTTCTCAATGCCAGCCTGGGATGGCATGGCATGGCATGGTATTGCTCCCCATAGGAGCCTAGAAATCTTATTAACACAGATTTCTGTTCTCCTTTTTTTTCCCCCTCTCCCTCTCCATTTTCTTTTGGGTGATTTGTGTGTTTGTTCATTCTCTAACTACCCCCGTCTCTACCCCCGTCCCCTCCCTCGTTCTTGCACCTCCGGTCCTCTCCATCCCCTCTTCCCGCCATCTTTTCCCGCTGGGGGATAGTGGCCGATTGATGTACCGCGATATGTACGAGATGCTCCGCCACATGTCCCCTCCTCTCGGTTTGGGAAAGAAATGTCCGCCGCGAATCGCCTACAAGGTAGAATCACTCCTTTTTTCATCTTGTCTGCTCCCGCAAACCCCCAAGCCTACCCACCCACCTGTCTCTCCTACTGTCGGTTCATTCTGCAGTTGCTGTCGCTTCCTTCCTCTCACCTGTCTTAGGAACTATGTCTACCAAAGCAGGGGTTTTTTTTCTTCCCCAGAGCGCAGCATATGTTTTATCGAATAATTTTCGGCACATATTTACACCCCCCCGCAAAATGTTGTAACAAAGCATAAACAACAGTCTAACCACTTTAACTCTACATATACATACATATCCGCTACTGTATTTGAAAATAGTCTAACTAAAAGCTTTTGGATCTTTTTTACATGGTAGGTCTGCAATTTTCCAAAAAAACAAAAAACGAATGGGAAACATTCTGAATATTTCTGAAACATTTTAACAACACAAATGTTGTATGGAGGTCCCTAGTCTCTCGAGACTCGGGACTGTTTTTCCTTAATTTTTTACGACGGTCACTGATTTATGCTCTGCTGGAAACAGCAGCAACGTAGCGTGGTGCTGAGCATCTATTCTGCGCTGCTCCCGCGCACGTTTGTTCAACTCTGGGGGTTTGCTTGCGCGTCGTAGTTGAGCGCCTTGGGTTTTCAGCTGGAAAAACACGCTTTGGTGGACACACGGCCTTACACGCCTCCCGGCTTCTGTCAGATATGTCACAGTCAATGTGTGCTGTCATTTTGCTCTTTCTGTTCACCTGTGGCACGCTCTGGTCTTATCCTGCTTTTGGCACAGTTAAAAGAACTCTTTATATAAAAAATAATAAGAAATACGTTTTGAGGGCCGCCCACACCAAGAAAAGATATTACACATTTAAGTTGACGATTAATTGTCACACAAATAATTGTGATTTGATTGATTTTGATTTTTGATTTTTATGTAATCTTTCAACATGGAAACGATTGTGATTATCTCAAATAATTGCAATTAGACGATTATGTAATAATTTTGGCAGGCCTATCCACTCACTGATGAATGATTGATAACGTTCTGTAAACATGTTGAATGTATAGTTGTCGTAATAGTTATCGTCAGATTTGATGGGGGGATATCCAATCCATGCCTCTGCTTTTGATATCCCTCCCATGGTCATTATTTAGAACAAATTCCGCGGACGTGTTTTATCACTGCTACTGGTAAGACTGAATACATGTATTTAAGTGCCAGGGACGTTGAGACGAGCTGAATCTAATTATGCACTGATTGCCAGGGACGTTAAGACGAGTTAAAACAAAAAAGAAGTTTAATCCATATTTTGAAAATTCCTCTAATATGGTGTGCAGGTGATGATATGCACATGACATGCACAATAGAATTAAAATGTCTTTCTTTTATCCCATTATAAAATGGGCTAAAATGGCACCCAGGACCAAAACTGGTGTCCACCAGGTGGCGCTGAAAGAGTTTGATAATATCATAATTTAATGTTCTTTTTACAAATTGATGATTATCGTTCTTGGTGTGGATAGCCCTTTTACTGTGTCCACATGCTCGTCCACCTGGCCTCAAAGGTCATTGCAGAATACTTTTTGAAAAAACTAAAAAACAAATGTTTTTCATGGCAGGAAGACAATAGGTATACATTTACGTTTGGCAGACTGCTATAGTTTCTGATAGAAAATTGATTCAATAAACATTGTTCCTTGTGTCACATTGAATCATAGAAGCATAACATTTCTGTTCTGTGCTTCCACGTCAAACATGGAAGAGGAAGTAATGGATCGGTGGGAGCCTCTCTCTGCGGTGCGTTCCTCCATTATGAAGATGCAGTGGTTCTGTGGTATCCATATCATTAAGAATAATGGATCCCCAAGCAAAGTACACCGCTCAATCTCCCCTATAGGCTGCATGTTAGGGACGGACGGACGGACAGACGGACAGACAGACAGACAGACAGACAGACAGACAGACAGACAGACAGACAGACAGACAGACAGACAGACAGACGAGAGATTATTCAGTTGTAAATAAACTTTTAATCTAGCCGTTTTAGTGAGCAAGGACCTAAGACTGTACTTGTCTCCAAAAATAACTGAGAACAACAATGCACCGGAGTAAGTCTAGTAGTGTTTATTGGTTTCATCTTTTTAGTCCGTCTGTCTATTTATTTTGTTTTACTTCACAAGATGTCTTGTAATTCTTTGGTTTTTACCACTTGTGAAGACCTTCACACTTGTTAGGGGTCAAGGGTCCATTTGGTTCCATTTGTAAACTATTACAACTAACTTACTAAGTAACTAACTTAGTTACAAATGGATAAATGAACACTGGGGATTTTACTCTGCATGCTCCTTGTCACTGTTTCAACTCCTCATTTTACATTATTGTGTGTGGCCGCTGTGGCGCTACAGTCCCCACCAAACACTCTTTCCTTCTCTCTCTCTTGGGAATTCACTGCCTTCCTTCCCATTCTTGTGACTTGCTCTCGCAGCTTTGTGTAGACATGTGTGAGTTTTTGCGTATATGAATATGCGTGGGAGTTGTCCTATACCTGTATACAGTATAGTGTGGTGTTTGTCACACTATACATATCTTACTATATGTGTACACAAAGCTGCTTGTCTGCAATGTATCATGCGTGTATACAAGTGGACTTTACTGTGTACAGGCATCTTCCCAGATGTGCTGCTCTGCATGCATTAGTGTGTCTCTTGCTCCCTATGCCCTCCTGCCTTTACTGTACTGTGTGTGTGTGTGTAAAAACGTTCCTTTTATCGTAATATTTTTTTATTTTAAATGTTTTTGCTATGTACTGTATGTAATAACTCCTACCCTTCACACAATTCTCATTACGGTGCAGCATATAATTCATAGTGCTTCCGATAATTATATATGCTGGCATGCCAACTGTAATTACTAATTAACAGTCAGTTGTGTTTAAAAAATAACTACTACTGTGAGAGTACTATTTTGCATTGTCACCAATAGTACTACATTATATTACCGATAGAATGTTGTCTAGTAACCTCTCATACTCACACCAAAGCTGCGTTGTCCATCAGGATAGGGCTCTGAAGGCGCTCGGGGGAGCACAGCGGTAAAGTAGCTGACCACCACCGCAGAGTCTGGGGTTCGAATCCAGCACGGTGCATCTGGCACGAGCCGAGCGTCTATCTATACAAACACAATTGGCCCTTGTTTGGGGGAGGGAAGCCATGGGGGGAGGTATTTGTCACTGCATGTATTTAGGCATGCACCGATATATCGGCCACATATCGGTATCGGCTTATATTTGCCGTTATCGGTCTATGTGAATTATCGATTAATGCATTAATAGTTAATTGATTGATTGATTGAAATATTTATTAACAGTTTGCAGAATTACAGTACATTTCAAGCACAAACTCAATACAAAGGCTGTTAACTGTGAGTGGACGACCCAATTAAGCATTACACTTGTTTACAATAGGGTCCACCATGTTCAATTCATCAAAATACGTTTTGATAAGCTTATCGATCGATTAAGCGGTTAGTTTATTAAGCTGCGTTTTTGTAAAAAGTCTGAGAATCTTAATTTCCCTCAATGTCTAACATACAAATCTACATTGTGCTGATATACAGAAATAATTAAAAAGGCATATTATATTCCTTAATCAAATATTTATTTGACCATTGACGATACAGGGCCAGGCAATGGCATCTTTGTATGTGCGTTCCTCGGCCACACGTGCGCGCAGACAGCATTATATTCACAGAAAACCACCCAATGATAGAACCGCATAATTTTCGATTAATTACGATTAGTTATTAACTGTTAAGTTTAACCGACTAATTTCTTAACGGCGATTCATCGATTAACGATTAACTACTAAGACCCCAAATCGGTATCTGCAAAAAAATCTGACTTTAACCGATGACAGTAGCCGATAATTATATGTTGTTGATAAGCATCAATTTTGCACTGGCTATGTTGGTTACAGTATCTGCAGCCTACCAAGCTGTAGATTATGAACAGTTATTTCTAATAATGAAGATTTATTTGTTTCCCTGGCACGAAAGGGAGAAATAATAACACTAATGCTAAAAACGAAATATCGGTAACGGCTATTGACTAAATTGTTATGTTAAACATCGGTATCGGCCAAGAATTTCCATATCGGTGCATTTCTACATGTATTCTTACGAGCTGGGGGCGGCACCTGTGTTGGGCGGGAGGAGTAAAACGAAGGCTCTACATCCTCCCGGTGGTGGCTCCTCACAAGCAACTGAGCCAGTAGGATACAACAGTGACAATGCACAGAAATGTGTGTGGGGCTCCCCACATCCCGCACACACATTTGCTACTTTTAACAAAAGACTAAGAGCACTGTGGACCAGTTTTGTCTACAGTGCCATAGCAACAGCAGCAACTAAAGCCTAATTTATGCTTAATGATGCCTAAGTGTTGTGCGACTCATCGCTGCACAACAAAAATGGCATGTTTTCAAATGATGTACGAATCGGGCTCGAACAGATCCTCCCACACGAATGTGCTTCCACTATCTGAAAGAGACAGCCCCTTATGGATACAGGAGGCCAGGCACTTGGTTTACTGTGGATGTGTTCCTGGAAAAGCTCTTCTGTGTGCTACTGAAAAACAATGAAGTAAAAACGTCAAATGTGGATGGACAATCAACGCAATATTTATTGCATTTCTACTAAAACATCAGTAATGATGCCCTACGCGGTGGCCTGAATTCAAAGAGGATTTGGAAGATTTTCCATAATGTACTGTATATTTAATCTATCAGGCCTGAACAAATTGGGTTAATTTTAATACAATGAAACCTTTGCAGAGTGCTTCATTAGCCTGTAATGAAGTCTCACTGCCAGCACACAGAACACTCCGTTGCCCTTGAGCAGTTCAACCACTTTCAACTTGCCGTGTCCCTTTTTGGGGCATGTCAAAAGTTGAAACCTATTACAGAAATATTTGAATATATATACATTATATACTTTTTTATATAAAATGTGTATTAGTAAGTTAAACTCTACATACTTAATTGAATAATGAATAGGGTCCCTCGGGGGTCTATGCGTGGCTATTTTCCCTGAATGTTTGCTTAGAACGACGTCCATGCCCAGAATAGGGATGCTAGGGGTTTCACAATGTGGCTTAAGTGCTTAATGATTTGATCCTGGCTTCTGTTCCTCGCAGCGATTGGTCAAAATGAACATGCCCATCGCCGATGACAACTCAGTGCACTTCACTTCCACACTGATGGCTCTGATTCGCACAGCCCTTGAGATCAAACTGGCATCTGGTGAGACATACCAGGGTTCCATTTGCTGGGGGGAAGTACTCAAGTAAAGTATTGTACCTCAAAATTGTACTTAAGTATAGCACTTGAGTAAATGTACTGGTAATCCATGCCTCTGCTTTTGATATCCCCCTTCTGGTCATTAATTTTTATGGCCGGTGTGGGCGTGTTTTATCCCTGCTTGTGGTCATACACATGCATTTCTTTAAGGGAAGTATAGGGCTTTAAGTCATTACTGACAGGGTTTCTCTAGAACAGTCTGCACACACTGCCAGCGTTTTTACTAAGGCTGAGCTCACACCTTTCATGCAATTCTCTGTGCTCGTTGGGTGTTGTGTCATGGCCGCCCAGCGGCCCAATGCATTTCCAATGGAGGTCACATGGTTTGACCCAACATTGTGTTGTGTGAGGGGGAGGGGCGGACCACTGCGCCCCTCCCCCTCACATTGACTCACATTGAACCGTGTGAGTGCACCCTTAGGCTGAGCTCACACGGTTAATGCGCTTGTTGGATGAATGTTGTGTAGTGTCATGGCCGCCCCAATGCATTTCCAATGGAGGTCACATGGTTTGACACAACATTGTGTTGTATGAGGGGGAGGGGCGCAGTCGAAACACAGCTGAAAGCCATACAACAGACCATGTGACCTCCATTGGAAATGCATTGGGGGCGGCCATGACACTCACAACAAAAATCAGTGTTGCGACCGTGTGAGTGAGGCCTAATCCTTCAAGACCCACAAAATATGTTGTTCTATGACTACAGTATGTAATCACCAAATGTCTCAAAAGAAAGAAGAAAGTCTCTACTTTGTTCAGGGGGAAAAGAAAGGTGTGCTACAGTGATGTTCCGTTCTTTAGTTATTGGCAGTTGAATATAGCTTGTTTTCACAAAAACGCAGTCTGGGAACAGAAAGCAGAGACTTTTTTTATTTTTATAAATATTATATTAGATTAAAGCGGCTTGGATTTTTTTAGATCGCGTTATTTCCGGGTGTCCTCTTCTTCGGAAGTCCTAGGATCACTCACAGCTTGTGGAAGAGCACCCTCTTAAAACACCAAATGACGTATACATGCGTTGAACAATGTATACTGTATGCGTCATTGACAGTCAATGACTTAAGTTTCCTTTACAAATTGAATCCTGGAAAATTCCAACTGTACCGTGTTTTGCTTCATGGAGGGGTTTGTGGGTTAATGGTGCATATTGGAGACCATTCACTAGTAGATTTGACAGGACATCATGTTTCTCTGTTTACCCCCTAGGAGTTCTCGCCCAGCAACTGTGTGACGCTGACCTGAAAAGGGAGATAAACCGAGTGTGGCCGAGTCTTCAACAGAAGACTATGGACCTCCTGGTGACACCACACAAACGTAGATATCCTGTGTGTGTGTGTGTGTGTGTGTGTGTGTGTGTGTGTGTGTGTGTGTGTGTGTGTGTGTGTGTGTGTGTGTGTGTGTGTGTGTGTGTGTGTGTGTGTGTGTGTGTGTGAGAGTGCGTGTGCGCGTGTGCGTATGTGCATGCACGTGCGTGCGTGCGTGTGTGCGTGCACAAAAGAGAGAGCACTCACTCAGACACTTTTACCAGCTAACATTGTGTGCTAGTGCATGCCCACAAACAGACCAAGCAACATCAGCAACAATCCTTCTTTGCAGGCTCATTCTCTGCCACCTGGTGGCCATAAAGCGAATTGACTCATTGCACAGTGTTCACCTCTACTGTCCATGTCGTCCTCCAGACAATGAGCTTACAGTGGGGAAGGTCTATGCTGCACTGATGATCTACGACTACTACAAACAGAACCGTGCCAAAAAGCTTCAACAGCAGGAACCCTCAGGAGGACCTAAGGTATGGCTCATCTTGCAGATTCATACTCCAGGCAAGGAGCTTACAGTTGGAGGCCATCGATATTGTCCTTTTCTTTTTGCTGAGGTTTGCGTGATCTGCGCAAAAGGACAGTTAACCCATTTTGGGCGGGAACCCCTTTTGATGTTTTAAACATTATAATTTAGCTATTGAAAAATAGCAGATCTACAAGCTCATAGCGCGCCACCGAGTGGTGCGCTACGAGCTTTGTAGGTCTGCTATTTTTGAAAAATCGTGAAAATATTTATTTCAGAAAACTGGAGGATTTAGAAGGATCTTTTTTAATTTTGAGGTCAGGCCTAAATGGGTCAAATGATAAGGGACAATATCGGTGGCACCCAACTGTAACTTGTAAAGATGGGCTTTTAACGCATGGTTGAAATTACTGTAATTGTGGATGAAAATTCAACGCTTCAGGAACAGTGGCAACCTTGAATACCTTGCTATGGGCGGCCATACTGTAGCTGAATGGTTGGAGAGACCACCTGGAAAACAACAGAATGTCCCTGGTTTGAATCCCGGCCTCTGTGTCAAAGTGTCCCTGAGCAAGTCACTTATAGCCTGGCTTTGGCCAGACACATAATGCGGATTCACTCAGGAAAAGAAGGACGCATCAGGCTCTCATGCTCATATAAATATAGAATCTCTAATGATTAACTGTTATTACATTCTTCTAATAGCCCCAAATGTGATATTGTTGAACATTGTGTACGAGTCATTGCTGGTTCAATAAGAGAAAAAGAAAATCTAATAAAAAAAAATGTTATGCATTTGTCCTGGTTTCCCTGCAGAGCAAGATGGGGCTCTTCCGACCGATGCTGCCCTTAACTCACCTCCACGAGGTGGTGGCACCAGTCTCCAATCTTCAGCCCCCCTCTCAGCCTGAATCAGAACCTCAATCCGAGCAGCTACCCACCACTACCATAATCACCATCACCCCCACCTCTTCCCTGACCAATGGGGGTGCAAAGTTAGTGACCATCCAGCACCAGTAGGATTCATTATTGCGGTCATTCATTTACATATTTACACATTACACTGTTAAGTGTCCACAGAAGGTGTTTTTGAGAATGACATCATAGACTGAAGTAAAGCTATTTGTATGTGTGCAATCCAAGCATCTCCCCCATCATTCACATGTGAGTGCCTCACAACAACACACCAGTGTAGTTTCAGTTCAAGTTTAGTTTCAACAGGGAAGCTGAAAATTAAACCCTTGTTCAAATCCTGCAGTAAAGTATATAAATGTGTAACATTGTGTTGTTCTTGCGTGCAGCCTAAGCCAGAGAAGTGCCATAAAACATTCCCAGTCAGGGGATGTAGTATCTCAGGCAGCCCAGAGACCCAGAACCAGGAGGGATCTCCAGAGAGGCCAGTCAGAGGATGTGCCATACTGTAGCAAACCTCAGGTAAATAAACAAGATGTGAAGAAACAATCTTTAAGAAGTAGTGAAAATAGCCTCTGTACAAGCTCGCAAAGCGACACTTTGTGCGCTTGTAGATCTGCTATTTTTGCTAGTTTGGGTCCCGGGCAAATGTCTAATTTTATTTTTTGGGTTTTGAGCTAAAAAGTTTGGGAACCACTGTGCTATACTGTACTATAAACCTCAGGTTGACAAACAATCAAATGGCTCTTTTTGAACCATGTCATGCCATGAAATGTATTTTGGAAGTTCTGGATTTGTTTTCATATGCTATGGCTCGGTTTTAGGTAAGATTCTCAGAACCTAATTTGGGCCTTGCTCAAGAGTAACAGTTGATACTAATCCTACTATATTAACCCTGATGTCTGGGAACCTAGAATTCTGTGCTGTGAACTTGTGAGCCTGTGGATTGGTTATGTACCTTACCCTTCAAGGGTGGTTCGGATTATAATAAACGTAAGCGGAAGAAAACATCACAGAACTTCACAGCTTCTGGAAGGTTTTGGGTTAAAAGAGCCATACAGTTATACACTTATAATGCTCACTGCAAATACCTACAGTTGTTACTCTGAATTCTAACTCAGACTCTGGCAATTATCTCCCCATTCTTTAAAAGATGAATCGCCTGTGCCGCGTTTTTTTACTCCCGATTCTGACGGCCTTTTTTACTGCATGTCACCCCCCCCCCCCCCCCCCCCCCCCCAATCTCTGCCCCCCATTTCCTGTCAGCCTACTGTATGTCCCTCTATAAAAAATATAAAAAATAAAGGCGAAAGCCACAAAAAAATAAAACATAAAAAAATAAATAAAAAAAAGATGAATCGCACAGTTTCAGGGATATATCTGCTGTGATTAAACGCCTTCTTTATGCTGTTACAGGAAACAGTGGAGATGCAGCCAGTGGATACCGCTTCGGATAGCGATGGCTACCCGAGCCTCGAGGGCCATGGCAGAGCTGCCTCTATGCCCCGACTCAGCACAGAGTACTATGTAAGCTTTACATTACACGCTGTAGCCCGCCTCCTACTTTAGCTCACAGGAGACGGCAAACCTCCATGTAACCAAAGGGCGATACTAGTGATTTTGTTTTACTAAAACACAGTAGCACTCATTCAGCTCACATCAGCACATGTGGCTGTCTGTGCCCTCTCAGGTTTAACACATGGACAATGTTTATAGAATATAGACCTTTGATAAGCAGAGAGGACCTGACAATTCATCAAACTTATTGTATTGGTGATTCTAGAGAACTGGGATATATAATTATGTATGTCCCACAGATAAATACAGAACGATCGCATGTCTTGACAGTTGACAAAATGTGTGCTGACAAATGGATCACAAAGGATCATAAATAATTAAGTCCAGGATTTGTATGCTATTTGTTGTCTTATGTTTTCACATTTTCACCTTTTTTAAAGCAATTTTTGAAGCCATTTTCAAGCCTTTATATGATAGCGATAGTGGAGAGCGACAGGACATGGAAGGAGAGAGTTGGGGAAGAACATGCAGCAAAGGGCCTCGGGTCAGATTCAAACCCAAACCAGCTGTGCAGCTGTGCTGGTTTGTGCTGGTACAGTATGCGCTATGCATTTGTATGTGTTCAAACTCCCCAAAGGCCATCTATATCCACATGGTAATGTTTTTTTCCCCTTCTATAATCCTCAAAAAAGAACATAGGTAATCACTAAATCATACAAAAAAAAATATATATTCTTTATTGAATTCCAGAAACATATTCATTAAGCGCTTGGTGGCACTACTGGCTTCCATATTGCAACATTGTTCACAACCTGTGGGCCAGTGAAGTGACAATTTAAGAACTTGTAAGACATTTTCCCAAATGTAAGAAATGTACAGTAATGTAATATTGTGAAAATAGTAGATCTACAAGCTAACAACGCCTCACAACGCAAGGCTATTTTCACAATATTCATCTGCGGGAACTGAGTCAACCAAATTCCAAGTGATTCTCAGGGTGGGTGGTCCCCAGCTGAAATATGATTATTTTGGGGGGATGCGGCCTGAAAAGGTTGAGAACCACTGACATACACAGTACTGTACCTTACAGGGGTTTGAGCACAACATAATAGCACACATAAGTATCAGTTTTGAAAACACTGCACAATATTCATTGTATGAATTAGATAGATACACCATGTGGTGAGACATGTGTCATGAGGTATGATAAAATGTCGAAACACAAAAGTCTCAAAAATACTGAATATTGTCCCAGTTCTCAAAAATCCAGGATGCTTTTGTCCATTTCAATCAGTGTCTATTACTATTATTCCTGTCTAAGAAGATTTTGCATTGTGTGTGGAACATGATTGATAAGACAAAATTGTGCAAGTTAAGACTGTTATGAACTGACTGGACAACATTGATTACACAACGGTACTAATTTTGTATTGACTGTATACAAAGTATTAACTTTGGAACTGTGATTTCCCTGCTGTCCCCTATTGAAATGAAAAGTTTTCCTAATATCTGTAACGCTATCCATCTTCAACAGTCACAATTAACCCTGAAATATAACACACACTTTATATTCAAATAGCATTTTTTTCACAACTAATTTCATTTTGCTAATTTCTTTCTGTGTCATTCTGATTCTGCAATCTATCCACGGCTATATATGGGGTATATTTCTTCCTCCCAACATTTTTTGGGGCCAATTGTTTCACTTAACCATGTGAATGTTGCCTGTCTAGCTCTCTGTGTTGTCTATCTGTCAGCCTGTCCATCCATCCATCCATCCATCCATCCATCCATCCATCCATCCATCCATCCATCCATCCATCCATCCATCCATCCATCCTGTCTTGTCTGTCTGTCTGTCTGTCTGTCTGATACAGTACGGTATGATACTGCACATCACAAATCCTCTTTGTATACTCTTTGTCAATTTCCAGTCTCTCTTCTGAAACCACCTCCTCTGCTGTAGTAGGCGTTCAATTTGTCTCCTTTCATGTTCCAGTCCCATTTCTCTGCATCCGCCCATCCACTTCTATGCTTCCTCTCTCTCCTAATTTTGATGCCTGGCTAACGTTTTGCCCACCTCCCCTCCTGTGTGTGCTGTCTGATAGCGGAGCCATCCTCGCCACGCCCCCGGGACCCACCTGGCAGTATGTACCACCTGTTGTGCCGCCTGTCTTATTCTTTGTCTCTCGCTCTCTTTCTGTTGTCAGGTCCACGTCCCCCCTGTGTAGTTTGCTCTTTCTCTTTCTCTTTCTTTCTTTCTTTCTTTCTTTCTTTCTTTCTTTCTTTCTTTCTTTCTTTCTTTCTTTCTTTCTTTCTTTCTTTCTTCTGCCCTCTTGTCTTCTCTTCTCCCTTTCTACCCCCTATGTCCCCATATTTGTTAGCTTCCATGTGCCCTCTCATCCCAGAGTTCACACTCGCACACACGCACACTCGCACACACGCACGCACGCACGCACGCACGCACGCACGCACGCACGCACGCACGCACGCACGCACGCACGCACGCACGCACACACACACACACACACACACACACACACACACACACACACACACACCTTCAATGACAATGGACTTGGTTACACTCTCGGATACAATTGCCATTGAATCGTTTCTCAGGAATGGGCTCTAGCCACACTGCACACTACATGCAAACCTGCTTATTGTTTTGTCCTTGGAAAACAAATATTTGTACATATATCCAGGTTATGGGAAGCACTATGTCCTTTTGGAGTAGTGCTATGTTTTTGGTCGTGTGTGTGTGTGTGTGTGTGTGTGTGTGTGTGTGTGTGTGTGTGTGTGTGTGTGTGTGTGTGTGTGTGTGTGTGTGTGTGTGTGTGTGTGTGTGTGTGTGTGTGTGTGTGTGTGTGTGTGTGTGTGTGTGCGTGTGTGTGTGTGTGCGCGTTGTTATACACTTTAGTGCATTGTATTGTGTGTGATGTGTGTGTGGGTTTGTGTGTGGTTATGAAAAGCTGGCCAGGACAGTAACTGTTGTTGGCCTGCTTTGACATGACTCTACTTTCTTTCAACTGTTATGTAAAAACAATCTGAACAACTGACTCAGTCTTGTATTCAGACTTCATAAAACAAGTTGAAATAAATGTAAATGGAGTGAGAAAATAAAATACTTACAGCCTTTGGGAACCCAAATAATCTGCTGGGGAAGCGTTAAGAGGCTCCAAAACATATGATTCAAATGTGGGGTTAATTTAATGTTGCGTTCATACAGTAGTTTCTGTAACTGTAAGTTACTGTAATATATGGATTTAAAATGCAATAACAATACAAGCCTCTCCCACTACATTATTGCCCTTCCTATGCACTACCTATGCACACTCTTGAATCAATTGCAATTGGTAAAATAAAGCACGGTTCTGTCTTCAAAATATTATCCGATGCATTAGAAAGAAAAACTGAATCTAATGTCCTCCATTGACACATTATTACAGTCCTTTTGAAGTAATATTTTAAGACTGTGTTCAAGATTGAATGAGCTGTTACGATGAATATTTTCTAGTGTTTGTTATTCAAACTACTGGCCATAACTGACTCATTGGCACTGACACCATCAGCATGTAAGCAAAAGAGAGAGATTGCCACTAAAACACACAGTAGCCTAATAACATTTAGTGTTATGGCATGGTTTTTTTTATCCCTGTCCATTTTAGTACCATTGTGATTGATGCTTCAAACCATTTATACAAGAATGAGTTAAAACCATTCATAATGCTTTGGTGCCAACTGGTACCACTGTAGATGAGCTGGAATGTTACCAGCGGGTGGCGCCATAGCACAGCTGCTGTTCCAGTGACCAATCAGTGTGTTTTACCTAGTAACTAGAAGCACTGGCCAGTGCAAAGACAATAATGTCCTCATAGACGGACAGACAGACAGCTCTATACATCTCTACGGTACATAAGGAAGAATGTTTGGTTTTGGGGTAAGCATACTGTAGCTGTGATGGACGTTCTCTGTAAGCTAAAATGTGAAGTAAAGATGGTTTTGTTTTGTGGTGTACTGAGTAGCTCTGGAGCAGTAGTCTGTGTGATATTCAAACCAATGGTTTTAAGAACAGTGTGAACATCCTAGCTCCTCCCCCCACCCTGTCACATGACCTGAGTCTGAAGAAGAGTGAGGTGAATGTTGGTCTCAGGTGGAAAAGAGTGCTGTCCACAAGCTGTGAAGCTGTGCCTCTTTTGTTGTGCCGTGAACAGTTTGGTGGTCCAGTGATCGTGTCTTGGATCTATCATGTCCTAGTCTGTACTTAAAGGATGCTGCTGCCTTTTGTTCTTTCTCTGTTTTTCTCCGCATTTGGTTCCATAAACATATTCCATCTTTATCCAAACATTGTCAAGTAAAAATAAATGAAAAATAAATACATGAAGCTTTACTTTAGAACAGCTAAAGATGCACCCCCTCAAGCACTCCACAGGTCCTTTAGGTGGGTTCCGGTAGGTCCCCAGCTAAATTATGCATGGGGAGTTACGAACCAAATGGATTCTTACAGGTCTATATAACTCTTGAGAGTGTACACATTTGTGCACTCTTAATGAAGGTTGTGGTCGAAACTGGGGCTGCCTTGAAATTATGTTTGAGAAACACTGCGCTATCACTTTAACTTCACACTCACGCAAAACTTCACAATGGAGTACGGCAGGATATGGATTATATCCATGGAACCAGAGCGGTATCCTTTAAGGTCCGGTGTTGCCACCTCACCACTCTAATCTACATGTTACTGTCAGTCGTTAACCACTCTGCTCCTCTCTCAGCCAATCGTTGACCTCAGCCCCATCCGGCGCTCTGCCTCCTCGCTGACCCCTCACCGCCCCCAGGAGGTGAATTTGAGCGAGTTTGGCCTAGAGCGTCCCGGTCAGTCCCAAGTCCAGTGCCAGGACAGAAGCCACCACCATCACCACCACCACCGCTGTCACCGGCGCAGGGACAAAGACATGGACAAGAAACAGAAGTCTCTGGACAGGGCTGACTCTGTTCATCCCACCAGCACTGGCGGTGACATAGGTTGGACTGATGAATCTTATTTTTTTTACAAGCTTACACTATACTATTAATATTAATATTAATAAGACATTAAAATACATGACATTATTCTTAAATAACATTTGATTGGGTTGATTGGGGTAAGTCCCTGCAACATATAGCGTCATGTCCAGGGGATGTACTTGTACTGTACATCAAGCTGTCTCACGCTACAGAAACAGGAGATACTGTAGGCTCCTGACCTATGGGTCACATGGCTCAAGAAACCTGTTGGTTCCCAAGGCTATTAAATAAAGAATAATTTGCACATTTGTTTGAAGGGCCACAAACATTATGAACTGATGAGGGAATAGATTTAGTTTTCACTTATTGTAAAAGGAAAAAGGGAGTTAGCAGGACACTTGTCGTACAGCCCTGCAAAACTCTTTCTAAAATAAACAAAATCTCTTAAGTAGAATTTATTATTAGAATATTGTAATAGATGGTAGAACACAACCGTTGTATTGCTTTCATTCTCAGAGACCTGTCTGTCTCCTGTTCCAAATCACTTGGACTGTGTCACATTGTGGTAGACATTCCTTAGGATTAAGGGTACATGATCGGGTTATGTATCAAAGGGCTTTTTCTGCGCTCTTCCCTAGATGAGTTAAACCAGAGACTTTCCTTTTATGTCAGGCTTGCCCTCTCACTACCAAAGTTATGCGCTGCCAAAGGAAAATCTGCTTTGCTGGGGATTTGACTTTTCAATCCGTTTTATTTGCAGAGGTTATCCCCTTTGTTCCCTTACCATGGGAGAAACAGTTTCAGACTTAAGCTCCCTGATAGGTGATAGGGTGGGTACTCACTATTAACGCATACAATCAGGAATGAGTTAAATTGCCCCCCTTTCTTGCTACTAGAGCTTTGCCATGTTTTGCATATACTTCACTTTACTTTACTTTCACGCTCACAGAAACACACGCATGCACGCTTCCACAGTCACATGCACAGACATGTAGCAACAAAAAAAGACAAAAAACAGGAAAGATGCAGCCAATACGCTCTCATGTCATACTTATGTCATATGTCAGACTACACCGCACTCCGAGGACAGAAACAACATCACAATCAATTCTAAAGAACATTTCTGATATGGAAAATAAAACGTATATGTATACATGTGTACCCACATAGACAATATAAATATACATACAGTATACACATATCAAACATTCTATACATTAATTAGATGACATTACAGGGCAGAACAATATTGTATTCAATCACTTCAGTCCAACATAACAAGCATCTCAATAATGGGTGACCAGATTTTTTGAAATAAGGGTTCCCTTTTTGACAGGGTAAATCAATTTTTTTCCAAATGCAGCACTCCTCCCAGCTCCTTTAGCCACATATCAACTGTCGGAGGTTTATCCGACTTCCAGGCCTGTAGTATTAACTTCCTAGCTAGCAGTGTAGTGAGCGAAATGGCCCGAGCCTCATATTTGTTTTGAACCTGATCTGGTTCCACCACACCGAAGAGTCCAACTAGCGGTGCCGGGGGGAAGTCTCTTTTATATGCTTTAGCCAAGAAATCGACTCCAGAAACGTTGCAATTTATGACATTGAAGAAATTGAGTCCCTTGTTCTGTTAAACACTTTCCACACATGGGAGAAGAATCTTTAAAGATTTTGTTTAATTTAGTTGGGGAATAGTGCAGCCTATGAACAATCTTAAATTGAATCGGAGAGTGCCTAACATTGATAGAGCTATGGTGAATGTTGGCGATACAGTCCTCCCATACTCCATCTGAAATCTCTATGCCCAATTCTCTTTGCCAATTGTCCTTAAACAAGCGTGAGGATGGGCTAACCACGGCCTGTAAGGTGTCATAAAATTGAGAGACTGCACCTTTTTCAAAGGGCTCAGTGTTGAAGAAACTGTCCAAAACTGGATGACTGGATTGTTGTTCGTAGTGTGGGATATGTGTTCTAAGAAAATGTCTCAATTGCAAGTAACGGAAGAAATGTGATGATGGGAGCTGGAAGGATTCTTGCAACTGTTGGAAAGAGGCAAGATAACCTTGACCACGACCTTGATTAAAGTATATCTCATGTCATACTTGAATATGTGAATAGTGGGTATGCGCGTGACATCATCATCATACCCGGAAGTTAAGCGGGAATGCCTACTGAGTGGCAAAAAACTATTTTCTTGCCTTGACAGCCCATACATCCAACCAGAAAAGTCCTGATCTGATTGCATTAAATGACGTTAAACAACATTAAACTCACTTTGCCACTCACTTTGCCACTCAATTTGCCACTCGATATGCCATTCACTTTATGCATGCGCATACCCTCTATATGGTCATTTCTACAGGTTCTGTCCACCTTTGGGTGTAGGTGGGGGTTGTTGTGTAGATTGTATAGGCCTACGTTGGAATTTCACTGTGCAAGATACACATACAGTAATAATATAATTATATTCTACTGTATACTGTTAGTAAGACTTCAAGACCGAATGGATGATTACATTAATTCCCTGTAAAGATAATCATTCATTGCAGTGTAGCATTCTGGGTCGTCTGCTAGAGCCATTAGACAGCGATGGCTGATGGCGACATGTTTTTTTACTTGGCAGGAGGGCAGCAGCTGGGGCTTTATTGGCCAGATGAAAGGCCCCCACGGACAGACTCTAGCCTGGGGATTTATGTGTGCGTCTTAGCAGCACAGCAGAACATTCAGCAGACCCCTCTCTGAAACTAGAAGAGTGCTAGAGCAGAGAGGAGAGGATGCACGAAGAGAGTGATGTAATGAAGTGAAGTGAAGTGTCTCTGTTAGCGTTGTGTTCATCTGGAAATAGTAGTAGTAGGTTTTCTGTTTCCAGCCTTGAAGAATGTAATGAACTCAGTGCTTGCTTTAATTCTACTGCAGTGGTTCCTTCCAGGTGGAGTTGGTAACTAAATGGACCCTTATAGATCTTTAACTCTTGAGAGGGTAAAATGAAACCAATAATATTGCAGATTTACAAGTTCACAACGCTGTTTATATTTTTTTGTGAAGAGATGTGTTGTAGAGGGGGGAGAAGAGACCATGCATTGACCCCTGTTATGAAGTACTGTATGAAGTTTAAGCGGTTCATGTATTACAATGGTGCTTTTACAGTACAGCACACAGAGCCTTCATCCAAAGCACTTTATAATGTGCATTATTACATTCATATCACCCATATACACGCCGACAGAGGAGGACCAACCTGCTCATTGGGAGCAATTAGGCATTCAGCGTCTTGCTCAATTACACGTTGACACTAATCTCTCAAGACAGATTCAGAGCTCTGCAGCTGAATCTGTCGGCAACTCCCATTACAACGTGTAAAGTTTGGAAGAGGGCTGAAGGAGAATTCAATTAAAATTCAAATGAAAAAAATATATATTTTCCTGTTTTTCCCGATGGGTTCCTGCTTCGACACTAACCTAGTGGGAGCCGTAGCTCAACCCGGGTACCTTCTGTTTCCCAAGTGGGCCGCTCTACCTCTTGAACCACTGCCTCCTGTATTGAGTCGAACTGATTGAAATCTTTCTCCAAGGATTGCCGACTGACCCTTCAGCTGAAGGCTTGTCCAGAGAGCGAGCGAGAGAACGGAGCCGTGGCCGATCCCACGAGAGGAGACATCACTCGTCTGCAGGAGAGAAGCAGCGCTTCTACTCGTGTGAGCGCTACGGCAGCAGGGAGCAGTGCCACACCAAGTCGGCCGGCCCCAGTCGATCCACCTCCCCAGGAGAAGGCCAGGACTCTGGATTCCTCAGACATGTGAGGCGTGCCCCGTTGTGCTGCAACTGTCGGTTTATTTCTTAGCGATTATGGGAAGATCGCTTTTTCGATTAATCGAAAAGTGTGATTTTTAGTTTTTGCCTAGTGCTTCGGGTTACGTACGGTTCTTGTGAAAACTTTTTGTTTTAAGTATTTCAGAGGGCACAGATATGCTGTATTTGAATGAAACCTAAGCCCTCTTAAAATTCCAGAACTCAACTCAACATTTATTTGTATGGCCCTAAATCACAAGTTTATCACCATAAAATTGCAATCACAAAAACAAAGTGAAAATCAAAATGAAGAGTGAAATGTGTGAAAGCAAAATGAGCAACATCATTGTAAATGATCAGACAATAGTATTACATAGACATCAACCGTAACTTAAAGGATTCTCTGTACTGCCCAGCACCTTGGGGACTACGGTTCACATTTAGGGTCCAGTTTTACATTCTCAGAGTCACGTTGCAGTGTAGTCGCTCATCACCATTTTTGTTTTGTCAGCAGGGAATCAGTGTGGTTAAAGGCAACCCTATAGTGCTTACCACCGGCTCCGGCACACCTGCTCGTTGTCGGAGGCAACTTCCCCAGACCCCCCTCACCCCTCGCCCAGCTGTGGCCTACAAGACTGCCAACTCATCACAGGTGCAGTCCGGTGTCACCACCACCACCACCACGGGGAACCAGTCTCGCCTCAGCCGCAGCGGCCTCTCTGAGCACAACCGCCTTCTCAGGGTCCACAACGAGTCCCCGTTGCCGGTCACCCTTATTGGTTCTGACCCCAACCCGAACCGCCAGCCGCAGGACGCCCCTCACCGGAGCATCCTTGAGGACACAGAGGACTTCCAGGACGCGGTCAGCACCCACGGGGCAGGACGTTCACCCAGGACCACTGTCTCTACCGCAGCTTCCTCCGCCTCGCACGCGGGTGCCTCTCCTGCCGCGGCACCAAGTGTACAAGGTCGGGCCAGTGGGGTGCCGAATGGTTACCACTTCACCCTGGGGGTGAACGCTGCGTCTGGGTCCGGCACTAGAGGAACTGGGAGTCTCAGGGAGCAGGACGAGGAAGACTGGTGCTAACGTGGCTAAATGCACCAGGAAGCATTAAGTGTGATCGGTGGAAAGGCCACGTGATCAGCGTTGTCATCATCACCTTTATTTATACTCGGGAGTACAATTGAGGGCAAGCCCTCATTTTCAATGTAGCCGATGTTGTACAGTGTTAAGACTCATTTATACGTCACAATGTATCACATTGCTAGCTTGAAAATCGGATGCCATTGTGCTAAAAGGTATGCCGATAGGCTGCCAATAGTGACATTACAGGAAGAGTTATTCTAGAAAGAGAGCACTGTGTAGAAAGTAGAAAAACGAAGGAAAAAGAAAATCATTCCAGTTTTGTAGTGTTATATTCTCCTTTTTTATACAAACAACTCTACGGATAAAGATGACCTTTTTCTACCCCCTTTCTTGCACTGAAACATGAGTTTATTTTGATGGTACAGTATGTGTATGTGCAGAATACAGAGCACGTGTGAAGACCCTGTGAATACAGTACGTTTCCTCTGCCAGAGAAATGAAATTGCTTTAGCAGCAACAAAGCCAAAATCTCCTCCTACTCCAAGTGGGGGTCGGATAAAGACTGTGAACTGTGTTTTAACCCCTCCATCCATGTCCAACCTGTTTATTTATGATAATGTAAAATGGTTTTGATCAATTTTGTGCTGCTGTTGTTCACCTAATGGATGATGACAAATGCACTACTGCCAAATTAAAATACTCTCTGCATCAAATATTTTCAAATCAACACTTTCTAAAGAGGAACCACAAGGAACTATACGGTTCTCATACTTTTCACCAGTTCTGAATGGAATGGATATAAATAGGTGTTTATGTAGATATCACTAACTGCTGCTGTTCTCTCATGCTGAACACATTGAGTGACAGGACAAACTGAAGTCTCTAGTTGGTTTAGAATGGGACAGCAGTAGTTTTACTATATTTTCATGATGTTCATGTATTTTTTGTAAATTGTAAGCAACTAATTACCGTATTCAGAGTGCATACAAGGGTTCGTTAGATCAATGCTTTCTGACGTCATGTGGCTGAATACTAAGTGCCTCTTTCAAGGTGTATTAATGTTGGTTTTGGACAGGACAGTGGAAAATTGTCATCCAAGAGACATACCTGACAGTGACAGTACCTGACATACCTGTAATGTGATTCAACATACAGACTACAGATCAATATACAGTATATGGCTGTAAATAGGTGAAAAGTTGAGCGTTTAATTCAAACGTGATTAATTTCTTGTTTTGGTCGAACGAAGCCTTCAGTCTACAAGGGGCAGAATGCAAAAAAGAAAATTGTGGTAGGTAAGTCAGTCACAGATACTGTACCAAGTGAGCAGTGTAGTGCATGCCAGGGTCTTGAACTTGTCAATTTGTGTGTGTGTGTGTGTGTGTGTGTGTGTGTGTGTGTGTGTGTGTGTGTGTGTGTGTGTGTGTGTGTGTGTGTGTGTGTGTGTGTGTGTGTGTGTGTGTGTGTGTGTGTGTGTGTGTTTGCTTAAGGGTGTATGGTAAGCGTCTGCCTTCGTCTTTCAAAAATACTGGCAGAGTGACATGGTAGACACGGCGGTTGAAGGGGGGAAAGTGCCATTTGTAGTTCCTGTCAACAAAGATCATTTGACACCAACAATCTTGTATCTTTCACTATAATGTCCAAAAGAATACTTGCCTCCTTCATTCATATCTGCTATGGAAATGTATAGCAGTATATGGAAGTATAGGGAAATTAATTCAGCCATTTGGGTGTTGTATGAAGGTTTGTATTTAGGATACCGCGCTTGTGTATTCGCACCTACAATAAAGACTTACTGTTGCCGTTGACTGTTGACTTAAAGTAGGGCTATGCAACAAGACAACACTCCATCTGGCCTGTAGCTTTACCCTCTGGAAACTCCAGATTCAGGCATGATTGTGACCAAATTTTACATAATTTATGTAATGTAATCTATGTAATGTATGAGGACGTGTACATTTTAAATGCATTATATTATGTACAGTTGGAAACTAAAGACACATCAAGGCACAGTGGTCTGGAATTAGTATATTTGTGAAATGGAGCATTTTCAGGTTGGAAAGTGTGTATGACTTCTATCCAGATGGAATAACTGTTCTTTATACCTGGATCGAATTGTAATTGCAAATTATTGTTCGTTTAATAATGCACATGGAGTACTAGACAGCATCATTCAGGACGGTATTCAGAAGGTACACTGTCAAAAATAATAAGAAGAAATGGACACGTCCTTTTGGTTCCATTTGCACACTCAAGAGTTAAATTAACAAGGATTGTACTGTAGTGTCGGTCAAGTAGCCATTCAACTTTATCATGTTTGTTAAAATGTGCCATGTGCCAACCCACCTATCCTGGACTTGTATAGGGAAAACTAAAACATAGTTATGAATCATTTTCCCCAGTCCGTCTATTAGTTTGTGTATTTAATCAGAATTCACATTTTATTTTTTATTTTTACTTCCTAGTATTCATGTATTGTGCAATCTATTTGATGGATGGTCTAAATGATAATACTTTAGAATTTGAAGCAATAAGGTCTATAGCTACATTGTGGGCATAGCCCTCCCTATATGTTCTTGGCAAAAAGCACATATTATACAGTAGAGTGATACTGTTAGATGTCCCATAGTCTCTATTGTCCCAGCACATTTTAATTGGAGCCGGAGGACAGATCTGTGCGAGTCCATACAATTAAATACGGACCCTGTATTTTGATCCTTTACATCCCACCTGTAAGCCCTACTTGAATAGGGTGCCAAATTTGAAGTTGCACCATCGTTGTCTGTACCTTCTCCCATCAATTTCTACTGTGACTATTCCCTGGACATGTCTTGTTTGCATGTTATAACAAAAAAAGTAAAAAAATAAATAAAAACAAAATGCATGTGTACAAAAGAAAACAAAAATGGAATGTGTTTGACACATTTTCGCACAGTTCATGATTTATACAATCTGTTTTCTGGTTGTATTTTATAAATATCTATCTGGTTCAGGTAAAGAAAAGAACAGTGCACTTGAATAACATTTTTGAAACAGTTTGTTGAAGCACCAACGACATGGAAGGTTCTCTCTCAGAAAGGAGCTTCTGGAAGTGTCTAGACTCCTTTGCTGCCTGCTCTGTTACTTGACTGTCAATTCCACGGTCATTTCTACTGCACCATTACATTTTGTATGAATATGAATAAGTCCTTGAATAAAGAGATATGATTTACGGAAATACAATATGTTGACCCTTTTCCATTCAAATTCCATTTCTGTTGGCCACTGTACTGTAGTGTTACTCTTGACTTACAGTACTTTCAACTCCTTTAAAAAGTAATGATATTTCAAAAGTATGTATCCCTGACAGGCCAGAAAGTGAACCTTATGTGTGCTAATTAAGCCAGCTATCTATTGGCATCAATACTTTACTGGAAAATAAAAAAAATAACTGTTGCCACAAACTACAAAACTACCTGGCAGCAGAGCAGCGTGCCAGTCAAACCTACTTGCAGTTGCATCAAATCAGTTATTTAACATATTGTTTCAAAATACTATTACCAGTGTGAAACAAAGAGATAACCAATGTTATACTGCTGGGGTGCATGCCAGCAGGTATTTATTAATTTAATACGGGAGTGGACAGGTTAACCGTTAGAGCATCCGCGCAGCAACCGTTAGATCCATGTTCCTATTTGATCTACAGGAGCGCTAGCCTGGTTAATAAACCAGACCGAATCAGCCGTTGATATTAGTCTGGCTTATTAGCCAGGCTACAGGAGCGCAGCGCATGAGCGCCATCTATTGACTGGGTAGTCTAATTCCACGTTGGGTATAATCAAATCAGTTTTAGGCAGCTAGACAATTTTGGATAATAAGGTAAAAACAATAATTGGGGACGGGGAATTGTGCACAACTTTCTCAACCAAGATCCTTTATTGGACTCCTTCCTTCCACTGCTTTAAAGTGCAAGTCTGCAAGATGGACACTAGAGGTTTGGGGGAACGTAAAGACAAGTCAGTTTGTGTATTTAATCAGCCTAGTACTACACTACAGCAACAATTACTTAGTATACTAGGCTTAGGGATTGTTTAGCTTGAAGATATAAGTTCAAGCGACAGACACTGTTGTACTCCGGAACATATAGGCTTTTTTTTTTTACCATTACCTGAAGAATGGAAGAATGCAAGTAGAGAGAGCCAATGCAGGCGTTTCATTGGTGTATAGAGAGATCAAATGAAAAGGGCGTGTATTTCTCTCCGGCTGCACATTGCTGGGTGGATGAGAGAGAATAAGGTGCTTCACTGGCAGTGGCTGCAGGCTGCTGAGGTCCTTCACTGCTCTGCTCATTGGATACACCAGGACAGGAGTGGACTATAGATGACACGTTAGTCCAAAAGGAAAGGAGCTTGCTCAGTCAGTCAGTAAACAATCATCTGTAGCCACGGTAGGCTACGTTTATATCATAGGCCAACTTTTAATTGTTCACCCACTTTGAGCCATTTAGTTTTAGATACATTAGAGGCTCTCCCCCAAACATTATGCTTTGGATGTTGTCCGTGTAACTTTATACCGGGACGGGACTTGAAGCCAACGGTTGTTGCAGCTGTTAATGATTATTCGTTGGTCATTTAATTAGAGGTCTGCAGAAATGAAGACGTGGTCGATCAGCTGGACAGTTTGCCTCCTGGGGCTGATGATGATGAGGATGATGATGAGCTCTGCCTCAGTTGATGAAGCGTGGATGGATGTCGCGGGGGAGTCGGGTTCCGGCATGTTGCCCTCAGCCACAGGTAAGAATGATGACAGTCAGAGTGCATGCGATCTGTGAAGGGATCTGCTTTAATATTAATTCAATTATGGTGTACCGAAATGCAAAAAATAAATAACACTGAACGTTAGCGTTTGAGTGGTGCAACCACTCAAACGCTTTGTGTGTCACTTGGGTCCTTGGGTCTGTCCATGGCTGGGTCTGTCCGAGCACGACAATAGCGTTTGTTCACCACCAAGTGTCACTGTTGCACAGCCACAAACACACACACACACACACACACACACAGGCCAGGGATGAGGGCTTGTACAGTACGTACAGCACAAGTACAGTACAGCACCACTAACTTCAGACGGGTCTGATTTTGAATGCTACAAAACTTTTTCATGTAAAGAACTCCTAATCTATCTATGCATGGTCACTGACCCCCACCGTCAGATAATATTTTGTGCCAGATTTTTAATTGTTAAAATGTTTCAACATTTCAACAAGATACAACACTTTTGTTGTTTGTGGAAAACCCCCAAGGAAGGACCACCGGGGGTCCCCGGGGGCTACTTTGAGAACCATGTGTTGTAAGCAATTTAGAGTGGAAATCAGTGACACATAAAATTCAGATTATGCATTTTCAAAGTCTAATTATTGTCTCCACCAGCCGAAGGCATGGGGAGATTATGTTTTGCACTCCGTCCGTCCGTGTGTGTGTGTCCGTCCGTCCATCCGTCTGTGCAGCTAATCTCTGGAACCGTTTATAGCAGAGACACCCATTACTCTATGAGCTGTACTCTGCACATGCACTCCCTGGATGCCAGAGCTGAACCTCTGCCCCAAAGTTTTCACATTGGCCTGTTATAGCGCCACCAGCAGGCCACTTTTTGCAAAACACATTTTTGACAGTACACCTACAGATTTTGTCCAAACATCACGCAAATTGGTACACAGTCTCTCTATAGCCATTCAACGATATGGGTCTTTCAGACTCCATCCTGATTCGCTAAGATTGTCTTCCAAAGTTCGGGAAGTGCTCTGTTTCGAACAAAATGCCACAAATCATGAACACATTGTGTGATTTCTGTGAAATTTTGCATGCACATTCCCACTAGGCCAAGGAACAAATGCCACTTGAAAAATGTCCACTCAGCCTCATGGTGGCGCTATAAGTGTCCAATCCGTGTTTTTACTGCACTGATCTGTCTACAACCTTGTATGGACACTCCCTAGAGGCCAAGAAAAAACCTTTGCCTGGAATCTTTCACATCTGCTCTTTATAGTGCCACCAGGAGGCTGACATATGTAAAACACATTTTTTGATATTACTCCTTCAGGTTTTATCCAAATTTCACGAAAATCGGTACACATGATCTCTATAGTCATGTGATCAAGTCGGGTTTGTTTGATTTCTCATATTTCCAACTTCCAACTCATCAACGCGCAGTGTCGGATTGCGGTGAAACTGTCTGTGCACGCATATTACCACTAGGCTGAGGAAGAAAATGCCACTTGACATTTTTCAAATCAGCCTCATGGTGGCGCTATAACAGGACAAGTCGCGTCTTTACATATAACTGCACCGATCTGCGTAAAACGTTGTATGCACACTCCCTACAGCCCAAGGAAAAACATCTGGCCTGCATTTTTCAATTCTGCCTTTGAGCGCCACCAGAAGGCCCATTTATGTGCAACACTTTTTTATATTTCAATTCTGCTTTTTCGAGTGCCACCAGGAGGCCCACTTAAGTTATGTGCAACATTTTTTTTAATATTAGTCCTTCAGATTTGATCCAAATATCAATCCTGATGGAGACCTGTGCCCCAAGGGTCACTACTTCTAGTTTCAACTGTAACCTATACTGCAGTAGTCCTACAGTCGGGTGCATAAGCGCTACATGACATCCTGAAAATGTCCAGATCCTAAGAAATATGAATGCAATCACACTGCATTAGCAGCACTGTCTGTATAAGCCATCATTGAGAGTCTGACAGATGGATTGTTTCCTGGCTACCAATCACATTTGATGGTATAAAACCGACGCTGTCAGGCCAGCGCCTATATGTGGCATGCGTCTGGACCACTTGGCCAGCGGGCCCGAAAATTAAGGCCCGGCCTTACCTGGGCCCTCATTAAACCCTGTACATTCAATACACTGCCCCCGCTGCCACCCTTAGATCTCCATATATGGAGCTGACCTGTTCTGAAATGCCATAGCTTGATCTGACCTCATCACACCCTGTACACTCAAGATACGCTCCATATATGGCATGAATATAAAGGCTGAGGTCGCTTCTCGCCGTCATGCATCTTACTGGTGTTATCACTATTGTTTGGGGCCCACTTGCAATACCACGGCACGGGAATCGCTGTGGTATATATTATACAATAGCCTCAGTCCGTTTTTGTCAACTTGTTCTCATGGGATCAAAGGCTCTGTAGTCAATGTGAGCCTTGACTTAATCCCTGCTCTCACTGCAGCAACATGTGCTCATGCTTAAACCCACTTAAAATGTTCCCCTCTTCTTTCTTTTAAGCATGCAGGGGTAAGCACTTGCCACAATGACGCAATATGATTCCAGTGCTTCTATTAGTGGCCAGCATTTATTTATTGGGCATTTAAGAGACTATTTTTACTCAACGTAGTCCATTCAGAGAGAAACTGAACAGATTTATACATAACATGACATTACATAATGCTACCTAGTACATTTTGAAGATGACAGCTCACTACCAATTACAACCCAGTCACCTAATGTGACCCTTACCTTTTGTGCCACCCTCAGGCCAAAAGTTCAACTTAATATATGTTACACATTATGTAATGTAACATGCAGATTGCAGGAGGAATCTGATACTGGTGTTGATGACCCCATGGCCCTCCCTCTTGCAAAACATAGGCAAACATTTAATGAAACTAGCAGAGTCTATACAGTCAGCAATGCAATCTTTACTCAGAACTAGTCAGGTTTTTCAGAGCTTGCTCACTATGAATACAAGCATCAACCTGTATAAATGAGTCAATGATAGGAATCATTATGATGCGAAAATATTTGCCACAGTCGCCTGCGCAGTGAGTATTTCACATTAATCACCAGTGTCTAAAGGCATTTAGGCCATAATTTCTTTTTGCGCACAAGTTATCTCAAAATGTAATTGGCTGATTGCCATGCAACTTCCATGTGGTGAATGTGATGAATGGTGTGGTAGATGTGACCTCATATCGCCGTCTGCTGGTCCTGTAATCTAATTGGCTGTGGTGGGAAATTTGGTGTCATCATTGGCTCGCTCAAGACTCCCAAAATGAGTACACTGCAAAATCATCAGTGTTACTTTAACTCTGAAAGTTCAAATAACACTCAGGGTTTTTGCAGATAAGACTATAGAGACCGGGGCTAAGTAAGGCCAGTGATCGGATGTGTAAGAATTACTTAGTCTTAATGCATTTGATATTTAGGCCATAATTTTGCACATAATGCACACAAGTTATCTCAAAATGTAATTGGCCGATTGCATGATGTCCGAAACTTTAGCCCCAATTAGGACCCTATATATCGAAAACCACTACTGCTACTTTGGGTGTTATGAGCAGCATGACCTTTCCTTATATACTCCAGACTTGTTCGCATCTCTTTGCTTCTTTATTGAGCTGTACTTTGGTATGTCATTACGAGGCAGGATACATTATTTGCATTCATTTATTAGTTAACTTTTTGAAGTGATGAGTGCAAAACTATAGAGTCTGTCTGTCTGTATGGCCATTGGGTCTGTCATTCTGTTTGCAAATCTGGACACCAGAGGGTGCTGCAAACACTAAACACCTCAAATAATTATCTACATCTTTAGATCAGTGGTTCCCAAACCTTTTCACGTCAAGGACCCCCAAATGTACAGTAATTGGTCCGCGGACCCCCCATTTGAAGAGATATGCCAGGGACCCCCGTTGGAGAATATTTTTACAGCTCTAGCAGTGATTCTCAGCCATTTTAATTTCAACGACCCTCAGTTTGATATGCAATAGGCTATAGGACCCCCCATTTAATGGCATTTCTATCTCTGGGACCCCTAATTTATATTGTAAAATCAATGTTAATTTAACTAATTTAACGGAGTGTACAATATAGAACCAAATGGACCCGTTGGGGTCCATTTGGTTCCATTTGTACACTCTCAGAGTTACAGGCCCATAATGGTCCATTTGGTTCCAAACTATAATTTAGCTGGGGACCCCCTGGAACTCCCTCAAGGACCCCTGGGGGTCCCTGCCCAGACCCCACTTTGGGAACCACTGCTTTAGATTAGTTATGGGAAATATTGAGTATTCAGAACATCTGGCCACATCTGTACTATAATATTCAGATAGTGACATTCACATCTGGACACGTCTGTACTATAATATTCAGATAGTGACATTCACAGGCTACCTGACTGTTACCCTGGGAATGGTTGGACTCACTGATTGGCACCATGTATGGAGAATGTCCTACTTTTCCATAGAGCGCATTGTAACTATAAAACCGGGCGGCGGTGGCTCAGGGGTAGAGTGCCTGGATGGTAACCGCATGGTTGCCAGTTCGAACCCGGGCTCCCCCAGAGTTACTGTCGAAGTGTCCTTGAGCAAGACACTGAACCCCTAATTGCTCCCGATGTGCTAGTTGGTGCCTTGCATGGTTTCCGCTGCCATCGGTGTATGAATGTGTGTGTGAATGGGTGAATGTAATGCACAATCTCTGTAAAGCGCCTTGGATAAAGGCGCTATATAAATGCACCATTTACCATTTATAATGCCAAAATTAATTGACACTGACAGCTTAGCTATTAATTCCTAGTGTCTGATGCGATTGTACCAAAGCTGATTAATTGAAATCACAACATGATTCATTGTCATGTTGCTCAAATGATTTTACTGTCCCTAGACAAACCATGTCTTTAATTACTTGTCTTTCTCAGCAGTTTCTCGTTAATTTGTCCAAGTGAATCCATGTCTTGCTCAAATCCAAGCTTGGGAATCAAAACCACATCACATTGCTGCGTATTTTTTTCATGGCCAATACTTAATTGCGACCGTAGGTCACATTTACTCTGGAAACCTGCATTTCTGTGTGTCACGTTACGCCTCCATATATGGTCATGCCTCATGACATCACACCATCATATATGGTCATTCCTTGTGACATCACGCCTCCATATATGGATATGCCTCGTGACATCACACCTCCATATATGGTCATTCCTTGTGACATCACGCCTCCATATATGAAGATCACGACACTGACCTCATCTAACCCTGGATAACCATACATGGAGAAGACTGGATCATCACCTAGATCTGCATATACTGTATGGAGCCGGCCAGCAACTCTACATCTGACCTGGCTCAAACCCTTAGATCTCCATATATGGAGCTGACCTGTTCTGACATTCCATATGTTGATCTGACCACATCAAACCCTGTACTCTCAAGACACACTCTCCATATATGGCCAGCACAGAATTCATTCCATTCCCTGTCATTCGCAATGAAAATCCCTTCCGATCAGACCGGATAGGAATGTTCTCTTCCAATTGACATGGCAGTATATGATTAATTCAGTCTGACCAGAAGCATGGATAAAAGGTACCGGTCATAAAAATGAATGACAATAGGGCAGTGGCGGCCATTTTGTGGTTCCACTCACAAACAGGCTATTCATTTTTCCCATTGAGATTTCCAAGAATATTTAATCAATTAATTTAAGCCTGGAATCAAGCCATCCATCCAGGATCCTCCTGGTGAATCATGACCATAAAACCTTTTGATTCTGTGAAAAAACAAATGTAAAAACTAAACAAAGGGTAATTATTAAATATATGATCATTTATATGAAAAGCAGATTCATGAATCTCCACCCCAGCAAATGGAACCCTGGTTATTATTATTGTTACATCTTGTAAGCCACAGAGCCTATGCCGCTTCCATGTACCGTACCCTGTGATAGAGTGTGGCATCAGGGAACTCGGTGAGGGCTGTTAAAAGTGACAGACACAACCTTGGGGCGTGTTGATTGAATCCAGACACCACGTCGTTCACTGTTCAGTGTTTTCATTGCGTGTTTTGAGAAGAAGTCCCCGGAGCCTCCGTGGAAGGCAAAGCGTGAAAGCCTTCTTTAAACAAGTGCCGATTTTCATTGAATAGGCTGGTGATTATGTAATGTTGAGATAATAATCTCCTAGGCTGCCACATAACCATGCCTTGTGAGGTGGTTACTCATGAAACATTTTTATTGCTCTCGTGCCCTGCAATAGAAAATAACTGGGCTCACCTGGGCCATTGTAAAAATCCTGTTGTTACAATGAACGACCGCCCACCCCAATAAAAGCATCAGTGAGTGGTAGTTGGTTTAAATGACCTAATGTAAGATTATCCCAAACAAACGGATATTAAGTCAGAACAAGCTAGAAGTTATTTTCACGAGCCTTTTGTCAAATTTGACAGTGATGAATGGTGTGCTAGATGTGACCTCATATATATATATATATATATATATATATATATATCGCCGTCTGCTGGTCCTGTAATCTCATTGGCTGTGGTGGGAAATTTGGCTCATTGGCTCGCTCAAGACTCCCGCCATTGAGCAGATTGCAAAATGAATGCACTACAAAATCATCAGTGTTGCTTTAACTCCCATCCTCGTTGTTAATAGAGTTCAAATAACACTCGGGATGTGCTCATAACATCACAGCATGGACTTGTTTTTTAACAAAGTCTTGACAAAGTGTCTGTAGCGGTGCATGACATGTACAGTATGTTCTTATAATTGTTTAATACAATTGGATAAGACTTTTCTGTTTCATAAATGGAGCTGCATAGCCTCCAAGTGCACCACATGCCTCCTTCAATCACCAGCTGGAAACGGGGTGGAAAGTTACTAAGTACATTTACTTAAGTACTGTATTTAAGTAAAATATTGAGGTATTTGTACTTAGTACTTCCAATTCCTAATACTTTTACTTCTACTCCACTACATCTCAGAGGCAAATATTGTACTTTTACTCTGATACATTTATATAAAAAGTTGAGTTACTTAAAGTTACTTTGTAGATTTTGATTCTTATTAGAAAACATACATTTACAACTTCAGCCCTAGCCTACATGTAGGCCTATATACATTTCAGCCATTTGAAATAATGTACTTGAGTAAAAGTACAGAAGTATTGGTATCAAAATGTACTTAAAGTACCAAAAGTAGAACTCATTATGTAGAATGTCAAGTTTTCAAAATCTTTTGAAAATGGCAGTTCTACAAGCTCACAATGCGTTGCATGTAGGCCTACTTTACTACTCATGTACATATTGAATTCTGGACTTCTACTTGTAACAGAGTATTTCTACATTGCAGTATTGATACTTTCACTTAAGTAAAACATTTCAAGCACTTTTTCCACCACTGGCCACCACTCTCTGCTCATTGTAACCAGTACGCATCCACACAGACAGAACAAATTAAAAACAAGGTCCCGTGGGAGAAAAACATCTTTGTCTCTCACTTGGCGCCAGCAGCAGAGACAATAAATGTTCAGTCACCCAACTGGACCACAAACCAGGGACATGGATGAAACACATTTTTAAATCGGCCTATCCCGATGTGTGGGTGTCACTTGTGATGGGGAGCAATGCTCAGGCTTGTGGATTCAGAGTTTTGTGTAACTGTTTCTGTAGCTATTTCTGTGTACTTCCAGTTTCTGGGTAGAAAATTTATTAACCCTTTATGATTTTTACATGTGCAACAGCTAGTTTTAAGTCAAAGTCGTACGATTTGTCACACACGTTACCCCAGTGAAATGTGTTCTCCGCATTTGACCCATCTCTTGAAGCTTAGTTTTGGTTTTCAGAATTTTCTCCATTCCTTATTTCCTTACTGCTCCACTCTGCCCCTTTCCCCCCACAACAACGGATCACCACGCCTACATTTTATGTTTCTTTTCATTTATGAATTCTGATCAAATAAATGACGAGGTGACGGGGTGTCCTGACCCTTTTTAAATACCGGTAGTAAATAACCTAGAGTGTCCATGTATTGGTCTCCAATCCATCCACCCACCCATCCACCCATGGAACTGCTTTTATTCAGCCAGGCCATGCTGTAGCTCTGCTATCTGACTCCTCATCGTGTCTGGAATACCTGCCTGTAGCCCCTGACCCATGAGATGCATATCACAAGAGCACTGCATGTATGCACAACATCTGGGAAGGGCAACGGTATATGACTGAACTATTTCAAAAGAATATCATTGCACGCACACGCGCGCAAAGTCACACACACACACACACACACACACACACACACACACACACACACACACACACACACACACACACACACACACACACACACACTCTCTCTCTCTGTCACATGCATAGTGAAATTGCACACCAAAGAGCTCCAAAAAACACTACACCCACCTTTAGATCTGTGCCATATGACTTTGGAAGTGGAAATCATCCAGTGAACCCTTCTCCTGAAGATATAACATGTTAGTACAACTCTGACTGGTGGTGACAGGACTGAGGTGCATTAGGCCAGTGCAAGACCAAAGGCTTTGGAAGAGATCCATTAGTGATTAGTCAGTCTCACCTACTAGCTATTTGACCTTTTTGTCAAACTTAATTACAGTCTGTGTGTGGGGGGGGGGGCAAAAGTCTTTATGGTTATAGAAGCTCACATGGCAACATGTTTTAAGCTTGTAGAGCTGCTAAGAGATCAGGTGTAGAGGGAAAAAAGGGACAGACGTGTCACGTATAGAGCTTTGGGGGACGTTGGTCATGGGGTTGAAGTGGTTAAGCCATTTCCAAGACTCTTTTCTTTTCGTGTAGCACTCTAGGCTGACTGAAATGTAACATCGGAACAGCTGTTGAACTATATGTTGTAATTACAAAAATAAAAAAATAAACAGTTGACGTTTGCTGCACAAAATGATGCCAGAAACGTGACAGTGAAACACAACAGCACATCTACATTATGGGTGACATTTTATATCCCTCCCCAGTGAAAGGTGAGGGATGTTAAGAAATGAAACCTACACTGTTAAATCTTCAGTATGAATTTGTCCATGTGTATCTCTGAAGCGCCTTACACTCTGCGAGCGTTTATTCCGTGTGATTAATTAAACCGCAGTTTTGAATCGAGGACATCCACAGATTCCACACATAATGTGGATGTAACGTAATGTTTTTTTACCGCAAATAAAAGCATCAACCTATGAATTAGGAATCAGCAAATGTCCCCCACCCCCCCATAATAGACATTTAAGTTGCAGGAAGAAAGGAAGGTGCACACGTGTTGGACATGAGATTCAGGTATGAGCGCACGCGGGTTCAACCGACAACCACATTCACTGGTAGAATCCACACGACCACACCTAGGTCCATGAGGTAAAGCCTTTTGATTTTACAGTGCATGAGAATTGCCGTTTCCGTTCATCTTGGTGACTTTCATTAACACTCGTGTGTCACATCATCAAGCTTCCACCTCTAACGGGGATCAAAAGCTCCGCGGCAGACACGGCGGCGATCCGCTCGCACTTTGCCAGCAGGTCGAGCCCATGATGTCATCACCAATATAATGGCAGATCTATAACCTGACATCTGCTTCCAATGAAACGTGATCCTCCTCGCCTGCCGCGGTGTTCGGCAAAGGACGTAGCAGCATTCTGGAGTCCATTAAGACACCTTATAGCATATTGTGCAGGGGTTGGTTGGTTGGTTCCCAAACCATTTCAGCTCGACAAACCAAAAGATACATTTGGTGTCTCCCAATGTCAAACACATATATGAATTCACCACTTAAAGGAGAATTCTGCCTAAAACGTTTTTTTCTTTTAAATTGTACTCGGGAGAGTGGACAACACTGACCAATATGAAAAATATCACTTGTATATAATCACTTGTATATGAAAAAGATCACTTGTATATAATCACTTGTATATAATAACATCAGGAAAAGGTGAAAACAGTTTCTATCGATTACTCACCCTATGGAGACTTGAATTCATGGATACCTTATTGTTTTGTCGCATTCCTAAGCCAATCATTTGATGACCAGTTCCTTATGCTCCCTATACTCCCTATGGAGACACAACAAGGACACCATTTGTGTCTCCATAGGGAACCACTGCTGGTCATCAAATTATTGGCATAGGAATGCGACAAAACTATCCCTTTAAGCCATATTTAAAAGTGGATATAGTCAATCTGACATGAATCGCTGGCATTGTGATGCTTAAATGTTTTTTTGTGATTGTTTTTAAAAACAATTTTGATATTGTTTGGTAAACCCTGGCACAGTGCAAATTTGCATGCAGTCTCCTGGCAGACCAGGCCAGTGGTCCTGTACTGGGTGTATGTGGAGCGGGTCACAGCCTGCGGTTAGCCCTGTGTGAACAGGACCAGGATGGGGAGTGGTGGTGCGGGTAACAAACCACATGTTGGACCTGAATCTGCTGCCCTGGCCGGCATATAGTCCCTTTATAGGTCCGAGTGGTACCAGATGTCAGATTGTGTGGGTTGATATTGTACAGACAGGGAAGCGTTCAGATGGCCGGTGTTAAAGGGGAAATAAAAATGGGAACGATTAAGGCCACAGGCTTACCTTCCTTCCCGCTGTTTGTACAAACTGTAGTGGGTTCTTACATCTCTCACATGCATGCACGAGGCGGTCTACAAAGAACATGGCTGCTTGTAACAGGACAAAGATTGTTGTGCGTGCGGCCTGGTGGGTTTGGGGGGAGTATACGTCTTGAAACTGTGTTTGCAGTTTCATTACAATGAAAGTGTTGACACATTGTAATTGTATCCATCTATTTTCTCTGTATTATATTCTTTGTAGCTTGAAAATGTTAAACGCCTTTCTCGTCCCCAGTACGTGACGTTTATACAAACAAGCGGATGGTAACAAACTCATCAAGTGTATTGGTTACTAGCTGGAGCTTTCAACTACAATACTAGAAATATTTATATGGTGGACTGTTAAGTTTCACTTTTTTTGACACTGTCTTTTTATTTATTTTAAAAACTCTGCTGCTCTGCCCTTCTCTCCCCTCCCTAAACACTGACTAATATGGGTTATTTGCTCGTCTACCAGACCAAAAAGGGAAAGGAAAAACGACAGCATCTTTTCAATTCCAAGCAAATTGACCCCTTGTCACGCTTCTGTTGGTCCCTGACTGACTAACCAACTTTTTCTGCCTTGTTCTACCTTCTTGACTTGACAAAGGGGTGCACAGGTGTCCAAGAACAGCACCTACTGTACCGCATGAGTGCGGTTGAGGAGCTTCAGTCTTGGGCCTGGCACATTGGTTTCCAAGCGGTTGAGGAGCTTCAGTCTTGGGCCTGGCACATTGGTTTCCAATAGCAGGGTTTGCATCAGTGGTGGAAAGTAACTAAGTTAATTTACTCAAGCACTGTACTTTTTTAGGTACTTTTACTTATTATTACCATTTTTCTATATGTTATACTTCTACTCTACTGCATCTCAGAGGCAAATATTGTACTTTTTACTCTACTATTTGACATCTGTAGTTTACTAGTTAATTTGTAGATTTTGATTATTATTAGGACAAAACACACATTAACCATTGAAACTATTTTATACTTGGGATATTTTAAAAATATCTATTTTTTACTTTTGTATACTTTGGTAGTGGTACTGTAAGTATATTTTGATGCCAATACTTTTGCACTTTTACTCATTTAAAAATAAATAAATACAAGCCTTATTTATGTACTGTGGTATTGCTACTTTTACTTAAGGGAAGGGAAATCTGAGTACTTCTTCCAGCACTGTTCACTGTCCCGGTGGGAATCGTAATATTCTAATTCATCGTTAAAAAGACTAAAGGTAGGGGCCAGACAGGCACTCGCTTTTAACGGCTGCAGCTGTGACATGTGGAACTGCCCTAATATGCTTGTGTTCCGCAAAATAGATGCCAGGTGATGCGATGTAGTTCCATACACTGGGTGGACACACGTGCACACCAAAGCGCAGGCAATAGCAGAGCTCACACTTTCTTTCCATTAGTGTTGTACACATTTATTTTTCACCGGACACAAACAATTCTTGCAAATTCACGAGTGCATGCTTTTTTATTTCACAAATCAATATACTGTAGTCTAATGTCAGAAGTATGTCAGAAGTATGCACAGTGTGTGCGTGTACACACACACGCGCGCACGGCACACGCACTCATACTATACACACATGCACACCCGAACGACACACTCACTCACACACACCAAAACGGCTTTCTCTTGACCAACTGCCTTTCTACTGACCCCTGTGTGACATCATCAGGATGGGAAAATAAACTCTGGCTTGCTGGCTGTGCCTTCAGTCTTAAACATGCCATTCATTTCCTCCCCATAGACTCTCAATGGGTCATGTTTACTGCTCAGCAGGAGCTGGAAACGTGATGAATTTGGTTGGTTCTTAAGCATGTTTTACACGTGTCTGTGTGAAATATTTGTATTTGGGGCAGCTGTGGCTCAGGAGGTGTAGAGCAGGTCATCCAATAATCCGTGGGTCGGCGGTTCGAATCCCGGCTCCTCCTGTCTACATGTCGAGGTGTCCTTGGGCAAGACACTGAACCCTACATTGCCGATTGCAATGTAGTCCTCCAATGAGTCGGTCGGTGCTAGCTTGCCACCATTGGTGTGGGAAGTGAGGACGCTGCCGTCGACTGTTCTCCGCTTCACCTCCCAATGTATGAACCAACCATTGTGAAGCACTTGGAGAGGCGCTATAAAAATGCAATTTGTTATTATGATGTCAAATGTTCTGTGAAAAACACATACAAAAATAACTAGTCTGGACAGACTATAGTACATACATAATGAATGAAATGGCGACATTGACCTTTGACCCTCCACCACCTAATTCTAATACTCTAGTCTCGTGTCCACATTTTCATTTACTCTGTCTCAGATGAAAAGAAAAATCTGGTCTCTGTCTCGACTCGGTCTCCCACCACACTCGGTCTCGCCTCCCGTCGGTCTCGACTTGGACTCGACGCCCTCTCCCCCCACACTCGGTCTCGACTTGGACTCGACGCCCCCTCCCCCCACACTCGGTCTGGCCTCCCGTCGGTCTCGACTTGGACTCGACGCCCCCTCCCCCCACACTCGGTCTTGACTCAGAATCTTCCATCACCCCCTCAGACTTGGTCTTGACTTGGACTCGCTTTAGGTGGACTCGTCTACAACACTACTAATCAGTTCACCGTTTATTCCAAGTGGATGTTTGTACCAAATGTCATGACATTCCCTCAAGGAGATATCACATTCACAGTGACCTTGTCCTTTGCCCTTGGACGTGCATATGGACGACCCAGAAACACAATGCCTCCGGCCACAGAAAGTGTTCATTTCACTTTTCAGAGTTAAATTACAATAACACTGAGGATGTTAGTGTGCATAATTGGGGTCAAGGAAATACGATGTTGAAAATGTTTAAAAATTGTTTTCCATGAGGATTTACAGCTCTGTTGTGAATATTATTTGGCCAAAATACTTACTGGATTTGGCAAAGTTGCCAATGATTTTAAATGAATAGCTGAAGTGTGTGTGTGTGTGTGTGTGTGTGTGTGTGTGTGTGTGTGTGTGTGTGTGTGTGTGTGTGTGTGTGTGTGTGTGTGTGTGTGTGTGTGTGTGTGTGTGTGTGTGTGTGTGTGTGTGTGTGTGTGTGTGTGTGTGTGTGTGTGTGTGTGTGTGTGTGTGTGTGTGTGTGTGTGTGTGTGTGTGTGTGTGTGTGTGTGTGTGTGTGTGTGTGTGTTCGTGTTCGTTCTGCTGAAGAACCAGGGGCGTCAATGTTACTGTACACCTGATTTATACTTAGTGGCGCACTGGTGTCTGGCACCGGAAATGGCAGAAGCTCGTTAGCTTGCAGATCTGCTGCTTTCAGGGTGACACAGTCCACGCACAACCAAAGTATAAATCAGGCTTTTATTATGACAAACTCAACTCATGTGAGTCGCGCGTGGGACAGCTAGACTGACAGCGCGTATTTGTGCGTTTTTCTTTTCTTCACATGAACTGTACCCTGGGAGATTCCCCCAAGTGAGCCAGTGTCCAGGACCCACGGCTAAACCTGCTATCGCTTTCATTGACTCTTTTACGTGATTGATTTGTGTTGAAGTCCCAGTCCAGCGCGGCGTATCGCATTCCCAGGGCTGCGTTTAGTCCGTCAGTCTGCCAGCCAGCCAGCCAACTCAAAGTCTGTTAAAGGCCCTAGAGGTGTTTGACTTGTGGGAGGTGTTTGACTTGTGGGAGGTGGCGGTGCCGCTGGGGGGGGGGGGGGGGTTGGTGTGTGTGTGTGTGTGTGTGTGTGTGTGTGTGTGTGTGTGCGCGCGCAAGCTCATCTTCCTGCGTGTGTGTGTGCGTCGGCCACACGTGTTGAAGTGTGTTGGTTGTTGCTGTGTGAGTCATGCGATGATGTGGACCTCTGTCGTGAAGGACAATGTGTGAAACAGCTCTTCTAGTAGGGACCTCATACCCTGTGATTAGCACGGAGCCATTATAGTTAGATCACCATCGAAAGCTACCTGCCGCCGGAAAGATGTGGTCTATGGACTGCCAACTATGTCATCATTGTCACCCTCAGAGCCAACACATTTACGCTATTAAACTTCCTATGTAATTAGAAAGGGGCTGGTGTGTTGCTCTGTGTCTTGCCTAAATGCAAAGGCCAACACTCTTTCATTATGAATATAAAAGTCGCAGCTCCGCTGGTAGTCTTCGTGGCCGCCTCACGCGGAGATCCGATGAACGATGCCAACAAAATAAAAGGGATGTACAGTGTACAATCTACAATGTTTAGACATACACTGTACAGAAAACATCTTTAATCGAATGGGATTTTTTTTTTTTTTTAACTTTGTTTTTATTTCAAAAAATGAAACTTGAACAATGAAACAGATCAAACATAAATGTGAATGCAAGAAAACAAAAACACATAACAAAACAGACAATAAAATTAACATTTTTCAGACGGTACAAGGCAAGGCAGGGAACAGCAGGAGACATGATTCATAATATACAGCAGATATCCAACATTAATTGTCACAAGCCCGGCCTGCATCCAGCCCTTGCTCGCACCCCGAGGAGACGGAAGCTCGCCAAGTCACCAAGTGACCGGCCAGAGGCCCTCGAATGGGAATTTGATTACATTTGTACACTGATCAGGGTTGCAAATGCATAAATGAACACTGAGAATGTTACTGTGTGCTGTAGGTTGTATTCCTATTCCTGTGTAGGAATGTTTGTAGTATCTTTCGCTTTTGACAGGGAATGCTTCCATCACTGGTGGATGTCTTCCTGTTTTATATGCTGTTACTGTTTTGTGTATAGACAGGCCATGCCGAATGGCCTTGGTGATGCTGTGGATGTCTTGCTGGCAATGTCATTTGTGACATCATAATTTTCATTATTAATTGAACAGTCATCTATCTGGCTCCTTTGTTTCTCTCTCTGGCTGGTGTTCACCCTCTGTAGTTGTGCGAGCAGAGCACGTTTCCCATCGGCCAGCTGTGTCACTCATCTCTGAAGATGAAGTGAGACTGATGTAATGCATTGTGCTCCACATGGTGCCGACAGACCTCAAGGAAACTTCCCATCGTCCGCTGCTTTCAAGATCCGAGAGAATAGATTCCCGACCTTTAATTGTTACATCCTGTGTATGACTACATAAGAGTCGAATTATTTTTGCCCTGGCTCCTCAGACATTGTAGCAGCAGCAATCATTGACAAAAGGGATGATCAAAGAGCAGCTGCAATAGTAAAACAGGCACTTGGGGTGCTTGAAGATGCTGTGTCCAACTCTCAGTTATAAATATCTATTTAGTAAATTAGTACATAAAGCTGCATGCAGTTACCCGTGGCAGCATCCATGGTAATTGGTGGTGATGGTGTTTGGTGGGGTTTATCCCAGGGCTGCAACTGAATGATACTACTGTATAGCTGATTTTTTTCACGTGGGAACAACTCAAAGTGTAGCTCAAAAGGGCAACAGGGTTGTTGAGGTGTGTATGGCTAATTCATCATACCATTAATCACTCAACAAAAATAAAAAATGATCCCTTAAAGTGGCAATTGGACATAAATTATCCAGCATGAGTCCTCCCGTGTTGGAATGACCTTTATTGTAGTAGTCTTCGTTTTACAAGAGCCCTGAAGAAGTAACCCACACATCTCAATGTGCTTATTGGGGTCACCATTGTGGCAGTTGTAGGCCGACAGCCAGAGCTGGGCAAGCCTTGTAAAACTTTTACAAGAGTTTTTTACAAGCACTTAAATGTCTTTGTCAGTATAACTATGGTGTTTTCTTACCCCGTTCAGTGTGGACTTTATGATAACGATGACCTTAACTAGACAGGGCAGTGCTTATGAGACTATAGAGAAGACTTTTCAGGTCATAGGAGGGCCAGCGTACTGGATGGTAATACACTGTAATACATGTTTCGTTTAACTGTTAATGAGCCAGAGACTCGGACAACCGACCCATTTTGTGATACATTTTATGATAAACAAAATGGCAAATGTTCCCATCCAGGGGTTTTTCTTGAGTGTTTCTCCTTGACTGATTAGGGGGTCTGGAGCCTGGAGGGATTGTTTTTTTTTCTATGTTAAATGTGGCCCCGTAATGTCTTTTGAGACAATAACTGATTAACGCCTGAACTTTAAAAGAAAAATAATAATAAACATGAACAGATGTGAATTGACTAAAGGTTACATCCACACTAATGTGTTTTTGCTTTAAAGCGCACTATTTTGTTAAAGGACAACTTTAGTTTTTTTCAACCAAGGTTCATGTTTTAGGTTGTTATTAGACCAAGTACAAAAACAATCCATTTGCTGCTTTCTTTCGATTTAGGGATTTTAGCTGTTTTTGACAGGGCGGCGGGGCCATTCGACCATGGGGCTAAATATGTATTTTTTCACAATTTTATAGCGATTTATTTTTTTATTATTTACTATAGTCCTCCTAGACCCCAAGAAATTACATCTGGCCACAAATGATCACGGGATCTATTGAATGTGTCAAACTGAGATATTGAGCTTCTTTTACTTTATCTAATCACAACCTCAAACATGAACCTTGGTTGAAAACAACGAAAGTTGTCCTTTGAGTTCATACCTACAGTACTAGTAGGATCCACACTGGAGAGACTTTTGCAAAAACTGCTGACCCGTTTTAGTCCGGATGGGTGCAAAACAGAGGATTTTGATAACGACGATGCCTGGAGTGAGTTATTGTTTTTTTAACATGAAAGCGTATTATTAGTGTGGACGTGGCCTTAAACTCTGGGGTATAATACATCACTGTGTATGTTTCCATGTGATCATTCCATCTGCACCGGTGCACCAAAAACAGGTCTAGAGTTTTTCACATACGGCATGACTTAAATCAGGAGCCTTTGCCACAGGTGACAGTTGAAGACAGACACCAGGCTTGGATTCCGATAAGATTTGTCTGTTGAGTAACAGATTCATGTTTGAACTTGAAAGGAAGGACCCACTAGTCGGAATGATATGTTAAGAAAACATGAAACGCGGCAATTGAATATAATTCTATAGCCAGATTTATAGTTCTACTGTTCTAGTTATGTAATCCACTAAATCCAGTGCCTTTTATAGCTTTCTGGTAATACATTTAACAAGCAACAGAATAATCAATTTAACCTCAATAGGCTTAAGACTTTATCCAAACTCAAAAGACGCCTACAATTGTTGAAACATGGTTTGCCAATTGGGTTAATAAATGAATGAATTAGCTGGCAATAGAGTGGAATATTTTACTTCAATGTGAGACCTTGTAAAACCCAGAGTTTCCCATAAGCTTCATTTCTTACACTCTTAAAGAACAGCCAGAATTTGACAGCATTGAGCATGTGGGTGGATGCAGAGATCTGGTGGTTTTGTCCAAATAGTCCAACACGCCCCATGTCTCTCGTCCAACCACCCATCACCCTCACAATTCAGTTGTTTCTCACTCCAACAGGCTCATTACCTGGCTCACCAACTCCCCCAGCCATCCAAAAAAATCCTTCTCTGCTTTCCTCATCTGATGTAAAACACGAATCCACAGACTGCTCTTCCCTCCTCAGTCCATCCTGCTTTTTAATAGTGTGGCTCTAAGAGGCTAGGTGTCTAGAAATGGGCCTATATCTGTGTGTGTGTCTGTTTGTCTGGGGCTTATCTTGCGAGTCGCAAAACATTAGACTGATCAGTGCCACATTTATTGTCCACACTGCCTGTCAGTTGGCCAAGGATATGTCTTTTTTTCTCACATGTTTTATATATATATTTGTTTAAATATCTTATTTTACTTTTTAATAGAATTCGATGGGGATCGGGCTGAAACCTTGCCGAAATATGGAGTCATACATGATACTAGTGTATATTATACTGTATGACATTGGAACCACCATGCCATTAGTAGACCATTAGTCATGTTTCTTTCGTTAAACATGTGCAGCACACCCCATGTGTGTCTGCATGTTCCTGCTACCGGTCGTGCCACACTAGCTACCTTGGTCCCTGCCATGCCCGGTCAGTGATTTCAGCTTGAAAAATGGTGCGAAAACCCCAGAGACTCCCTGGCGGACCCCCCTGCCACCTCCGTTCCAGGAGAGGGACTCCCTGGGCGGGTAGAGACGACCAGCAGGGCGCCCAGAGCTCCAAAGCGTGGAGCCCAGCAGCCTCGGGGCCCTTTCCCCTCTGCCCTCTTCCCAAGACCTTCAGGGTAGGGAGGGGGCCACTCGTCCCACCAGGTGTCGGAACGGAGGCCCCTCTTCCCAAGGCTTTTGTACGCTTTGCCCTCATCTGATTGGACCCAACTCAGTGAAACTCTTTTTTCCTATAATAGTGTGGTTTGAGATGGGCAACCACACTCGCAATTCCGCAGGATTCCACTGTCTGGAACCCAGTGTAAGGTGGGCGTGTTGTAGACTACCAGTGTGCATCTGTGACTTTTATATTCATAAGAGTTTAGGCCTTTTGCACGAAGGCATGGCACCACAGAGACACACAGCAGCCCATTTCTAATCACGCAGGAGGGTTAATAGCTTGTCTTGGCTCACAGGGGTGACAATGATGTCATAGTGTGTAGAAGGCCATCAGTTCAACACAGGTGCTGTGCTGTTTATGTCCCAGGTCATATGGCCCATCTTTGGGATCTGACAGTCTGCCAGTGAAGTTCACTTCTCCAGATGGGACGGTTCATGTCCGGTATATGGCTATGACCTCTGACCCGTCCTCATCTGTTCCGCAGCCTGCATGTGCGAGCAGTCCAGGGATGTACCATGTCCCGTGAATGTGTGTTCATGTGTTGCACCAATGTGTGTCCAGTCCAGGCTCAAATTGAAATACCTTCTATATGCGTTATGTATAGACAAGACTGTCAGATTCACATCTGTGAAAACAGCCCGCTTGTTTGGTTATCCTGCGATCTCCCATTCTGCAAATACCTTCTATTTCGCAAAACGTGTACACATCGGTGATTAAAGCTACTAAAACAATCAAACAAAAAAAAAGCCTTCATTAAATTGCTGTAAAATTAAGGCAAACCAATTTAATAAAGCCTTTTAAATGTAACTTCAAGATGGAGTGCCTTGGAGTTTTTTTTACTCCATGGCACTCAATCAAGTTACTTTCTTATAGATACGAACACAAACACCTCCCCGCAATAGAGGGTATGCACATGCTGTGCATAAAGTGAGTGGCAAATAGAGTAGCAAAGTGAGTTTAACGTTGTTTAATGTTTTTTAATGCAATCATATAAGACTTTTCTGTTTGGATGTTCCTGTATGGGCTGTCACTCAAGGCCAGAAAGTCGTTTTTTGTTCCTGCATAACTTCTGGGTATGATGATGATGTCATGAGTATACCCTCTATGAACACACCATATTTTTAAGCCAAGGCAGTGTTCTCTATTATTTTTATTTTTTTAGGGGGGGTGAGTGTAAGACATTTTTCAGCTGCACATACAGGCTGCTTACAGTACACCGCCTGTATAATTATGCGCTGGTCATGCTGCGCACTCACACTGGCGTCCCTATTTGTCATATACCTGTAGTAGGTGAAAGTTCTCAAAAAGAGTATAAGCCTAAATGCTTAATTTATAGTGAAAACAATGTTTTTTCGCCGCATGACACCGCCAGTAAGTATAAATCAGGCTTAAAGGAGCATTCAGTGATTTGGGTGATTTGGAAAACCACCCAGTCCGCCCCGGTAACAAAATGTGCACATGCACGCTCTACAGTGGGGGGAAGTGCAACAGGCCAACAGCATGTGCACCAAGGCCCGCCCCCACTCAATCATGAAGGCCCCTCTCATCCTGATTGGATGAAGGCTTTGCCACCAAAACTGAAACTAGGGTTTTTTGACCCCAGGGGCTCACTGGGGACAGGGAGGAACTCCTTATATGGTCAGCACACTCTATAGTAGGGAGGATTATCCAGAAAAAAAGAAAAAATAAGTGATATTTAGATTAAGTAAAATCACTGAATATACCTTTAAGAGATTATGAACCAACAGGATATGGTTTCAGTCGCAGTTGCTCCCACACTGATCTGATCCTTAGTCAAATGTTTATGCCACAGGGGAACTAGATGGAATGTATAACCTGGAATGCCCCCTTTAAAACTCACTTAGTAGTTTTTGTACTAGCTGTTAGTTACCCTATTGAATAATAAAAGGTAATGCTGCACTGATCTATCCTATCTTATTTGGAACTTTGTTGTTGAACTGCCACGGTAGATTGAATGAAAGTTTGTGTGAAATTAAGGGTGTGTGTGTGTGTGTGTGTGTGTGTGTGTGTGTGTGTGTGTGTGTGTGTGTGTGTGTGTGTGTGTGTGTGTGTGTGTGTGTGTGTGTGTGTGTGTGTGTGTGTGTGTGTGTGTGTGTGTGTGTGTGTGTGTGTGTGTGTGTGTGTGTGTGTGTGTGTGTGTGTGTGTGTGTGTGTGTGTGTGTGTGTGTGTGTGTGTGTGTGTGTGTGTGTGTGTGTGTGTGTGTGTGTGTGTGTGTGTGTGTCATTCCCTGTATGGGGTATCCTTGGTGCATTGATGCACGTGTTAGATTCCTAATTTGCTTTACGTTGGCCTAATTGTATTATTTTCACTTTTAGTGCACATTTACACCAAGGAATGAAAACTATTGATATGGTAGTGGAAATATTCAGAATCAGGCAAGAGGCTCAGCATTTAACAGTCAGTTAAGCAAGACAGTGATTTTGACCTGCAGACGGCCTTGTGTCTTTTGTCAAACTTCATGTTCAGATTACCAAAATATGTATAATGTAACGTAACACTTAAATTAATGCAAATCACTGATATATTCAAATGATCTGGCCGACTGATGTAATACATCATTGTCTGGTCTACTCTGTACAACGAAGTGCCTACATTCTAAACGAGTATTAATCATTTTCACCCTCTTACTGTAACTGTAAACTAGTGTGTAAAAACTTTAATCACAGAGATGGCTCTGCTAATGAAATGAGCCCTTTTAAGATGGTGAAGTTTGGATAAGAGGGCTTCTCCCCTGTCAAGTAAAACATCTACCTATAGAGAATGTTTGACATAATGTCACACCCATGCCTACATTGTTTTGATAGGTTGCACTGCCATCTAATTGGTGCTATTCATTCCTGTAGAAACCAAGAGAGAAATAGACCTGTGGGCATGTGCTGTATCTCCATCCACTTCCCTTATTGTCGTCCTCCTCTGATGATGATGAATATCCTTAAACTGTTGAGAAGCAGATCTGGGCAAGTGTTGACTTGTGCTTTCCCCTCACAAAAAAAGGAAATGTGTTCTAGGAAAGCTCAAGTATTGTTCCTCAGGAAGCAGGGCCATAAGCAGTCATTTCTCAGCGGTTTCTGCACTGTGCAGCAGAGAAACAACATACAGTACAGGTGTGGAGAAAGAAAGCTAGAGGTTTTGGATTGCCTGTGCCCTTGGGTCAGACTTAAATATTATTCTATCCAAGAAGGGAAATGAGAAAATGGACGGTTCAGCGCAGGCTTGTGGAACTGTTAATCAATATGAGCTTGGTTTAATTCAGCTTCTGTTTTCTAATATGACTGCTCCTCAATTTTATTTTGGTATCTTTTTTTAGAGGGCTTTTTTGGTCTCATTATTCCAAATAGCAGATAATTGACCTATTCTTCTGCCTGCGCACATGTCATGTCCTAGTATGGTATGAATATGATTATTGGCAGAATCGCACAAAGTTTTTATTTGGCGGCCCTGTTTTCATTTTTCACAAGATTGGTGGTTGTGACAGAACAAACAAACATAGCCCTACAATGTAACAATGTGTACGTTCCGTAATGCAGTTCCAATGGTGAAAGCTGTGTTGTTTCACCCGGTGAATGGCAGATTCGGCCAAGCCTCGAAATACCCGCATGCGTGTCTCAAAGAATACTAAACTGTATTTGTTGAGCCTTTACTCACATCATTTGTGTACGCTCTTTCTGAACACATAACTCCAGTTTTAGCTGCACTTCACTGGCTCCCTGTCACTTTTAGTGTTAGTTTACTGTTAGTATAGATTTTAAGAGGATTTTATTCACCTATTAATCCCTGCACGTGCTGGCCCCTTTATGTTTGTCAGAACCTTTTGAGCCCCACCCCACAAAGGGCACTGAGTTCAGCTAACAAGCTGAACGGAGGTTCCCGAAACCAACCTGAGGAGTAGGGGCGACCCCACCTTTGCTGCTGCTGCTCCTAGGCTGTGGAACAGCCTGCCCCTCCATATACAAAGTGCCAACTCTATTGAGGGGGCAGAGGAGCAGACAGAGTGACACCTAAGAGACCCTTTATGATCCAATTTGATATACCTGTATCATTGATTCCGCTCATATCCATTCAAATAATATTTACTTTTATTGCCCTCAGTGCATCTATCCAGACCTTGGTTGTTGCTGTTGCAGCAGCACTTTCAGATTGTGTACACCGTATCATGATATATACACATTACACAGTTGACGTTGAGGGGAACACTGTTCTGCCGCGAGTAATAAGCACCACACACAGTAACATGCACAACAGGCACAGATTTATTTGGACCGCCACTTGTGTAGCTTCTACCAGCATAATGTTTAACATTAACATGACTTTGTTAATGAGGGCCTGCAGTGTTCTTAAGGCTGTCTTTGATGGGATTACACCCGCAATTAAGTGAGAGGAAAACGGTAAGGAAGCAGGACGTTTTTTTTTTCTTTGTTTTTATGTCAGTAACTCTCCTGGCTGTGTGATTAGACCCTCCGGACACGTCCATTCTCTCTAAATACACAAAGCAAACATTTACAGTAATTGGCCATTAGGTTAATGGCCAAATAACCCCGGAAAACCCTATTGTATACTTAAAGCCAAAAATAGCTGATCTACAAGAAGATCACAAGTGGCCGCGATGTGACCAGTTGTGAGCTTGTAAATGGGCTATTTTAGGCACTTGCCTGTCTTATTTCAAAGCATGAAACGTTTTTAAATGCAGAACAAATCACAAAAATAATCACATTGGTTGTTAGTTTATTTATGTCCAGATTGTCAGTGGCAAAGCTATCAGTCAACATTTATAGCTGCCACAGCTGCAGAAAGTGAACGTGTACAGTAAAGTGGGTCTGTATTGAAATAATATTTTATGAGCCACAGCTATAACTCTGTTCTCAGCCTTATGCCAACACAGTAAAGTCCCCAGTGTTAAATTAACTCAGATTATAGAAATGGAACCAATTTGGTTCCACTTGTACACTCTCTGAGTTAAATGAACACTGATGATTTGACTGCCCCGGGGCCTTTCCCCCTTCCTAGAAAGCTGTGCCCTCACTGCCCTGCTAACCATCACTCTTCCAAAACATAGCCCCAGTGGCACCGTTTGTTGGCTCCTCCGGCGCGCACATATTTCCTGCCTCTCCAGATGAGGAATGGTTGGAGGTTTTCCAGACCAGGAGCTGGTCACTGGGACTCCTTCCTTATCGGTCTGCAGAGGAGGTTTGCCAGGCCAGGAGCCGGTCGGTCACTGGGACTCCTTCCTTATCGGTCTGCAGAGGAGGTTTGCCAGGCCAGGAGCCGGTCACTGGGACTCCTTCCTTATCGGTCTGCTGGGTGCAGAGGAGGTTTGGGGCCTGCCGCCTCATTTAATTAAGCCTTGGTATGAAAATAGCCAATCTACAAGCTAACAACGATTCACGATGCAACACATTGCGAGCTTGTAGATTGGATATTTTTTGTTTCTCTGAGTATGCTGTAGAATAAAGTATAAATTGGGCTGTGCTGTGATATCATTTCCATGCACTGAAAGAAAAAACACATGGTTCTTTGGGGACCATAGCATTAGTTACCATAGAGTACAGTACAGTGTACAGTGATATCTTTATGTCCTAAATATGGTTATATAATAGCACAGTCTGGCAACAACCACCGTCTTATGGGAAAATGAACACAGGACATCCAAATATTTGTTTTTCAAGCCCGAGAGCTAAATCCATTAAAGAAGCACGTTTGTTTGCACGTCCAACACACTGACGTCATATCAAGTCCCTTCCCCTATTCTCATGTGCTGGGACAAGACGTCGCTGTAGTAGATAAAATAATAGGGCAAGTGTTTAAATATCATCTTATCATTGGAACTCTTCGTTTCTCACTGCCAGTCCTCATAAATGTTTCAACTATGAAATAAGTTCCCGACGTAAGGTATTTTTTCACTCCCATCTGTTAGTGTTTCTTATACTGTAGTTCAGCCAGAAAACAAAGTACACCAATAGACATGCTCATCACTCAGTGCTTTGTGGATGAGTGACTAGGATGTTTATAGGAACAGAGAGGTTCCCTGTCTCCATTCTCTCTCTCTCTCTCTCTCTCTCTCTCTCTCTCTCTCTCTCTCTCTCTCTCTCTCTCTCTCAGTTCCTACGTATCAGTGGGGCATGGGTACACGTCTTTAATCATCTGGCCTATTAGAGCCTCCTCTCCCTCTGCATAGCACACAGTAATTGTAGTATCTGTTGGTCCATCCTGGCCCATTACAGTAATCGGATCCCAATGCAGGGCCCTGTGTCGGCTGGCCCCACTTCCCCTGATTAGAGCAGCTGGAGGCACGCCAGGCCTGGCAGGGTGGGGCAGGGGAATGGTGGCTAATCGTTTTCCCTGGGGTTACTTACAATTGCGGTAGGCATCTGCTGGTCGCCACTTGCTTGCGAATACCCTGTTGTGAGTACTGTAATTGGCCCTTGTGAAGGGATGGGTCCATTCACCAAGTTAAATGGACACTCAGGAATGGATTTTACAGTGTAACTCCAGGACAAATTGCTCTCTCCCAACTCTCTTCACTGGTTGTGTATAATCTTGCTATATCACATTTTCTCCATTCTTTTATACAGCCGTTACCCTTCCTCCAGTCCAGCCAACAAGAGTTAGCAAAAACACCTGAACTGTCTGATCAATTGAATATCATTTATTAACTGTTTTGTGATCATAAATGACTGGGAGCAGTGCTTGTCTCCATATGGGTGGATGATAACATATGGCATTACGGTAAGTAGAAACCGTAGAAACGTGCCTGTCTGTCTTTACAAAGTGGATGGGCCCCAGTGATTAGCTCCTAAAGGCTGTGTGCAGTATATGGAGTTTGAAATTTACTTCAGAGGGCAGGAAAAGGAGAACATTCAGCCTTTGTGTCCTCCGTCAGTGACCCTCGATGGCCCCTGCATGCCAGATTGACCCTTTTGGTGACTGACGGAGCCGCCTCATGTCCTTAACAGACTGCGGCTGATCCCACAGGAGGATTTGCATGTGGAAATGGCAGTAGAACGTTTTGCGTTACGCTATGAGGCTTTGATTGACACTCATTGACATACAGTATCCGCTCTGTGTCCTTAAGCAGATGTGCACCTTGTCTGTCACCTTATCTATCGCGATGTCTCTGCTACCGCTCAACGTGTGTGTGTGTGTGTGTGTGTGTGTGTGTGTGTGTGTGTGTGTGTGTGTGTGTGTGTGCGCGCACACTCAAAATCTGCATTTAAAAACCGGGTATAGTCCAACTGATCATCAATATCGTCTACATGATGGAGGGGAAAGGAACTGGTTGGAATAACATGTTCCTTCCACGCGCTATGGCCAACCGGGGAAACTCCCCCCTGTCAGGTGAAAAGAACTCCTCATGCTTCCTCATGCATTGAAGGAAGCATGAGGTCAGTCCGTTTCTCTCCCCAGGTTGGCAGAGGGAGTGTAGAGCCCAGGATTACATTAGATAATTGACACTGGGTGAAAAAATGGGTTACAAAATTGTGGGATAAAAATGTAGAATAAGAATAACATCTTATGATCTACATGGATTTTGTTAGCAGCCAATAATGCGCTTTTGCACAAAATAACACCTGGATCTCTTTGGTGGGGACGTAACGACTACAAATAAAAGGTAAGAAAGCCTTCTAGCATGAAATTCTCCTTAAAGCTTTTTTTCTGAATACAGGCCTATTGTTGTGAGGGTTTTCATTCATTCATTCATTCATTCGAATCTGTGGGCTTGTACATCATTTGCCTTCGCTATTTTGGAATTGGATTTTTGGGTCTGTGTAGTTGAAGCCAGCTCAGTGGCCTTGTGATTAGAGTGTCCGCCATGACATGAGACTGGGGGTTGCCCAAATACAAAAAAGAATGGTCTCCCTACTTGGCACAGCATATGGGTTGGAATAGGGGTAAGATCCCAGAGGCATCATGCATCATGTCCAGGGGGTGTACATTGTACATCATGGCTGGGGGATGTACCTCAGAAACGGGAGATAGGCCTATGGGCCACATGGCGTACCTCAAGCCGCCTGGCGCTACAGAAACAGGAGATAGGCCTATGGGCCACATGGCTCGGGAACCGTTTGTTCTCAAGGCTTTTAGTTACTTACTAAGCCAAGAGTGCTGTTGGGAGGCTGTTGCTCAGTGAGGAGAGAGAGGCTGTACACGACACGTGGTGATCAGAAGGTCACCATTGTCCCTGAGCAAAACACTTAGCCACTAACATCTTCACCCAGAGGGCCTCTGAGCAGCCATCAGCCGGGTGAAGCTGAAACTGAATTAATCATGGGATTAATCAAGGTCTGTCTACCTTCTTACACACTCCACTGCTGTCTGAGCCTATACTGTAGCACAGTGCATTGGAGTGGAGAGTAGGCCTGTCACAAATTATTACATAATTCCCTGATTGCAAATTATTTTATAATGGTCAGAATCGTTGCCATTCATCTGTGTCTGTCTGTCTCTGTCTGTGAAAGTAGCCAATCTACACACTATCTGTAATTTGTGTTCCAATGTTACGACAAATAACCTAAAATGTCATGATTGTGGACAGTGGTCAGTGTGTTGTGGGATCTGGCTAAAGGCAAAGGCTGATGATTTGGTATGCATCATGCATCTGGACTGGAGTGGTGTTGCATGGCATTCCTCACAGGGCCTCCTTCCTCTCCACAGCCACCCTTTCCAGAAGAACCACTTACTTCCAAGCTCAACTCGCGATGGCTGGTGTTCATGTTCGCACTGCGAGAGCGTCATGCGTCTGGAATGAGTGTGTTTGAATGTTTGAGGTTTCTCAGGCAGTGGGGGTAGAGGCAGAGCGTGCTCCAAGCTTTCCTGTCACCCGCTCAAGCAAAGCTTTTTAGGTTTCAAATTGCTCACTTTGTTGAAAGTTATCCCTAAACATTTTTTAAGTATGCTGATTGATCCCGCCAGTTCTTTATAATCAAAGATGGTATGACACAACTGTGAGATCGTGTCTGTTTCTTGGGGCTAATCAGAAGTTGGATGGGTAGTATCGTTTTGATTTGCGTATACAGTACCATGTTGACTGAAGGATCATAATACAGTAGATGCTACATTTTCTAACGAGGCTTGTATAGCCGCCAGCTACACAGTGTGTGTACATGCATTGCGTGTCGACAGACAGCTGAGTCTTTCCCAGGAGGTTTCAAAAAACCTAACCGACGGCTGACGTTTGGAGACTATGTTTTCGCTCTTGAACATCCATCCGTCCATCTGGCCGTCGCAATATATTCATTGATATATTAGTCCATACCTGATTTTCCTAACCACCACGACTGTATAGGACTGCATCCGTTACTACAGATTCCATGTTGAAAATGCTAAGAAACGGTTTAAATTTGGGAAAACCGAAAACAAGAATTTCCCGATCCTGCATATTTTTTAACTGAGCACATGTTCTCACTATCAACACCGACCACATACTGTGTACAGTCATCAATCAATTGCCCACATTCATATGATTTGCTTTTACATCTTTCACATCTTAATTTAATTTGTTGCACTGCATGTTTTACAAGCGGCAAACAAAAGATGCAAAAGAGTCTTGATGAAGCACTTTACGTCAAAACAAACACGGAACATCTCGAAAATGTCAAAGCAAATACACAGAACCGACCCCAACTGCATACCAAAAATTAAATCTCAACAAAACTCAACAGGGAAGATAATTAGATAACCAACAAAAATTAAAACTAATCAACAGCAAAAGTAAAAAAAAAAAAAACTAACTTTACAATGATGCTATTATGTATGGTTGTGGTACGTATTTCCATACTAATCCTGAGGAATCCTGGCCAAAAGACGAGGGGGAAAAAAGGTCTCTTCATGATATTTTCTGCTTAACCAAACTTACATTGATCCTATACACATACATTGTCATATCCATTTAAGGAAAATACCCATAAGCATCAACACCTGTCACTCTCTCTGACATACTAGGCCGAGTGTGATGAGTGGTGGTATTTACATTGGCTTTTACTGTAGTCCAATGTAATGAACAATCCATGAGATCCATGTGTGCCTCATAAATCTATCTCGTTGCCAAACGTGGATAAAGCATGTGCGGCCATGCTTGCCAAAAACAATACAATCCTGCCATAAAGGAACACTTGAGCATATGCATTGCCTTTGGATAACGGGTAAATATATATTCATGTAATTTTGTTAAACTTTAAATAGTTGCCCAGTGCCAGGTGTAGCATCAAAGGTGTTGTAGTGTTAACGATGTTAGTGCACAATTGGTGACAGGCAGCAGTGTTAATTTCGTCGGCTAAAACTATGACGAAATACGTTCGTCGACTACATTTTTTACACGGACGGAAACTAAATAAAAACTAAGCTATGATATATTGTTTATGTTAACATTATAAATGTTAGGGAGAGACTAGTGGAGAAGAAATCTATAGTAGAACTAAAAAGGCAGGTCATTTTATGTTTGGTTGCGCTCTGAAAATAGCAGATCTACAAGCTCACAACACTTTGCGATCCAATGCATTGTGAGCTTGTAGATCGGCTATGTTCAGCATGCAACCAAGTCAAATCTGCCATTACAACACCACCATCCTTTATTTTTTTGATAAATTGCAAGCCAACATTGCAATTTATGATTGCAACTTTTCGGACTTACTCACTCTTTTTTCGGTTAAACCATCTGGGGGGGGAAAAAAAGACATATCCTGAGTTGTTTTCACCAAAACATTTAAATATACAATTGAAATTGTCTTTTTCCCCTCATTGTATTAACAATGAGGCTGGTCAGGGGGAGGCAGTATAGAGACCAGGATTACTGCATGTGCTATAAGGAACACGGGGAGAACATGCAAACTCCAGACAGTTTTTTTGCCAACCTCGCCTCGGGTATGGGCACTGATGACACGGAGGGGAGAACACGCCCCCAACGCCCACAGTGTCCCCAGCGAGAATCCTGGATCTTCTAGCTGTGAGGTGACGGCTCTACCGACTGCACCGCCATTCCCCCCTAAAAGCTATACTTCATTGTCCAGAGTCACCCAAGGGTCCGTACTAGGCCCCCTCTTCTTTCCATCTACAGTGTAGTCTACACGAAATCTCTTCCCCAAAAGTAGCCGATATACTGTACAAGCTCACAAAGCTTGATTGGTAAAGCCGAAACTGAACGTTTTCAGCGAATGTTCTCCCCAGAATAGATACGCTAGGGTTCATATGGTTAATAAAAGATGATGATCAGCATAATAGTAAAATTCCCACTGTTGAGTATAAACACAGACCTCAGTGGAATGTTCCTTTATGTCATCTTCAAGGGCGTTAGCCAACTATCAAACAAATTGCTGTCCTGTCATCAGGGTGCATCTTAATTGATGAGATTTATGAGGGAGAATCATAACTAAATGAGGAGTCACTTTATACATCTGCTGTGGCTTCTTTGATTGTCTTCAGCTATGACTCCCTCGGTGCTGTTGTCTTCTGTTCATTCTCTCCCCACACATTTTATTCTGTCACTGTCTCACACCCACACATTACACACAAAAAAGCATGCATGCATGCATGCGCACACACACACACACACACACACACACACACACACACACACACACACACACACACACACACACACACACACACACTTTTTCGAGAATCTCTACTTAGATTGAGTACCGGTATTTGTATTTCTGGGTAGGCCAGGCTAGGCCTACTTCAATTACATTTCAAAGACAAATATTGCACTTTTAACTCCACTACATAGTAATTTGCAGATGTAATGGGAGTTTTAGAATGCCAACTACAGTTCCAAATATATGCATTATTGTGTATTTATATTCCTTCCATTAAGTCCTCTTTGCTCACCAATGTGCTCAGTCTAATTCATGCAGCTGTCAATCTAACAGCTGACTTGACCCCTCCACGCTGTCAGCAAAGGTATACTTATTTGTGTCGCCCTTATGTTTAGCACAGATCCGTATATGGACATTCAGTATACCATCTCTGTTAAGACAAGACTACAAGGACTCTCTGAGAATGGGGTTGGGGAGGCTTGCGCCCGGAGGGGCTGCTGGAACAGGCAAGGAGGCCTGTTCCTCACTCTCTGTATATTGTTTCTCTGCTGAATCTTCTTAATAAATTCTCAATACTTCACCCTGAAGAACTTTGTCATTCCTTCATCTTTGGACGATTATTTAATCGACAACACAGATCTGCTAAATACTGATCTTTTTTTTAAATGTGTGGAAAATCTTTGAATTTGTTTTGTCTAAATGTCAATACAGCAATGCATTGATTTAAAAAAGAACATGGACTTTGTAATTTGTACTTTTGAAAGCACATACTTTTGCATTGTATTTTTTAAAAGCACATTATTTTGAATTCAAAGGTATTTTTTTAAAGCAGGTACTGGACAGAGGAACTTCCACTTAATGTGAAGTGTGGTTCCAATATACCACATAGGTGAGTCATATTACCTGGCGTACTGTATCTATTTGACTCAAGTACTGGGATTCTGTACTTTGTCCACCACTGCAAAACAGTCGGTATTGTACAGTATGTCCTCTACCGTCTCTCCAGAGATGATGTAGGCGTTTGTCACAGGGAATTGAACATCTGTTTGACTTCCTGGAGGCCACAGAGCAGGCGTGACTGGCAGTCCACCACCCCCTACCTATACCGTACCTCCTTATAAATAATGGCTTGATCCTTTGATTTCGGTGCAGGGTGAAGGCACGGGAACATGCTCTGAGGGTTTCTCTTTTGCTCGGGGGGGGGGGGGATATGTTCTTTCATGAACACTGTAGCACAAGTGGGTCTTAATTAAGACCATCAGCGCTTCAGATCTTAACGTGTGTGAGAACATTTTCCAGTTCCCGGGGTTATAAATTATGGTTTAGCGATGCTTTCCACATTGTGGAGTCTCGTCCCCCTGGCATTTTACAGTATTTACAGTTTTTACAGTTTCTACTTACCAGCATCTTAAGCCACAGGCTATTATTAATATGAATTTCAGTTAGCATTAGCTGTGTGTAATGTACAACATACAGTACAGTCATATAATATATGTACTGTACGTTTGCTCTACAAACCATTATAATCAATTGGATACAATTGAAACATCCTCTCTTTTAATTGTGTTAAGAGCTCATAATAAGTTTGTGATCAATTCAAGTGTCAGATTTAAGCAATTATCTCTTCTCCTTCTCAACAGTGCATAAAAGGCTGTTGACAGACACAGCTCCTGGTTCAGACAGAACTGAGCTTCCGTGTATTATGCTCCACACACAAATGGAACAAACTTTAGGACTCTGGTTCGATTGGTTTCCATAGAGACATTCAGGGTTCGATTGGTCTCCATAGAGACATTTAGGGTGCTTCTTGAGGACCCACTACATGGTGACTGCACATGTTTCATGCAACACTATATTTATTTGCATCTGTGACGTTGCAATGTGGTTCAAATGTGTATTGTTTTTCATTGTATGTATTGTGTTTTATTGTGCTTTACATGCTGTGATCAGGGTGTCCTTGAAAAAGAGATACTGTATACCTCTGATTCTCAAATTGGGATCCGGAGACCCCTAGGGGTCCTTTTTTAGGAGATTCCAGGGATCCACAGCAACAGCAAAACAGTTTAAACACAGAAGTCCTATTATATCTTTTGACTGTTTGACAACTTTGACATCTTTTCTTTTATGAGGGTCCCTGGCACAAACGCTTTTCAAATGAGGTTATGCGGCCAATTATCAATTCTTCACATGAAAATGTTTTATTATGTGTACCTTTTATTATGTGTTAATAAAGGCCATGTCGCTCTACATCCATCTACAGATGGATGACCTGCAGGAGCAAAGCAAGGCAGCCATGAGGTGTCAAAAAAGAATGTCATCATTATAGAGAAGTTGTCTTTCCTTCACTTGTAACATAGGTTTCCAACTAAGTGCGGCAATTCATGTCAGTGATGAGAAAAAACATATTTGTAGTGCTTTGAGTCTGTAGGATCCTGGGTGGCTGCCTTGACATGTCTTACGTGTGTCTGGAGAACGCCAACGGCATTCCTTTGTTGTGGGAAATGGTTCAGGTCTCTATTCCAGCAAGCTTTTATGGATATATCCCTCCATAAAATACAGTATATAAAGTGTATGTAATGTGTACATACACTTTATATTGTAAGTATGTACTTTTGTTGATCTCATGTGGGTTCATATGAGTGAAATACCATACTGTGAGACGGGTTCTATTTATTATAAAAAGGCCTACAGTGTAAATCTGTTCTTAGTCAAATCCGCTTTGAATAGAGAAATGGAAACACATTCACATTAAAACAATATATTTTTAAAGCATAAAAAGATAAAAACTAATGATGCTTATTGATTACATAAGTGTAAGAATGTACTATTATTATCGAGTGCCGTGATATTTCCGCCCCTAAATACCATCATGGTAATAATAATCATGGTAATCAAATAATCAAATAATCATGGTAACCATAGTACCATGATTATACTAGGAGAAGGATTTCTTTCAAAAAAGTGTACAGAAAGTGTTAAAATTGTTTTTATGTGGCCACACCCACCAGTTTCACCTTAGCACCACCCACCTGAACTTAAGCCTTGCCCACAGCTGTTGTTGTATGGTAATGGGGGAGGGGTTAGGGTTATGATGTCACTAAAATGGTGTTATTTTGATTGGGCCTTTTGACTCAAAGGCTTTCAGCTTTCAGGAAGAAACCAAAAATACACAGGGAAGAGATATTTCAATATTCTATCCACACCTGGGGGTCTATTAGTAATGTTAACTCCATAGACACATGCAAAACAGAAAGTACAAAAAGCACGGTTCAGTCTCTATCCTTTTAATACTCTCTCTGGTACGCTTTCTATTTTTTGATAATGCACGAAACAATATTGCTTTCATCAGATGTGTCTCAACCACCATGACATATCATCTTTGCAAGCCCTTCTAAATCTAATGTAAATACAAATTATGGTTTCAAATGTCATTTAGTAATAATAGAACTCTCAACTTTGAAATATAAATTGGCTGTGCCATTTTGTCAACTTCTCAAGAATGGATGCTATAAATAGTAAAACATTAAATATAAAACGCGGTTCTAAAGTTAAATTCTCTTGAAGCTGTACGTGTTTTTAGGGAGGAATGTCAGGGTGGGTGAGCATGGAACTGATAATAGAATATCGGTGTCACTGACTATAGCATCTGGAGCCATTATGCGCTGTTACAAAACCATTCTATGTAATGTGAGACATGCCTCAATAATCTTATCTGTCAAATAGAAATAATGTCCATCTTGGGATAAAGCATGTGGAAGCATGACAGAACTCCACCTCAGCTTGACTTTACATAAGCCACTGGTTCTCAAAGTGGGTTCCGGGGACCCCCAGGGGTCCTTGGGTGGATTCCAGGAGGTCCGCACCTACAGCAAATTGTTGATGGTAAGGAACCAAATGGACCCTTAACAGTCTGTAACTCCTTATGGGTCCATTTGGTTCCACGTGTACACTCTCAGAGTTAAATTAACAGTTTTACGGAGGACCCAGAGACGAAAAACGAATCGTATCAAATGTTAGTTCGGTAACATAATGCATATCAAACTGAAAGTCCTTGAAATGAAAATAATCGCTGCTATTGCTATAAGCAGCCTGTCAACATATTCATAGATTCAATGAAATCTTCAGTCAGGGTGGGTCTAAAAAAGCACTGCTTTCAGTCAATAGAATTGTTCACACCCATTATAATCTTGAGATAACAAGCTGTCCGTTCTTCCATTGAAATGGAATTACACCATTAGGCCCCACCGCAACTCATCTGCGGTAACTACTAAGCAATTGCAGATCCAAGCCTGAAGGCATCATGTGTAGATCTGCACTTAAGACAGCCGCTTTGCAGACCGATTGGGAGATGAAAACATCTGAGATTCAACCCGAGTTCGTGTCAGATATGGGATCACTGTGACCCAAGCGAAATCTAAGACGATGCTATCACAACATGTGGACTTCATCTGTGAGACGGATTAAGCTCTTGTAGTTCCTGAGCTCCTTTCAAACTGTGCTTTACCTAATTTCCGTTCCCACCGACCCCCCTCTGCCCCTCCCTCCCGTCCCGTACCTCCTGCTAACTAAAAGGATAAAATTGCAAAGTGAGTCATTATTCAAATTGATGCCCTTTTCTCTTCCTTGTCCCCCCTCCTGAGTGGGTCCGGTGTCTCTCAGTGGACCCCGGGAACCCTGGAATGCTGGTATGTTGGAATGCTTAGCACGACACCAGATAGGCACCATTCCACCGGGTAACCAAGTGTGACCGTAGAGTTTTTTTCCTCGTTTCTACTAGAGCAGCAGTGTTTCCCAAACTGTGTGCCAAGGTTCCTGGTGTGGAATTTTAAAATTTAAAATTTCAATATATACAACTTTATTAGTTTTTAATTCGCCATGTCAGCACTTTGTATGCACTCATTTCCCAATAGAGTATTGCCACTCGATTTGCCACTCGATGGGCCATTCACTTTAAGCATGCGCATAGCCTCTATACAGACGCACATGTTATACCCTAAAATAAATCTTATTTTAACAACTTTAAACCTGGCATCTGTTTTGGGCATGTTTTTATAGAGAAATTAAAAGCACATTTTCAATACTGTATAGCAGTGGTTTTCAACCAGTGGTCCTTGAGGGCGTTCCAGGTGGTCCCCAGCTAAATGATGGAGAGTTGGTAACCAAATGGACCCTTATAGTTACCCTTATAGATCTTGAGAGCGTAATGGACCCTGCCTAACTTAATTACAAGAAGTCTACACAATTAGAGAATGTAAAATAATTGTTATTTTGATCAGTGTTAGCCTGTTATCTCTCCTAATGGTACCAACATCAATACAGCATGGAATTGTGGACATATTCTTATCCATCGATAACAAAATAGTCTTTAGTTTTGGGTCTGAGAGGCAAAATCTCATCAAATGGTGGTCGGTGACTCAAATGTCAAAAAAAGAATGAAAAAGGTTGAAAGCCACTGCTGTATAGTGAAACATGCAGGTGTTAGAAACTCCAAACGGAGCAACACAGTGGAAAAGCTGTGATTCACTTCAACCAATTAAAACCAGGAATGTATCACTTTTGCGTTGGCTATTCAAAAATAGCAGATGTACAAGCTCACAGTGTCACTTCGTGCCGCTCTGTGAGCTTGTACATCTGCTATTGTAGAAGAAAATGAAATCACACTCGTGTGACGCGAGGGGCACTCTTATCATCACACATCATCACATTCCGGCCAATCACAATTGCCGCCCTGACTCCTCACTTTTCGGTCCTCACTTTTTATCCTCAATTCCGTTGCTCAGCCAATCACAAATTGGCGTCCTCACTTTTCTGTCCTCACATTTTACCAGCTGCTGTGTAAGCACAGCTGGTAAGATGTAAACTAACCCAGGTAAAGTAATGGTGCGTGCGTGCGTGTGTGCGTGCGTGCGTGCGTGTGCGCGCACCCAAACATACACGCAAACTAGTCCGACACTAGTTGGAAATTAAACGACAGGCATGCATGTGGACATTAACCACAAGTTTGCCACGCTTCACTTTTATTTCTCAACCTGCACAAATACGTGTTGTTCGTCTATTCCATACATGGTGGACCACCACCGCAGATATAAAAGCAGCTGGTAATAATATTTCTTGTTATCCTCAATTCCGTTGCTCAGCCAATCAAATCATTGCTATGGGGTACACACAAAGCTGGGCATAGGAGGGGCTAGCGTCCCTCAAAAAAAGGAAAAATCTCAAAAGTGAACTACTGATTTTGAAGGCATGTGTTGATCTCAATGCATTAAATACCTGAGCAGTGAAATACCCAAGGTCCATATTTAAGTTCTGCCAATCTTTAGGTGTCCTGGCTCTGTGGGGCCCTGCTAGATCCTCAATGCCCTCTGTCTCTGCCACGTAGGGGATAAGGTCAAAGGGGCCACGTTGAAGTGCACCATCTGCGGTAGCCTAATTAGACCCGGCACCATGCACCTCCTCAAAATTGGAATTCCCGCGTGGGTTTTGGAACGGGGCTAAAATGGGTCCCGAGTTTAGACTACAATCAATACCCAAACAACGGCAGCTTTTCAATACCGACTCGCTCTCTCCGAAAAGCGATCAACAGCTGTATTCATGACCCCCAGATGCAATATTTAACAACAACACATCACCACGGGGCAGGGCATGACGAATGGCACTTAGCCTCTCCGCGCGTAGCGCATAAAAAGGCTCTCCTGTGGCTGCACCCAACGGCAGGAAATGAGCTCATGAGAGGGAGGTGAAACAATGGCGAGCAGTATGGGGCACCGCGGCGCTACGTTTTTCTTTTAACCAAATGGACCGGTGTGTGTGTGTGTATAGGCCCTCTCAGAGCTGTGAGAGGCAATGGTCCCTGAAGCTGTTTTCCGCCAGTGTAATGCCACCAGAGAGAGTGGTCTTTACACAGCGTAGGTTTGTTCCTAAGTGCCACCATAGGAATGAGGAGTGCTTTCTGCAGATGGTTGTCATTTCCTCCCGTTTTGTCCTATAAGAACAGTATAGGAATTTTCAAGGTTGGATTTGCTGGGGCCGGGGGAGGGGATTCATGCCTCTGCTTTTAATAACCCCCCTCTGGTCATTCAACTTGATCACTGGTGGTATAGGGATATATTTTATCACCCCGCTTGTTCTGGTCAGAGTGAAGTACAAAAACACATGCATTTTTGGGATAATGTATGACTGTCTGACATGTTTGATATACATGTTTGATAATGTCACAGTTGAACTGTTCAACGTTTTTCAAGCCACGGATGCCTTTAGCTGATAGAGAGATGAAGCTAAAGGCTTCATCTCTCTATCCACTACATAGTGTATAAAATTGTGTTGTAGATTAAACCTTTTCATAGATTTCATAGATAACTTTATCATAGACTTGTTTGACATACATTATCTTTACTACTAATCTGTTGGATTCACGTTAATGTATGTGACAACTTACCTTTTAAACACTCAATATTTAGTCAACTTGACCATTGTCTCTGTAGTGCTCGTTTACCCTCCACACCAACTCTCCGAAAATAGCCAATCTACAAGCTCACGCTGCGATGCTAGTGAGGCTTAATACAGTATAGGCAAGAACAACACCTGGTAATACATCAAATACATAGAAATAGTCATCAAGGATCATGAGTAAGCTACAGTATAAGACCCTAACATCTGTCTAACGTAGAATATCTGTACAATTAAACTATAAGTATACACTAGAATTCTATCTCTACATAATATGCTACCTAAAGTTGTGAGCTTGTAATGTTCCCCATTACGCAAAGATTTGGCCAGACCCTGTGTAGTAACTCTGAGGACCCCCTGTTGAAGACCCCTGCAGTACAGTCTGTTAACATTCACCCTGGCGTTCCTATTTTGGACAAAAAATGTAAAAAATGCGTGACCGACTGACCGTGTGCCTTCTCTTTTAACACAGATGAGGTAAACGTCCTGGACAGCCTGTCCCTGCAGGTGTCCAACGGCACCAACGTGTCCATGACAGTGGACGAGGACAGGTGTTCAGTCCTACACGTGGGACAATACTCCACCCTGGCTCTGCCCCTACGACGGCTCTTCACTGACGGGTACATACATTTATTTATTGTGCTTATATATATATATATATATATATATATATATATATATATATATATATATATATATATATATATAATTTGTTTTATTGTGCTTATAGCAGTGGTTCCCAAACTTTTTCATGTCAAGGACCCCTAAGTGGACACTAATTAGCCTGCGGACCCCCATTTGAAAAGATATGCCAGGGACCCCCCATAAGAGAAGATTTTTACGGCTCTAGCAGATATTCTCAACCAGTTTAATTTCAAGGACCCCCAGTTTGACATGCATTAGTGATTATGTACATTCTCAGAGTTACAGACCCATAAGGGTCCATTTGGTTCCGAATTATAATTTAGCTGGGGAGCCCCTGGATCTCCCTCATTGACTCCTGTGGGTCCCCGAACCCCACTTTGGGAACCACTGGCTTATATGCCTGTAAATATGCAGGTTTATACCATCCAAATAATGCGTTATTAATATCAGAAATAAATAAATCTGGTTGATCTAAAACGTGTAGGTACTGTAGCTAATCTCTAACGAGGATGTTTGGGATATAACATTTGTGTGTGTGTAATGCAAGGCATTTTCTAATTTTCATTAATCTCTGCTGAGTTGAGTTTTACTTTTCATGCCATCCATCATTGAGCCTAATTTCCCTGACTTCTATACTGTCAGCAGTGTTGGGTATATTACTTTATATTTGGAATATATTTCTTATTACTTATTACCTTAATTTGTCAAGTAATATATTGTATTACATATTACTGTCTGAGCAAGAGTAATATATTAATATTACTATTACATATTACTTTTTTTAAATGCTCAAATCGAACAATTAAATATTTAGTATAATTATAAATTATACATTACGTAGACCAGTGGCGTATCTACAATAAGGCGAGGCCAAACGGCCGCCTAGCCAAATCCATTTGAAAACACGACTGAGAAAAAAAAGAGGACAAACACCAGACCTGAGAACTATTAGTGGGGAGCGGAAATACGTAATTCTTTAACTTCTGCAGTTGTCACATAATGTCACAAGACAGAGCCACGGGCAACGAGACAGACAGACAGAAAGTAATACAGAAAGTAATGCAGTAATACAGAAAGATTTTTAGAATATATTACAATTTTGTTAAGTAATGCATTATATTACAAGTTACCGTATTCCGGTAATATATTACGTAATATATTAAGTTACGTAGTGTTAGTTACCCAACACTGACTGTCAGTACAGTAGCGAGTACAGCTTGCATCTTGATTGAATTTTTGCCATTTTCATTGACAAAAAGGCATACAGTATGCAGGAAAACATATGTGTACAGTTGGGTGCCACCGATATTGTCCCTATCATTTGACCCATTTAGGCCTGACCTCAAAATTTAAAAAAATCCTTCTAAATCCTCCAGTTTTCTGAAATATATTTTTTATATTTTCACGATTTTTCAAAAATAGCAGACCTACAAGCTTGTAGCGCGCCACTCGGTGGCGCGCTATGATCTTGTAGATCTGCTATTTTTCAATAGCTAAATTATAACATAATGTTTAAAACACCAAAAGGGGTTCCCGCCCAAAATGGGTTAACTGTCCTTTTGCGCAGATCACGCAAACCTCAGCAAAAAGGACAATATTGATGGCCTCCAACTGTATGTGTACATCTGTCAAAGGGATAAAACACAACAATTCGGAGGGCTTGTTTCCATTGTGGTTAGGATTGTGGTCCTAAACTCACTAATATAGGTCAAGCACGGCATGCTTGACCGCAGGAATAATAAGAAGTGAACATAACGTTCTTGTCGGCCAAAAAAACCACGGATTTCAAAACTTAAACTGTTTATGTTCTCTCATTTCATGCCCTACTTCGACACGCAAGAGTGCCAAGCAAAAGTGCCGACGCATTGTGAGCTTGTAGATCTGCAATATTTCAGAAATGTTTAGTTCCATGCCCTGAAGGTTTCCACCCAACAGTGACGATATGTAATTGAACCCATTAAAACCGGGAAAGCAACCCATTGTGTCGCTTTAGATTTTTGGCGTTGGCTATAAAAAAATGGCAGATATACAAGCTCACGGCACGCGCTGCAAGCTTGTACGTCTGCCATTTCTTGACGTTTTTATAACAACCTTGGTGTGTGTGTGTGTGTGTGTGTGTGTGTGTGTGTGTGTGTGTGTGTGTGTGTGTGTGTGTGTGTGTGTGTGTGTGTGTGTGTGTGTGTGTGTGTGTGTGTGTGTGTGTGTGTGTGTGTGTGTGTGTGTGTGGAACGCACTTCCCGTTGCAATCAGAACTGCAGCATCACTCCCGATCTTCCGCCGTAGTTTGAAATCCCACCTTTTCAGACTCCACCATGGCCCATAGCACTTACCCTACCCCCTTAGACAGCACTTTTTTAGACTTAGATAGCATTTGAAACAGACTTATAGAATGTCATGTAGACAGCACAATAACAGTACAGCATAGTATAATATATATGTATAGCTTATATGTATAGTGTCATTATATATAGATATGTTCTAGTTACGTTCTCAGCTTACACATGTTTCTTGATAAATGCTGTTTATATATGTGATGTATTCCCATGCTTTTTGTTCTTGCTTAATGTAAATCGCTCTGGATTAAGAGCGTCTGCTAAATGCCTAAATTGTAAATTGTGTGTGTGTGTGTGTGTGTGTGTGTGTGTGTGTGTGTGTCAGGTTTGCAGATGAATTCAGCCTGCTAGTTCAGCTGCGGAGCCCACGGAGAGAGGAGCGCAGTGTGCTCACCATGATCGGTCCTGACAGCCACATCATGCTGCAACTGCGTGTCAGTGCCTATGCTGTCATCTTTATAGGCACACAGCAGCGCCATTATGAGTGAGTCTCTCCGTGTGTGTGTGTGTGTGTGTGCGTGCATCAGTGTTGCCATGTCTGATTATTATAAGCGACTTGTAAATAGTTGCTTGTAAATAATATTGGTATAGGCTTGTTTCTAAAGTGTAGTTGCTTATTTGGGCTTGCTTCCTAATTGTTGTTACTTTGAACCATCAAACCATATTTTTTTTTTGCCAGGGATACCAGATAAAATATAAAAGAGAAAATTCCCCAAGATTGTTTTTATTTAAATAGCAGATCTACAAGCTCACAACTTGTAGATCGTCTATTTTCAAATATCAAATTGATAGAGGTTTAAAGTGCTCATGTGACCTAGTGTCTTTTTGGGGGCTTGTTTTCATAACCCTGGTTGCTTATTTCTCTCTGAAAAATCTGGCAACACTGGCATGCATGTGTGCGCGTGTGTGTGTGTATGTGCGTGTGTGTGTGTGTGCGCGCGTGTGTGTGGCGCTGTGCGTCTTAGGTGTTTAAGACCTTAAGTGATTTAAGGTCTACACACTGCACCGCACGTTCCTCTTCCTTGAGTGGATTGAGGCTATATATCACTGACAAACGGAAGTACACATGTTTCGTAATGCCTGATTTATACTTGGTTGCCGATGTTCAACGCTGAAAATAGCCCGGTCTGCAAGCTCATGTTGTGAGCATGTTGGATCATTCGTGTAGATACTTTTGGGTGCATGAAACTGGCCAGCAAGTAATATTATATTATGCGTAGCCTGTTCTAGTCAGCGTGCTTTCTGGTCCAGAGGGGCGCGCGCGCTTGGAGCAACCGCTGGAGAATATTGGTTCACCGATCAGAGCCCACCCCTCCTGCCCCCCTCCGCCCCTCCCCTCCCTCCCTGGTAGAAATCAGCGCCCCTCTGCACTGTAGTTCACTCCCACTCCTACTCTCACGTTCCCCCAGGCTTTCATTTTTTGAGCCGAACGAAAATAAAAGCCTGGGTACTGGGGCTATATTCTGCACTGCCTATGGAACTTGCCTATCGGCTCGTTCCTCCACAAGTTCAATGAGCCACATGGCACATGTATCCGAGGGTCCCTATTGTGGAGTGAACATTCAGCGATAATAGCCAACACAACGCATTGCAACGCGTTGTGAGCGTTGGTGAGAGATTTGGTGTAGACGGGGGATACAATGGTGTGGATCTAGTACTGGGGGACCCCAGTCAATGAAGCATAACGTTTTAGTGGTTTACATTAAGACTCAACAAAACCCACCAATCCATTCTCAATTTATCTCACACACACTCAAACTGACAGGACGTGTTCTAATACCCTGCCACGCATTACTGCGCACAGTGTAATGATGATCATGCAAAATTGAAGTTAAAGCCTGACTGTTGTATTTATCTGCTAATTCATATTTTTGAATAGGGCATAAATGCTTAAATAGAATAACCTTCACTGGCCTGTGCCATGGCTCAATGGTCCAGGCACCTTGGCTGGTAATCCAGTCTGGCAGTGTGCCGCGGGTTCGACTCCCGATCCCGACGGCCTTTACTGCATGTCTTCCCCCCCATCTCTCTCCCCATTTCCTGTCAGCCTACTGTCTGTCCCTCCATAAAATATATAAAATAAAGGCAAAAGCCACAAAAAGAAAAAAACATTTAGAATAACCTTCACTTTATGTGTACTGTATTTTATATTGACCTGTTTGCTTGCGAAGTAAAATCTTCTGAAATAGATTAGAAATTTAGATTTTTCTCAAATTCGTCATCTCGTGTCCTCTCAGGTTCCCTGTCCGTAATCTGTCTGACGAGGACTGGCACCGCGTGGCTGTCAGCGTGTCGTCCAAGCGCCTGGCGCTGTTCGTTGACTGTTCCCTGGTGGAGAGCGTCGACTGGGTGTATCCTGGCATGGACATCTCTACCGACGGGCTACTCATAGTCGGCGGCATCGTCGAGGGATTCGAGACTCCCTTTGAGGTAAGGGATTTCCGTGTTCAACGCGTTTGTGAATGCGAGCACCAGATGTTTATGCGAAAGCCAGACGGAAAATGTAAGGCTACGGTCTCTGTGTATGCATAGAGCACGCACGCACGCACGCACGCACGCACGCACGCACGCACGCACGCACGCACGCACGCACGCAGCGTGTTCTATGCACGCGCGCGTGCACACACACACACACCCTTATACGCGTGTGCACACAGATGCATACATGTATGCCCAGTTCGCGCACATACTCGGAAGAGAGCTAGAGAGTCTGTAGGCTTGTGGCCTTATCCAACCCCATCCTCAAACAACAAGGACCTTTTACAGACAGTGTTACAGTATCTATACCTTCGTTCATTATTTTATAATTGTTTCTCCTTTAGCCGTTTCGCTCAAGTACATTTACAGTACCTGGACGTTATCCTCTTTTTATAGATACCCCAAGATCATTGGTTCAAGAATACATTGAAACCGTAACTGGGGCAAAACAGGGACAGAGTCAATTGTTGTCATAACAAACAAAATAGGAAACGCTCCACTATACTCAACAAACTTCTCAGTGTTAATGTATGCATTTGAGAGTCAGAGATTGTACAAATGTAAGTCCACTTGGTTGCTTTATACACTCTTTTAGTTTAAGTACTAGGATAAAAGGATTTTACAGTATACATGTACAGTACTGTACGAGAGCTGGCCCAGACTCCAACAACTCTCCAGGCACAAAGTGAAGTTTATGAAGGATGAGCTTTGCAGCGTATCACCATGGGGGTCAGGAGAGGTCTTATAGAACATCACATCACATCTGCATTTACACTTGGTGGAGATGGATTCTCCACCACCTCGCTTCCTGCAGTGGAAGCTCTCAGCGGACATCAGAATGGATCAAAACCACACAAGTCAAAAGCGGACGAGCACTTCCTCGCTGTATGCAGGGTGGCAACAGCCTTCACTCCAGCCAGAACTGTTGGCTGTGGATCACGCATGAGGGAGAGAGGGAAATTGGATCTTTTTTGATCTCTGGGGGAGGGGAAATTGCTGTCACAGTTTCACCCAGCTGATGTCTAATTTTGAAAAAAAAGAAGGGTAAAAATAATTAAACTTTGCATGGCTTTGTGAGCTTGTAGATCTGCTATTTTCTCAACGTGCAGCTTATATGCATAGGGCTTAGCCGGTTAAGCATCTTGCTCATGGACACCTCGACACTTCCTAGCGACCTGACACTTCCCAGACAGCCTCTTTCTTCGCACTCAGCTACGGACGCCTAAACATAACGGCATTCCTTTGCAGTCTGTCACTCATGCTGTCATTCAGACCTTCGTAGTCGATGACAACTTCTCCCTTCCGTTTCAGAGTGTTTATTTCCAAGCAGGCCGTTTGCTGTACCTGTGGCACACGTACAGCCCCATTATGAAAGATACAAAGTGTTCTCGGCTTCTCGCACGCTTCCAACAACAGCACGCAGTGAAGTCTCCTGCAGATGTAACCTCAAAGGATTGTATGCGGTGGCTGGGAGTGTAGTTGGCACATCCCGTGTGTGCTTAAAATGTCATGAGTTTACAGTTTGTTTTTATTTTTAAAAGATTCCAGCCAAAGCGACAATATATTATAATAGTGGCCTTGTGGTTAGAGTGTCTCACTGTCTGCCCTAGAGATTGAAAGGTCGTGGTTCAATTCCATAGCCGGTTCACACCAAAGACTATAAAAACCCAATCCCTCCGTGCTTTGCACTCAGCATTAACACTAAGGTTGGGGGTAAGTCCCTGCGACATGTCCAGGGGGGTGTACTTGTACATCATGGCAGGGGCTGTACATCAATCTGCCTCATGCTACAGAAACAGGAGTCAGGCTCCTGACTGATGGGCCCGGCCTTCTTACTTGCTATACAGTATAAGCAGATATAAACAATACATAATCCCCCCCCACAAAATGAAGGAGTACAGTACTTACAGATAGTATACATTTGTAAATCAACAAAAGCTTCTATGTTGTTGAGTTTGAGGAGCTAAAACCAACAAAGTATATTAGTCGTATGTACTGTAATAGCATCTAAATACTACACTGTCAGTGTTCAAATATTGCATCCCTTTGTAACTCAGAGACATGCACACATGTATTGCACACACACACACGCGCACATGCACACGCACGCGCATGCACGCACACACAGCCAGACCTTCTCAGTCACAGACACATTCCAGTAAACATTGCCTAGGGACACAGATCTCTGTTCTAGGTGTGTTGATGACTGTTTGGCCTGGTGACAGATCCCCAGGTACACTGAAACCATACAGCTTAGCCTCGAGTAACCTCCTACTCCTAGATAGACAGACAGAGATGAAACACAGGATATGTACAGGTAAGAGTAGATGGATGAGAATAAGATGCAAAGTAAGACATACTGTATAATGAACATCAAAAGCATACAGTAATGTACTGTAGTCAAGTAGGCTAATGAATCTAGGCATACTACATGTGCATGTGTCATTGTGTGGCTTACAGTATATCTTAATGCCAGATCTCAGTGCATTATTTCACTTCCTCCTGTGCGTGCAGGGTGACCTGCGACAGCTGAGCTTCATGATGGGGGACCCCGGCGCCGCCCGACACCACTGCACGCTGCATCCACCCAAGTGTGGGGCGACTGCGTCCAAGCCGGCACGCTCCACCCGCACCGATGACACCCTGGAGGTGAGACGGAGCGAGAGAGAGAGAGAGAGAGAGAGCGAGAGAGAGAGAGAGAACAATCTTGCAAACTCGATTAGAAAAAATTAAAATCATGACTGTTAATTTAATACCGGGAGAGGCCTAATGAACCTGTAAGGGTTCAGCTGTGGTGTTCAACCCATCAGGTTCAATACAACAAACTGAGCTTGTCTGTTGAGTTGGCCCAGGCCTGAACTGCGCATTCATTCTCATTTTATGTATTTACTTGTCCCATCAAGGAGCTTCTTCTGTCCTCAAATGACCTGGAGGTGGGATTGTTGGGGGACTCGAAGGCTGGTTCTTTCTTACATGTTGACAGGAAGGTGAGTAGGATTGAAAGCACGGTACAGTAGCACACATGACGCCACAGCACTTCTCATTCAAAGGCTGCATATCAACCATTTCTAGTGTGGGGGGAAAATAAATGAAATCATGACTGAGCCTCATATACTTTGCTGCCTGTGGTGTGGTGCACTCATAATAGCAATTCTATAATTTGTTGTGGTGAGGTAAGAGAAAGAGGGAGACATCGGAAAAGAAGACAAGGGAAAGGAAGACCTTTGTTTGTCCCACAGTTTGTCCCAGAAAAAAACAGTTTGAGCTTATGACTAGATTCTACTGATCTCTACTGTATGAGGGGAGGGGCAGTTAAGGGTTGCTCGGGAACACTTTTGACACATACAGTAGACCGAGGCCGGGAGGGGACCTCGGGACATAGTGTTTCCCAGACAGCCTGTCTAGTCTACCCAGCCTGTTCACCTCAATTCGAGGTAGGCTGGGGTGGTTATTGAGGATTGTTAGAAATATGCTAGCAGTCCAGAGAACCACTGATCATCATGATTCACTTCACTCAAACAATGCAAACAAGCCTAAAGTCCCACAGCCCAGACCTGCGTTTGGGGATCCATTAAGTTTGAGCTTTATTTGTGTGTGTTGGAGGGAGTGGACACAGTTTAGTGGGTTTTGTTTTTATCCATCTGCAGCAGGAAGGCGGCTCGCGCCATGCACCCTAACCACTACTAAGTCTGCTTTCTCGAACTTCATTTCTCATTAATCTCTGCCTATAAAAAACCCACCCAGCACAGTGTTTTGTTTTGGATGCAGGCCCATTCATCTGTCGTTCATTAGCTTTGAGCGGGGGACTCGGCCGTCTGAGGCCGACGGCCGCAGCTGTCCGATTCTTGTTCCCGTTTGTGTGTGCGTGAATGCGTTTTGTATGTGAGTGTGTTATTGTGTGCACACATGCTTGTGCGGGCGGGTCCTCCCACGTGTTGCACACGCAGTGTTGTCGTTGCCAAGTGAAACTTGTTGATAAATGGGTCACTAAGTGCAAGTGTTGTACAGAACAAAGCACTTAACCCAAGCGTCCCTTTTCTGGGGGAGAACACTGTAAAAAATAGCCAATTTACAAGGTCACAACACGTCGCATTGCGACTTGTTGCGAGCATGTACAGTATATCAAGTATTTTCGGAGAAAATATTTGGTGTGGAGGGGGGAGGAGGGAGTCTAGTATAGACCCCTGGGGGACTCCAGTTAATGAAGTATTAATGAAAGTTTAAGTGGTTAAACAATAGCATGTCTTGTCTGGCCTCTTCTCCATCTGCCTTGTGACTGATCACTGGCCTCTGCTGTGGCTTGTTAAACGTCTCTGGGTGCTCGTTAAAGTCGGAGGCGTGTTTGCATCTCGTGCTAATGGAAAGAATTATTGACAGCCACTATCTGATTCCATTTGATTTTGGATACGGACGAGCAACCTCATCAGTGCCAATTTCTCAGGATTCTCACTGTAAATACGCAATCATGCGACATTACTCATGTCGGGTGCATGTGCTTGTGTCGGCGTTATGTTGTGTGTGTGTGTGTGTGTTTTCTGCTGTCCATTGCCAAGTGAAATAAATTGTTCATAAATTGGTCACCAAGTGCTTTACAGAAAGAAAGCAGTTAAACGCTGCCCTGCCTGGCCTTCTCCTCCATCTGTCTGCCCTGCCTGGCCTTCTCCTCCATCTGTCTTGTGACTGATCACTGGCTGTGGTCTGTAAATGTCTGCGTATATATACTTGTTAACCACATGAATGAACCCTACCGTCCCTATTCTGGGGGCGAACATTCGCCACCTATTTATGTCAAAGACATTTGGTGTAGAGGGGAAAAAGAGGGAGATATATGGGCCTAACATACCCCTGAAGGACTTGTGTACAGTAGGGTTTAACTGGATAAACCCTACTTTGTCTTTGTCTTGACCTTTGTCTTACATCTCATGTTTCTTTTGTTGTTTTTCATGTTAAGGGAATGTTGTTGACAGACTATCTGATTTCATTTCAATCTTGGATACGGAGAAGCAACCTCATCAGCGCAAATATTCAGGATTCTTGTTGTGAATATGCAATCATGCGCTGTTTCTTTGTGGTTTTCCCAGTGTGTAGCATCATCAGTCAGTCATTTTGTTTTCTCTCAACATTGCTTGGTTTTCTAAAATTCCAAATTCAAAAACAGAAAAAACACTTGCGGAGGATGTTTGCATTGGCACATACACGATAAAACACATTGTCGCCGTCCGGTCTATGCCTGGAATGAAAACTTAGTCAAGGAACATGCGCTTGGAAATGAAGAGAAAACATAGCAGGATTCTATTAGAATTTTTTGTCTTGATGTAAAACGTCAGTCGTCTGGTTCTCTTTACAGTGATAGCGAATGGCCAAAAGGCTGATTGCAATCGCAAGCTTCATAACACACATTAGACTGTACTGTGGCGTGCGCTGCCACGCACCATCTCCTGCCAGCTCCACCTGGTGCTAAGTGGATTCAGCAGGATGCCACCGGGATGTCATGATATAGACGAACATTTACAGTCCTCCGACTGGTTCCTGTTATAGTAAAGTATACAGAAACAGAAACACGTGAGGCCTCTCTCTCTCTCTCTCTCTCTCTCTCTCTCTCTCTCTCTCTCTCTCTCTCTCTCTCCTGTCAGTGAAATATCCCTTTGTACTCAGGCTTGAAGCTCTTGTACAGTATGGCTTTGTAGCCTGATATTTTCCAGTTATTTGCCTGTCTTTTGTAGTTTGACTGCCTTTCTGTGATGTACAGTATATCTTTCCACATTGCAGAATCCCGAGTGTTAGTTTGGTTAACTTTGGAGACATGTGTATGTTCGTAGAGAGGTTCTAGGCTACTTTGTTTTGTCTCAGAGGAGAAAATTGTCTTTGAGACAAAGACCAGCTGCATTCCATACATAATATAATACAATACAACACACAAACAATAAGACGCACTGTAACACATGTACAGTACATCATTCATAGTCATTTAGGCCTATTCATCACACCTCCCTTCACCTGTAGACATACCCATAATCTCATCTCATTTTGACTAATCAGATTTATACTTTACCGTCAGTTTTCCGAACCAACTGGTGATACTATATATTATGATGAACTCTAATACTAGCTCTATTATATTTCTGCATACACCAAAGAGTTCTAAGCCTATGTCTGACAGCCAGCTCATTTCACAATCAATCTGTACTTCTAGATATTTGAGGGACCTGTTAGACCTGGGAGAGATCCAGCACAATCTCCTCGGTTTTCCTTATTTGCAGGTGATGGTCATCACCTGCCTGTACTGCTCACTGCCTTATCAGAGAGCGCAGAGTTAAATCTCACCTGAAATCTCATCAAAAATCGCATCACTAGTGCCGTGATTCCTTGCGTAGACCATTAGATACTGACCTAATGGTCGCTCTAGATACTGATCTAATAGTCGCTCTGTTGCCCTATGCAGCTCCTCTGTTCTAATTCTCTCAGAGATTTCACTACATTGGAGGTTATAATGCTACTGTAATCATTATTTTCTAGTGGACTGGACCTTCGGGGAACCGGAACTACATTTCATTATTGTTTTTATCTAAAGTTCTGGCATTGTATGTGCATAGGTGTCAATAGATACCTGTGAAAGACAATGCCACGCTGGTGTTAGTTCTACTGCACATGTTCTTAGGAGAAATGCACACATTGTCACATTCCATCCGGTTGGTCCTGTGTTAGTCTGCATAGCTTTAAAACTCTTTAGTAGAGAGTGTCCAAATGTAACCAAATGGACTTACAATAGTCCAGTTACATGACTAGAATTTGTAGACCTGTGGAGTTATAATTATTATTATTCTTTTCCATTTGGTTGTTCCCTTCAGGGTTTGCCACAGTGACTCTCACCCTGTCCTCTGTCTCCTCTTCTTTCATATCAACATTTCCTCATTTCCTAATTTCCTCTCACTACATCCATAAATCTCCTCTTTGGTCTTCCTCTAGGCCTCAGCTGCCTGTTAGTTCCAACCTCAGTATTCTTCTGCTCACAGTATCCTTCTGTCTCTCTGTACAGTCTCAGTGTCTCTACATGGTTTGTGTCCTAACCATCTCAGTCTGGCCTCTCTGGCTCCAAAACATCTACAGTAACATGCGCTGTCCCTCTGATGTACTCATTCCTATCCATCCTTGTTCCCAGAGAGAACCTCAACATTCTAGTCTCTGCTACCTCCAGCTCCACCTCCTGTCTCTTCTTCAGTACGACTGTCCGACTAAACCATACAACATGGCTACTTTCAGTCTTGCTGATGCTTTCCTAATTTATAGATACATTTTACTGTGTCTCTGTGTCTTCTCCCCTTTCTTTTGATCAATGTTTTACGCTAAGGTTTTTTGAATGTCTCCTCTCTGTTTTCCACTTTCTCTTCTGCTCCATGCAGCGGCGTAACTAGACGTCAGTAGGCCCCCATGCAGGCTGGTTACCGCGGGCCCCAGACTGATTTTTGCCTCTTGCATCCATTTTTGAACTAGTCTCTCTCTCTCTCTGTCTCTCTCCCTCTCTCTCTCTCTGTCTCTCTCTCTCTGTCTCTCTCTCTGTCTCTCTCTCTCTCTCTCCCTCTCTCCCTCTCTCTCTGTCTCTCTCTCTGTCTCGCTCTCTCTGTCTCTCTCTCTCTCTCTCTCTCTCTCTCTCTCTCTCTCTTCCCTTCCTGTCTCCATCACTGCACATCATGTTTCTTATCGTCTGCATGTCTAAATATAATATTTTATTTGGCTCAGTCTTTGCTCTCCCCCTCTCTCCCTTCAGCCTGTTTTTCATTAACACCCCCCACCCCGTACCCCAGGATACACACAGAGAACACAAGTCCAGACCATGCTGTAATAAGAGGTACATCAGTCCTGCCTCTGTGTTCATGCCATTCCGCTCCACACACAGACCAAACACGTGCAGGTTTAAAAATAGCGCCACCCACATTAACAAGATGTTTCTGTTTTCCTTTTCGCCAGGGTCTGCTTCCCCTGCTCTTTGAAGCGTAACATGTCTGATTGTGGGGGTCTGTTGTTGTGGTTTCCTAACTTTGATGCATGTCCCGCGCGGGACCGCTGGTTTCTCCCTGAAGACAGGAGGCACTGCTGCACCGGTCCATCATGGTCTCTCCCCCCTGTGTGCCCTGAGATATTAAACACTGCTGGAGGTCAGCGACCTTTCGCGAAAAAATGCATAATTGAAAAGCCAGACCAATATTCTTCAACATAAGCTGATGGCTTTGAACTCTTGTTCCCCCATTAATACCCACACACCGTTGTTTTAGCTACACAGTCCATTTGGTTCCATTTGGACACGACACGCTTTTGAGTTAAATTAACAGTGGGATTGTACTGCGTAGCAGTTCAAGCTCCTGTTCATATTCATTTAGGAGATTTTTGCTCATGGGTTAGCTGTGGAACGGCAATGGGATGTGTGTTGAATTATAGGGCTTATTATTTGTGAACACCGTCAGAATTGGTATGTTGTTAAGAAGAAGAATTCTATGAGTGTTGGGGCTGACCGGATAGTACGTCGACCACATGATCGCTACATCGCTGGCTCCATTCCGGCCAAATACTACTGAATGTTGCATGTCGGGCACTCTCCTATTTACATAGGCTAAACGAAAGATAAAGACATTATAGTTTGAGTGTGTTTAAGCACGTGACCATGATTATGTTTACCTACCTCTCAGTGTTAGTTTTTTTTTCCCCCACCTTCCTTAACCAAACCTATTGGAGAACAGTAGGCGTATACGCTTCAATTTGGCATCCCTATTTTGGATCAGCGAAAATGTCCCAAAGTTAAATGAAATGTGAAAATACGGGGTGCGCAGGCTTATCCGACACACCAACGGACCGACATGCGGTCGGACATGCGGTCGAACATGCGCTGCTCCCGTGCTTGAGGTTAGGTTAGGGTTTGAGCCTGTACCCGAAAATACCAGATCTACAAGCTCACAACCGTTGTGCTCTTGTACTGTAGGTCAGCTATTTTCGCCACGAGAGACCATAGGGCTCAAATTGCAAACTACATGAACCCTAGCATCCCTATTATCTGGCAAACATCCAGTGGAAATTGCTGATCTGCAAGCTCACAATACTTGTAGATCGACTGTTGTGAGTTTGTGGATCGACTATTTTCAGCTTATTTTCAGACTTTCAAACTAGGAAGGGTATATGGCCTGGTCAGCCTGCAATGACATGCACAAGATCTGGTCATCCCAGCCTAGTACAAATATTTAGGACGACCGTTGAGCCGATTTTACTCTATGGCTCCGAGACATGGATGGTTATGCAGTGTGGTTTGCACACGGTGGCCGAACGGATTGCGGAGCGGTCTTGATACCGGAAGGTCGCCAGTTCGAATCAGCGGTCCGACACGTTAAAATGACCACCGCTGAAGTGCCCTTGAACAAGGCATTGAACCACTACGATGAAATGTTCTATGAGCAGGGCCTGGCTGGAAACAAGTTCTTGAGCTTAGCCCAGATACCCTGGGTAAATATAGTAATCATTTCATTTCATTTCATTACACTGCATAACGCACAGCCCCATGAAGCTCCATATATCAGGACAGACGCACGTCTGTGGTTGTAATGTTCCGTAAAACGCATGCCCTATCACAACCGAGTGTGCTTCCCCTGCACACTTCTGGAGACGAGGGGGCCTCTTTTTTACTGAACGCGTCAAACAAACAATGGCTTTCCGCCACCATACTGGGAAAAAATGAAAAGGGGAAGAATTCATTCATCAATTTGACACTTTCCACAACTGTGTGTGCTCAGCAGTGCTTCATGGAGCAGTTTATTAAATTAAATTACTTTAACTCTCTTGGCATCTTCATGCTCTAGCATGTTAGTTCAGGGCTAGGCATTGAGTGACTCCTTTTGAAGTCAGTGATTTGTGAACCGCTTGTTACCGTCTGAAGTCTAATGTCATAAGTCTCAGGATCAGTCCAGGATTTTGGAGCCACAACTGACAAAGAGTTTCTGGAGCCCGGCGGAAAGATGTTCCGCCTGGCATTGTGTTATGGGATATATGATGGCTCTAATTAGCGTGGCAAAATGTTTAGTTTCTTTATTTTTTTTGCTTTTGATCAAACGGGTCCTTTCGAGTTATGACAGCCAATGTTGTGTTTTTCTTGATCCTTTCCTGAATTATAATTGAAGGTTTTATTGTGTAGCTAAATGTCTAACTGGCTCTGCAACACTGGACTTTATTTTGACAAGCTCTCAGGATTAGACTTGTTTTATCTTGATAGCTAAATTAAATGGTTCTGCTTGAAAACCTCTGGTTTAGCAGTGGTCAGGTGGCTGTTTAATTTCTCGTTCAGTGTGTGTGTGTGTGTGTGTGTGTGTGTGTGTGTGTGTGTGTGTGTGTGTGTGTGTGTGTGTGTGTGTGTGTGTGTGTGTGTGTGTGTGTGTGTGTGTGTGTGTGTGTGTGTGTGTGTGTGTGTGTGTGTGTGTGTGTGTGTGTGTGTGTGTGTGTGTGTGTGTGTGTGTGTGTGTGGTTATACAATCATGGCTGAGGGAAGTAGGGGTGCTGGGGGGGCTGTAGCACCCCCTCCCCCCAGGCACAGCCCCCCCTCGAACAGGAGAGAAAGAGAAAAAAAAGAGATTTAAATATGCTGTATCACAGTATTGGCACCTTATCCTGGTTAATTGCCTGTGTCAGTTCGTTCATATATAACTTGCGTGTGGAGAGGGAAAGTAAAGGCCACGTTTGCGCGTGAAAATGCGCGAAAATGCGCGTGCATGCGCATCATGGTACCAGGTACACGTTCAGCCCCTGCTAGTGTAAAGTACTTCCCGCGGGCCTGTATACAATACATACCGTATTTGAACTTGTGTGAGCCTATGATTCAGACTCCAGAAGTGAACAAACATATGATGTTTCAAGGTTTGATGAATGATACTATCACCCCCCTTCTTTGGTGATGGGAATCATCATGTTATCATTTCCCACCAAAACGTGGTGTGGTACTTGTTTTCAAATAAACTCCAGAGCTACTTTCTTTCCAGTATCTGGTTTCTGCAAAGAAATTGAAACTCTGCACTCTGTCGCTCTCCTCTCTCTCTCTCTCTCTCATGTCCATATGGTTTTTTCTGGGTTTGACCAGGGGCACCAATGGCTGAAGCATGTGTCAAAGGTCAGGGCCGGGTCAGGCTCCCCCATCTCGAGTTAAACAGACCAACAGTCAGGTCAGTCTGTGTGTGACTGATGTCTCCAGAGGAGCTGTTATGTCCTCCTCCCGCGAGTGTGTCATTATGCCTGTCATCACTGAATCATCTGCCTGTCAGGAGGATAGCACAACCAATATGAACTGTGCACCGAGGTGTGGATAAAACCCTGCTATACCTTGACTGCTGGGGCCAGTATCAATAGCTTGTCACTGGATGGTTAGATATACATTCACATCATGCATTCTTGTCATGTTTGTGAAGTCAGCCAAGTGTGACTGTCTGTCTCTCTGTGTGTGTGTGTGTGTGTGTGTGTGTGTGTGTGTGTGTGTGTGTGTGTGTGTGTGTGTGTGTGTGTGTGTGTGTGTGTGTGTGTGTGTGTGTGTGTGTGTGTGTGTGTGTGTGTGTGTGTGTGTGTGTGTGTGTGTGTGTGTGTGTGTGTGTGTGTGTGTGTGTGTGTGTGTGTGTGTGTGTGTGTGTGTGTGTGTGTGTGTGTGTGTGTGTGTCAGATGCCATCAAACCCCCAGTGTCCTTTGTTGACCCAGTGTCCCCCCCACTCCCCCCTTTATTCACTTCGATAACATTTCTCTGCTTCGCTTGTTGCCTCCCAAACATCACTGCCTCCTTGATTTGACGCCAAACACAGGACAGGAACGATAAATAATCCACCAGGTTTCCTGGCAACGGAGACGTATAGCGACGCATGGCAGACCCGCTGACAGACCTCCTCAGCAGCTTCCCAGACACCAGATATCTGTGATAATCTGCTGGAGCCAGCCAGCATGCTGCAGCAAGGCCCTCCGCTGGATGACTGACCCGTGTCATGTCTTCAGTTTGCGTCCACCGATGTTATATGGTGCTCTGCCAACCTGCCGCGCGTAAATCCTTCAGGGCCCGCTTCCAACGATGACGGGGCTGTTTGGCTGACTAGCTGGCTGGGAAGCCGCCAAGCTGGTGAATGGGGAGTTCACGGACAGGGTTGCCATGTCCGCTTATTATAAGGGACTTTGGGGCTTGTTTTTATGTAATGGTGCTTGAAAATATTGGTGGTTGCGTTTTTTTTTTTTTTTTTGGGGGGGTGCGGGGGGGTTGTTTCTAGTGCAGTTGCTTATTTTGGGCTTGCTTCCATGTTTAAATGAAAAATGAAAATGGCAGATCTACAAGCTTGTGGATCGGCTTTGTTCACATACTGTATCTGATGCATATAGGTTTAAAGTGCTCATGTGGCCTATAATGGTCGCTTTCTTTTGGGCTTGTTTTCATAGACGTGCTTGCTTATTTCTTTCGCAAACTCTGGCAACACTGGACCACCTAAGCTGGCTCCTTTCCAGGCGAAGAAGCAGCGACTCTACTCCGAGTCTCTCTCGTGTGACTGAACTTCTCACCCTATCTCTAAGGGAGATGCCATAGCCACCCGTCGAAGAAAACTAATTTTGGCCGCTTGTATTCGCAACCTTATTCTTTCGGTCATGACCCACACTTCATGACGAAGTGGCGACTGTGGCTCAGGAGGTAAAGCAGGTCGTCCAATGATCCATGGGTCGGCGGTTCGAATCCCGGCTCCTCCTGTCTACATGTCGAAGTGTCCTTGGACATTGAACCCCAAATTGCCCCCGATGTGCTGGTTGGTGCCTTGCATGGCTTCCGCTGCAATCGGTGTATGGATGTGTGTGTGAATGGGTGAATGTAAAGCACCTTGGATAAAGGCACTATATAAATGCACCATTTACCATTTACGAGTACGACCATAGGTGAGAGTAGGAACAAAGATTGCTTGGTAGACGGAGAGCTTTGCTTTCTGGCTCAACTCTCTTTTCGTCACAAAAGGTTTAAACACATTTTGCTGTACAAAATAAGCATAAACTGAACGTATAATAAATCGATCTACAAGCTTACAATGCGTCATAATGCGTAGATCGGCTATTTGGGATTTTTCCTTAAAAATCTTGAAAGTGTTGACAATTCTTTTTTTAACACAAACCTTCTCTTCTGGAGGTCCCTGGCACAAAATATTTTCAGATGCCAAATATACATTACATGTATCTATTTGGGGGTCCTTGGCACGAGAACTACTACCAGTCTTAATGAGATAATTTCCACTAGAGAGTCAAAGTCAAATAATAAGCCAAAATATAGGCCCGACCAATATATCGGTCTGGCTCTGTGTTGCTGAACAGATGTCAGGGTCAGGCCGTTCCATGTCTCTTGGCTGCTGTGTGACGAGGCGATTAAGTGGGTGTCACCGCTTTATGACTGCATCACACGAAGACGGCGGTAAATAACTTGAGCTTGTGTGTCAAGGAGTGTATAATATACTGCAGGGGTGGTTTTCTGTGCAGCTCCACCCAATGTCTGTTCGCTGCTGAAATGCATCCTGATCCCGAAGCGCAGCTACACGAGGAATGCAGTGGCACCCTCTCGCAATCTCTTGTCACTAATTTGTTAACTACATTATTTTAGCGCTGTGGTTCTCAACTAGTTTCGTGTCAAGGGCCGTCAAGTTGATATGTGCTGTATGTGGGCGCGGGCCTCCATTTGAAAAGATTTGGTAGCCACTGCGACCACCATGAGAGAAGTTCAGTTGTTAGATTAGAATTGGTACAGAATACTATAACTGTATCTGATCTGATCTGAATAGTCATGATCTAAATGTGATGCATCAACAGCTTATAGATCTTTGATCTTTGCACTTTGAGAACCAGTTATGTGGTGAGTACGCAGGCAGATAAGTACTATCCTGTTTGACAGTTGGTGTCATACAGTACTGTATGTCAGAGCCAGCAGTTGAGTGACATTTGAACGTTGGAAGCTGTAATGACCAGTTAGAGTTGCTCATATGGAGCTGAGGAGGCTGTTATTATGTTTCAACCAATCACTAGAGAGTACCCATTTTATATAGCGCTTCGGGATCAGGATGCAATACTCAATTTTATATAGCGTATGCGTTCCAATTTTGTCCACTCATTACTTTGTTTCGTCCCTTCCAAGTTCACTTGTTTATCCTGGATGAGTTCTCTCTCCTGATTAGATCAAACCCCATGTTTCTATATCAGTCGTTCTCAAGGACCCCCATGTGAAAATGTACATGTGTTGTTCCAGGGACCCCCCAGAAGCAAAGATTTGAGTTAAAAACATTCGCTCTGAAAGAATATATATTCCAAATTTGTGCCACATTTTCACGATTTTTCAGTGCCGCGCTATGAGCTTGTAGATCTGCTATTTTCCAATAGCTAAAGCATAACATAATGCTTTAAAACACAACAAAGAATGTTTGCTTTGCTTTGCCATCTTTGTTGAAGAAGAGTCTGGGCAATTAAGATGTAGTCTTACTAGAAGCCCTAAAAGTTTCTCAATCTTATATTTAGATTTAGTCTGGCTTAATCTAGTGACCTCTGAGGTAGGATTCTGGAGGTCAATGCTTAAAGTGTGATTACCTTTGAGGGGATTAAGTACACCCATCAAGCCCATTAGTGTCAACCTCAGACCATCAGATCATGGTCTGATTTTGAATCTAAATGGCTTTGTGTTTCTGCTATTGTCCTGGCTCTGCTCTAATTGAGAGCTCCATGGCTGATGCCGCTGCCAGAAAATGCACTCGCTCTCCCTGTTACTGAACAAACACTATAGCAATGATTACTATCAGACAGCAGTTATATTAACAAAGAAATATTACCTTCTAACTCCAAAGAGTGTAAAATAGTAAAACGTCCATTTTGTTCCATTCCTAAAGTATTTTGTAGTTCTATTAGCACTAAGGATTATTACTGTGTGCAACATTGCAGGTGGTTGGGATAAAGCCAGATGGACTGTAACATCAAACCACCCAGCAAGCAATCATTTGACCCAAACTGTATAATAAAGAAAAGGTCAACGTTGAACAGCCCCGTATCTGGTTGTAGGTTGATGGCTTGTGGAGGTCGTATACATCGTTCACTTCACAGAGAAGGTCTGGGGTTTCCCATCTGAAGGGGGCAAGTTTGAATAAAAACAAAAGAATAGAGAAAAGGGAACGGGGGAAAAAATAATAATAATACGTTTATTGTAACGATAAAGTATTATGCTCTCCTGTTATTCTGAATGATGCTATGATCCTGTACAGTACTTTACACAACACTAAGGTTCTGTACATCATCAGTCTTTTATTTGCTTCCCCTAGAGCAGGGATCTTTAATGTTTTTAAAGGTCAAGGACCCCTTAGCTGAGAGAGATGTAGCAGCCAGGGACCCCCCACTACACATTGGAGTCACGTCAATGTGTATTTTCACTTTCAGACATGTACTGTAACCACTTAAACCCTCAATACTTAGTAAACCTTACCTTTTTGTTGCTCCTTATACCAGGCTCGGGTAGTAGTTTTAGATATATATGCCTGCCCTACTGTTTAGGCGTTAGATGGACAAAGTGTCAGGGCAATCTCCCTATGCGGTTATGAGACATGCTGCCATACTTTTAATACTATTATTTTTGCCTGAGGGTGGACCAAGAGGAGAGATCAGGGTTAGGGTCACCTGTAGGACCAAGAGGAGATGTCAGGGTTAGGGTCACCTGTAGGCTGAGGGTGGACCAAGAGGAGAGGTCAGGGTTAGGGTCACCTGTAGGCTGAGGGTGGACCAAGAGGAGAGGTCAGGGTTAGATTGATTGACATTTTTACTTCACATTATGTTTGAAATGTACCAATTCATGTACATACTGTGAAATAAAAATGTCAAACGAAAGCACAAATCAATACAAAAACTGCTACTTTGAAGACGAAACCATGAAAAGCACTAAGACGTGTTTACCATACATCAGGGTCCTCCATTTTCAATTCATCGGAACATTTAAATACGTACAAATAAAATACACACTTCTATGAAAAACAGGAAATCATCATATAAAGGGAAAACATGTACAGTATGTAGGGGCCAGTTATCTAATTTCAGTCGTCCTTAGGTGCTCTTTGAGAGCGGTTTTGAAGGAGTTAAGGGATTCGCATGTATAATGGCTGTTGGTAGGGCCAAGTGGAATTTTAGTGGAATAGGAGCAAAATGTATTTAATCCCTTGTTTAAGGCGAATCTGGTTTGCACGTGGTTTGTTGAACTCCCTCTGGTGTTGTGACTGTTATGTCTATTACTGCTATTACCGCTCCATGGACTACGTTGACATTAAGGAAGTATTTTGACAGGTAAATGGGTAATCTTGGTGGTGTAGCGAATCTTGTAGACCAGGCCATTGCAAGATGCTTTATTTTTTCATTACAATTTTGAAAAATTAGTTGTGATGCAGAGAAATGGGAAGGAAACACAAACATGCTCTGAAAACACACTTGTGGGCCCTGATCCAGATCCAGGTGGGGGACCACTGCTTTAGATTTGATTGATCCAGATCCAGGTGGGGAAACCACTGCTTTGATTTGATTGATCCAGATCCAGGTGGGGAACCACTGCTTTAGATTTGATTGATCCAGATCCAGGTGGGGGAACCACTGCTTTAGATTTGATTGATCCAGATCCAGGTGGGGAAACCACTGCTTTAGATTTGATTGATCCAGATCCAGGTGGGGGAACCACTGCTTTAGATTTGATTGATCCAGATCCAGGTGGGGGAACCACTGCTTTAGATTTGATTGATCCAGATCCAGGTGGGGGACCACTGCTTTAGATTTGATTGATCCAGATCCAGGTGGGGAATTTGGCCCACAGTTTTAATGACACACAAGATATATCGAAATCTAAAGCAGTGGGCTTTAGATTTCGATATATCTTGTGTGTCATTAAAACTGTGGGCTAAATTGTGGCACTATTGGAGCCTGGAATCACCAAAACCAACCCATGGGAAGCATGAAGGTGCCCACCAAAGATCCCATGGCATTCCAGCCAGTATAGTTTCCAGATATCCTGTTCTGGAGCAGAGTGTCAGATAAACAAACGGGGAGAAGGAGTAGGCAGTTGGAGACAGTGAGGGATGTATGGTTTTCTGCTTGTCCCCCAGCAACCCTACAGTACATGCTGACGACGTCAACGCCTTCGGGCCAGACGTGTGAAAACGTATCATTTGCTGCTGTCTCAGACTGTAATTTAGCACGGCCGGGGTATCTATGCTGAGGAGATAAATCATGCCCGGTAAGTGCACGGCGATGGGGGAGTTGTCATGAGAATGCTTCATCAGCGACTTAACCTTACCCCACCACTGGCTGCCCCCTCCACCCCCCCCCCCCCACACACACACACACACACACACACACACACACACACACACACAGCACCATCCAGCTCCTTCTACTCTCACACCATGACACTCCTCCCCCTGGACGGAGAAAAGAAGAGGATTACTCTCTTAGCGCAGACAGTGAAGGTATCTGGAAGCCATTATAGTTAGTGAGGAAGACTGAGACGTGATGGGAAACATGAAACACACACACACACACGCATGCACATGCACACGTACACGCACACACATACTGTACAGGATCTGCCCTGCAGTCACAAAGCACCCGCGGGGGTCTGTTCACCCCGATTCAACCTCCCATTGCTCTCATTGGGTTATATAGCTGTTTGCATTAGCACATGCCTCCCCTTCCTTCCACAGAGACTTGAAGTCAATGCTCCTCTGTCTGGTCTTTGATTCAGACCAAACAACTGGGGGGGAGGATGAAGGGCCGGCCCCCTCCTCTCCATCAAGCCTTCGTCATGCTTAAATCAAGTCGACCGCGGAAAACACTTGGCAAATATCCCTCTGCGTTTCTCTCGGCTGTGGTTGTTTTACGGAGCTCTGCATCGGGAGGTTACTGTATTCCTGCCTCTACGGGCGGAAAGTAACACATTTCTAGCACTCTCGATACTGTCACTGAGTTGCTTTCAAACGGCGTGACTCTGCAGGAGGCTAGCCATCTATAAGGGCTGTGTAGTGTGAACGTCTGTCTGTCCGTGTGTTTGACCAGAGCTCATCATGCAAACCGCTGGACTGATCGGCACCAAATTTGATGTGTATGCTGGCAGTAGGCCATAGAAGTACCTCTGGTACCTCTTTGGAACATACCTGGGTCACATACGTTTTAGATTTGATTGAAACTAGACCGGTGCCCGGCTGTAGAGCACCGAGTCGATAACGATGGAAGTTGGAGATCTATGACCCACCCGGCTATGCAATACCCATGTCAGAGTCCCTGTTCCACCCATCTGTCTGTGTCCCTTTTATGCCCATATATGGAGATTTCTGTATCTGTCTCTCGGTGTCCCTTTATTCCTATATGGAGTTGTGTGTCAGGCATGTCTAAATAGTGTTGTGATGTCAGAACAGACCATCTCCATATATGGAGAGATAGGGGTGATCAGGTCCAGAGCCCAGGAAGAGGCTTTTGTGCTGGTTCTGTACAACGGTGTATCCGACTGAATCGACACCGGGCACAGCACTCCCTGTGGTGGTGTGGAACGCGTGTTTCAAATTTGAAGTTGTGGCCCGAACGGTTCTCGAGTTACGTCGATTACAGATGTACGTACAGATACTTGGTGCATATATAGATATTTAAAATAGTCTCTGCCGGGTGTCCAACTGTTACTTTTCAGAATTCAAGTTCTAAATTGGCCTTTCCTCTTTGGATACTGTGGGAGGGGGAGGGGGGCTTATTATAATGAGTCAAGGATGTGAGCGGAGAGTAGCTGTGGCAAATTAAAAAAATTGCATAAACTGGCTAAATAGCGCCACTTGCCAAATCAGGACAATGTGTGGTATTACAGCTGAAAGAGCTTTATAAGGCATAAACTGGGTACTGAGTGGTGACTTGGAATAAAACCTTTAGAAACACGTTTGAGGGACATAAATTATATGATATTAAAAATCTTTTTAAAATGCTTGGTGTAGATCCTTTAAGTCAAGTAACATTACTTCTACTTGAGTTGGATACTCTTTTTAGCCCCTGTGTTCCTCAAGAGGAACTGTGGTCTGAATCCAATCCAGAGGGCTCCTGAGGTCCTGTGGCTTCAGGGCAGAACGGCCAAAGGCCTGGAACTGATTGATTCACTGTCTGGAACCAGGAGGGATTCCCTCACTTCCGCTTATCCATTCTTCTTCATTTCAGCTTCCAGCTCTTTGTTCGGCGGCAGGCGGTTTTCTGGAACAGCATTTGTTTGCTCTTGCGGGAGATGTTTCGTAGTCGTCCGTGACATTGTGGTCGCCACGCTGTGCCTAAAGGATATTGTATTAAGATGTTTACCTTCATCCTCAATCGAGTCTGGTTAGACCGGTTGTGATAAATGACTGGGATAAACTCTACCTCCCCCGTTGAGAATTGTGTCATTTTGAGGTACCATATGTGTTGCATTTCTGTGATTTCTATTTTTGGGGGAGAGAGAGTGCATGGGAAGAATAAAGTGTACTGTACTTTATTAGTACTTTTTACCCACACATCTCATATTTGCCATTGACAATGAAATGAGAAATTAGGTCAAATGTCCACCAAATATGAGCGGCCCTCACTTTGACCGCCCCCCCCCTTGTTTTATAACCAATATATTCGTTATGCCGTAATTAATTCCCAAATTCTCCACACACTTGTGTGTAGTCTACTGCTGGTTAACCTCCTAGTAAGGAGCCTAGTGAGGGGCCTCAGCAGGAGGACATACTGTAGCGCGTGTGGAGGAACACCATAGTTACTCCATCCCAGTTATGCGCACCCCGTTACCAGCCTGTAGGGTGCAGCTTCCCTGTGCTCTAATGCAAACCGAGCCAAGCCAGAGCTGACACGGAGGATTTATACCAGTGGTTTTCAACCAGTGGTCCAGGGACCACCAGTGGCCCTTGAGGGGATTCCAGAAGGTCCCCAGCTAAAGGATGGAGAGTTGGTAACAAAATTAGATCCTGAGTGTAAAATGAAACCAAATGGAGTCTGCGTTACCTCCTTTATGATGAATTCCTGTTCTGTCTATAGAAGTGTCTATTTGTACGTCTCTAAATGTTTTGATGATTTGAACATGGTGGACCCTATTGGAAACAAGTGTAATGCTTAATTGGGTCGTCCACTCACAGTTAACAGCCTTTGTATTGAGTTTGTGCTTGAAATGTACTGTAATTCTGCAAACTGTTAATAAATTCTTCAATCAATCAATCAAAACACATGCCTAAAATTGCTGTTATTTGCGCCGGCCAGCTTGTCACACTCCAGGCTGCATGAACAGCAGCGCTCGGGCGCTGTTTTCTGCCCCCGCAATGTCGTCTTCCCAAAGTTCTCTGTTGTACTTCAAATGGCTAGTTGGCTACAACGGTAGCTTTGCGGTAGTCAAAACTTAAGCGAGTGACAGCGAGACGAGATTAACACAACATGTCGACCGTATCAATGCAGAGACCTACATTATTAAATCCATTAATGGCCTGGAGGGAGAACGTTTACAGCCGCCGCCGCTTCCTCCTCCTCCCGGCTATCAAGTTAGCCATGTGCTATCGATGTTTGAGGGTTTTCTCGTCAGCGAAAAGTCAACAAACAGAACACGGTGACATGCATGCTGATCTAACTTAATAATAAAAAAAGGCTTAGCCCATGCGTCCAGTGGCTTTATAGATATAGGCTGCTCAGATCTGGACTGGACTTATTTATGTTTTGGACTATAACCGGTGGACCTCTGTACTGTAGACGCGCAGATGCATGCATGCAGATGCGATGCGTGGTTTATTGATGATTAAGCCTACAACAATTGATTTATATTGTTAAATGTTGCTTTTTTGTTTGTCTTTTTAAAAGGAGCATAAATAAATGTATACCATTTCGTCTACCAACTTTAATTATGTAGCCTATACATGCATATTACATTTGGGGTAGCCAAAAAAAAAAGTATCCGTTAATGACCCGGTTAATCCAAGGGGGCAGGCAGGCTTTCCAACGTTGAAGCTCTCCTCCCTAGTGGTAGGAGGAGGGACTACAGGCGGACCCGTGGATTCATGACCGGGAAACCCCGTGCAGCTGGGCTTTAACATTGAGCGCTCGGTTGCACTTCCGCATTTGACCACCAAAATTTGTGCTTCCTTGGGTCAAATGCGGAAGTAGACGTTCTCAGACGGTACTTCCGGCAGTCTTCCGGGTGCTTCAAAACGCCACTGAGCAACTTCCACTGACATGAATAGCTGGGGGGGCGGAGCTTCGCGCCAGTTCAGTCTCTATTATATATGGGTGGGTGACGTGACATGCTGTCCTTTGCTGTCCTCAGTGTCAAACGCGTATAAATAAAAAATATATTTGTCAAAAACCTTCTGAATATTGTGCAGGACATTATGCTTCATGTGAACATACTCAAGATTAAAACATTTCATTCCTCATTTCTTCAGAATTTTCAACCAAACATAGCAAAACTCATATGGTGCGACTGTCCTGGCCCTGTTTCTCAAAGTAGGAACTTGAATAAAACTAAGGGGAAAAAATGATAAAATTATTTTAAAAATACCATAAATATAATATAGATGTCTATTTGTGAGCCTAATCTTTTCAAAGTCCAAGCATAATGTTTTCAGTCATTTCTGATCAAAAATATTTTGTCCCCCAAACCAAAATCATATTGTGTGACACCATTTTGGGACACCCATTGGGATAGAGAGGTCCTTCTTCAGTAAGGCTGCTCAGCACTTGCATTACAATAGCATGACAGGTGTCTGTGGTGAATTATCATTTTAACATTTCCATGAAATACGATCTTGTTGGAACGCTGACCAATGCGACTCATCCGAGTGTCTGTGGGTGTGACACCTTTTTCATTAAAAAAGCTAAAGTTATTAGATTTTTTGGTCATAATTACATGTAAATCTATGTTGCTTTGTTATAGCTAGCATGTTGTTAGCATGCTAATGTGTAGCTAGTAGCCTCAAGGTTATGTTAAGTGCAGAAAACATAATATGGTGTGACACTATATCATAATGGTGTGACTGTCTGCCTGTCACGCCATATGACTTTTTTGTCACACCATATGATGCAAACTGTATTTTCCTACAGATATAACAATAAATAACAAAGACCCATGTTTCTTTTGTCCATTTAAACATTTGTTTTAAACAGCTTCACCTAAAATCTGCAACTATCCACAATAAAATGTGTTTAATTTTGTTTTATTCAGTCATTGCATGTTATTCAATGTTAAAGCAATTTTCCTGTTGCTGTTTTTCCTGAGTAATTGTTTAATCAATCTGTAAAGTTCAGTACTCACTAATAGGTAGGTTAAAACACAGTTTGCTTTGAAAAATGAAGATATGATCATACGGTGTGACACTAAATCATTTGGTGTGACGTTCCAAATAGTGAAAAAATCATACCTTTATTAATGATGAAACCATTAATGTTCATGGATTACATAGCAAATAGTATCAGGAAGAGTCACAAATATTTGTGTAATTTTAGAGAAAGTTTTGTCACAATAAATACAAAATATGTTGAAAGACCGACAACATGGACCTCACATTGAGTGTTGATTACGAAAATAATATACAGATTTAATACATTTTCACAAAACTATAGTGGATTACAGGTTAGTTATGATAAAGGACTTTGATAAAGTGAGTAACTTAAGAAAGGTGTACTCCATTTTCATTTTATAAACAATTATTGTCATGTCACACCATATGATGATTTTAGGCACAAGTACAACAAAATGCTGAATAAATTCTGATTCCAATAAAATATCTAAAAACAAAATATGTTTCCATAAAGATGAGAGTGAGTAGAACAAAAGTAAATCATTTTTATTCCTGTTATTTAAAGGTTTTTAAAAAACACTTTTTTAGGGGTGTCACGTCACTGACCCATATATACTCTATGGGTTAATCCTGTCGGCTAACCGGATGGGAAATTATCCGTTACCGACATCCCTAGTACCGTCAATACAGCATGGAAATGTGGACAAAACCTTATAAATGACAAAAAAAACTGAAAAGGTAAGATAAATGAAAAAGCCCTGGTAATGGGAGAACAGGGGGCAAAATAAATTTGGCAGTGTATGAGTTCATAAACGAAGTGCTTTTCACGTCTGTCAGCCTCTCTGTCTGTCTCTCTCATACACAATCTACACACGCACGCACGTGCCGTGCACACATACACGCAGAGTCAAGCAAGCTTGGAGACACCTGTGTACACAAGCTACCCTGAGGCTGGTGTCCTGGGTAAAGTGTGCGCTACATTCAAGCTGTGCACATATTAAAGTGACGCGCAGGGCCAGATTAAGACTTTTTTTTTGTTGGTGCCCAGGGCTACGACCAGGCTTTGTGCCTCATCACGCGTTGACATGTTTCGTGTATTGTCCTTACTTATGCCGCGCTGTGTCAGTGTGATGTTGTGATAATGCATACAGCTTTGCATGCAGATCGTTTATGTGCAGACCATGTTTGGGTGCATGTCTTGAGTGCCAGGTACCACGGCATGAGGGGCACACACGGGGGGGGGGGGCGGGGGGGGAATGACAGTCGTGTGGGGGTTTGTGCCCCCTGAGCTTGGTGCCTCTGGTGGATACAGGATATAGGTGGGCATTAGGAAAGGACATCTGGGTGTAAAATTTGCTATTTTGTCAAATGTTAAAAGAATAAATATTTTAAAAATGGTGTTAAATATAAGTATACATGATGTGAAAATGCATTTCATTTTAACATTCAACTTCTTGTTTGTGCTCAAATGACTGCATACAGGTTTTGTAACAATAAGTAGCAATTGTAAAAAATATTAGACCTTAATTGTTGAATGTTTAAGCATGTTCTATTCATGTATACTTTTTTACTTTTTTTCTTAACATTTGGACAAAATAGCCAATTTTAAATGGAGGTGCCCAGATGTACCTAGCCTGTTACCCTCGGCCTGGCCGTACGTTAATCCTGGCCTGGTGTTGCATGACATGCCATACAGTACACTGGATTGTATGTAGTGTTTATACAAGATGCATGGTGCTGGAGAAGAGGGTGTGTGCTGTACCATATAGGTGTGTCTGCTCTGAGTGGGATCACAGCTTCTCCTTGGGCAGGTCCATAGAGAATGTGAATGCACTGGAAATACACACAGACCTCGTCTCCTGCAGTCATCATGCACTACCGTGCTGGGTGGCACTGGGTTCTTGGATACATCTTGCTGGATTTAGTTTGTTACCATGTGGAGGGCCGACGGACACTCGGAAAGGTAGGGCCCGATGCAGTGTGCCGTGCATTTCTTCTGATTGACATGAGTTAACCACAAGCTAACGATATGCGTCACAACGGGGTGCTTTGGCAGAGTGTAGATGTCTCTACAAAAAAAAGGCGTTTTGGAACAATTTCAAAACCCTTTCACCAGGTTGAAAAGATGTCAAGTGCTTGTTTGTGTCCAGACAAATGACAATGACCAAATCCTGTTGATGACCAAATTGATGGAGCATAGAAATTAAATTAACACTTAAGATAATTCATTAACTTATGATTCATCCTTGTTTGTTGTTCATTGTTGTTTGTTGTGCCAATGCTGCTGAGACATTTACATTGATCAGTGGCAGATTGTGTGTGTGTGTGTGTGTGTGTGTGTGTGTGTGTGTGTGTGTGTGTGTGTGTGTGTGTGTGTGTGTGTGTGTGTGTGTGTGTGTGTGTGTGTGTGTGTGTGTGTGTGTGTGTGTGTGTGTGTGTGTGTGTGTGTGTGTGTGTGTGTGTGTGTGTGTGTGTGTGTAGACATTTTGGCAGGTCTTTGTCCTCGTTGATGTTAAACATGACAAGATCTAATTATTAGCATTCATTACACATGGTGGAATTATGCTTTAGATGAGTTTAGCCTCATTTTAATTGCAGTGGGCGGACAAAGTGTCGTGTTTAAGTGCACGTTTAAAGCATGTGTGTGTGATTAACACAGTCATAAGTAATGGGTCCATGAATGTTGCCTGTGGTTTTGAGGTTTTCACATCAGAGAGGCTCAAAGTCAGAGGGGTTGTGTGTTTACAGTTGACCACATATCTTACACTAACATTAAATTGCAGTTTAAATTTAAAACAAAGTAAGGTTTGTAATCCTAACCTACTACTATACTGTAGTGTAGATGTATTGGAAGGGTGTTTTTAGAGGAACTGATTTATATTCATCACTCTTTTCTTGCAGAATCAATGTGTGGTCCATTATTGGTGCTTTTCCATTATTATTTGTCTTACAATTTTATTGAATCCATTAATCCATTTTATTGATAAATCACTTTTTCAGACCAACTGTTTTGTTGTTGTTGGTTTTTTTGATGAGGGATGAAAAACAAAAAAAAATACTGCTGCGCCGTACCATAGGACAGTGGTTCTGAAACATTTTAATTTTAAGAAACCCCATAACTCAGAGAATGTATTAATGGAACCAAAATGTATAAACCCATAACGGCCGAGCTACTCCAAGATTCAAAGTGCATGTGCGAGTACAGTATATGAACAAACGCACATATGCATACTTTTAGATCCAGTCCTATTTTAAAGTCTGCGTATGCGGGTCTCGTGTATCTGCATGTTATGCGCAAATGCACTTGTAGCTCGGCCCGGCCGTAAGGGTCCATTTGGTTGGATTTGTACACAAGAGTTCCAGACCTGTATCTGTCAATTTTTGGGTCCCTGGATCACACTTTGAGAACCACTGCCGCAGGAAAACAATGGCTGAACACAGGCATCACATTTTTAGATATCGTCTCTGTCGGGTGGAAACCTCATACGTCCAAAACTTCCAGGATTCAAATTCAAAAGTATCAATATTCAGTAGCAGATCCACAAGCTCAAATTACATCGCTTTGAGCTTTCATGTGGATCTGCTACTTTTGATACTTGTGTGCTGTAGCATGATCAAGTAGAGCGTTCATTTATGGAAAATCCCCCCCCCCCCTACACACACACACACAAAGTTAGAATATGGAGTTAAGAGTTTTTGTTGCCCGACAGCAACGCCATGCTTCTCGGTGTGAATGTCCCCTCAGGCAAGCTGCTGATTACAATGATCCTCATGTCTGTCTCCTGCGTCTAAGCTGCGCTTCCAGTGTTTGCCCCGTCTTGTCCATTCAATACCTTTACTTTGTTTGACAGCCCTCTTATGATTATTATTATTTAAAGGCCTCTCGATATACGGGGCGCCTGCTGGCCTATTGTAGGCTCTAATGCGTCACGTGTTCGAATCCCGACGAAGTACGTGTCACTCCCCATCTCTCTCGCCGTTTCTATCTATCTCCACTGTGCACTATCAATAAGGGCAGAAAACCCCCCAAAATATATTTTCTTTTAAGTAAGGCCTCTCAATATACACTTCTGCAATATGCTCTCAATGATGATGGGTTTTCTGCTGCTTCTTTTTCAATACCCTGCCACTTAGACATGGCAGTCACATTGTGACTAGTATACAGTATATAGCACATTATTTAGCTGACTCAACATTATCACACTTTATTCATTTCCACGGTGCATTGCTCCACAATTCATAACATACCATATACGGCATATACGACATACGGCAAGAGATACAGCGAGACATGCATTCAAGCAGAGATACAGAGAGACATGCGTTCTGGCAAAGATACAGCAAGACATGCATTCAAGCAGAGATACAGAGAAACATGCGTTCTGGCAAAGATACAGCGAGACATGCATTCAAGCAGAGATACAGAGAGACATGCGTTCTGGCAAAGATACAGCGAGACATGCATTCAAGCAGAGATACAGAGAGACCTGCATTCAGACAGACGGACATACTCTACATACAACCAGGGTTCAATTTGCTGGGGGGGCATCATGCCCCAAGGCTTTGATATCTCAAAGTTAAACTTAGTTTAACTTTGAGATAGTTTAACTTCAAGTTTAACTTAAAGTTAAACTATCTGATGCAAAAAGAAAAAGGCCAATAGACGATTGGAAAAGTGAAAAATGGGCTTCCTTACGTATTGGCAACATGCAACTTCATATGGATTCGTCTAACTCAGCCCAGTAGGGAGACAAATGGATGAGGAGGACGGACGGACGGACTGTCAGACAGACAGACACAGAGGTTTCATTACAGAGGTTTTGTAATTGTTAATCTTGAAGATGAGAGATAAAATGTATTCTATACATTTTAGGGCCAAGTTAGGCATGTGTCATAATGTCAGCCTCCTTGTGGTGAGGCAGACAATTACTCCATTGCTTCTGGCTCCTGACTGACTGACCTGTTGTGTGTGAGAGGGATGGCTGGATAGACAAAAAGAAAGATGGTGAGATAGAAAGAGACAAAGAGTGCAATGTTACAGATACAATATATTTCCTTATTCTAGTATAGCATACAACACTTGCTTTGCCAATGTAAACATATGTTTTCATTGAAAATGTATGTTTCCATTACCAATAAAGTCCCATTGAATTGAGAGAGAAAGACAGAGAAAAAGATACAGCGAACCAGAGAGAGACAGACAGAGAGACAGACAGACAGATGGACAGAGAGACCGAGACAGAGAGGGGAGCTGCAGTTAGTGGAACTCCTAGCAGATAAGTGCTGCCTCCTGGGCCATGTGCCAGGCTAGACTGGTGATAAGCTGCAGGGCCAGAGGAGATCCAGTGTCATCTTATCAGCAAGGTCTGGTGCCCAGCTTCATGGACAGAGAAAGGGCCTTTGTTTCTGGAGCTGGAGGAGAACCCTTATTGGTCTCAGTTCATATCGCATCTTCATTGATCTTGGTCTGCCAGTACTACAGTATACAGTAAAATAAGGGAGGGGGGAGGGGTGTATTATGGGCTTTGCGTGTGTGCGTGGTCGAAATTGTGATACTAAAGGCATCCATACTACTGTAGGCCCCCTCCTTTTTTTCTCTCTACACCAAATCTCTTTGCCAGATAAAGACAATCTCTAGACTCACGTGGATCAACGTACAGTAGTAGCATGTGAGTGAATGTTCGCCTCATGACATTTCAACTTCAAGTACACTAGGATGTGGTTAAAGAATATCTTGATGCTAACACGTTATAATGCCAATTAGTGACGTGACAACTTCTATAACATCATGAACAGAATGTACATTCTTTCCACTATACCAGCAAACTCACACAGTGGCGCCGTCGGGACATAAAAAGTGCGGGACATAAAAAGTGCGGGACATTCTTTTTTTGGTGGGAGGGGGGTGTCATGGGGGTGGGTGTCATGACTCATATTGTTGTGTATTAGTCCCCCCCCCCCCCCCCCCCCCCCCTCCGGTGCCTATGATTGCACACCTTTCCTATTATGTGACATCAGAAACACCAAACCTTTTAATGTCAAGGACCCATTTGGTTTCCATTTGGAACCCCCTCAAGGAACCCTGGCCTACGGGACCCTGTACTGGACCCACGTGACACAGTCTCAGTCTTCCCCCCCCATAATGAAAGCTGTATCAGTGAGTCTGCATGTGTGTGACTGTTTGCATCTTAGTAAGGGTGATGTTTTTCCATCTGTCTCACTCTCACATACACGCGCACGCACGCACGCACACACACGCACACACAATTAACCCCACCACAATTCCTCTCTCCAAAAACACAGAAACGCTCTGGACCAGAATATTGTTTTGGGCCTGGGGGGGGGGGGGCTTGAGAGCATCCTGGTCGAAAGAGCATAGCAGCTGTAAAGTTGTTTGATGGCCCTAATGGGCTGAAATAGAGACCAGTGAAGTGTAGCTGGGAGGCATGTGGAGTGCAGCCTGCTAGAAGAGGAGCACACGCGGTGTATGTGTGTGTGTGCGTGTGCGTGCGTGTGTGTGTGTGCGTGCGCGTGCGTGTGTGCGTGCGCGTGTGTGTGCGTGCTATGTAATATGGGCATAATGTCTAGCCGTGGGGAATGTTCAAGCTGTGGTTGTGTCTGTTTTTGTTTTGAGATTGCCGTCTTTGTCACCTCTAAAGGCCACATACTGTAACTATTACTGTATGTCTGTTTTGAATGTCACGATTATTTATATTTATATTTATTTATATAACAGACGTGCTTCAAAATGATGTTATAGAAGATTTGGAGTACCATCAGCCACGTGCCAAAGTGTCTCTGAGCTGTGATTGGTGTAATGGCATCCGCTGAGCTCTGATTGGTGTAGCAGCGTCAGCTGAGCTTTGTAGTTTGCTGCGATTGGTCTAGTAACAGGCGCAATTTTGTAGTAGACTTTAAGTGGCAGACTATTGCAATGGACCCTTCGCTAAACCCCACCCTAAAAGCAATTGTCCAATCCAAATAGTTTAGGAACCGTTGCTATGGTGGCATATGGTTTGGCAAGCTTCTGTCACCTCATAGCTGTCAATTATATTTTGCATGGCTGTGTTATTGAACACATACACTGCTTACACGACTCACCCACCCAAGTGATGGCAATAATACCAGTAAGACACCTAGGCATCTGCCTAGTTGACAGCTGGGCGAGCACTGCCGCTTTGGCATGGGGGGTCAGATTAACATATGGAATGAATTCTGTACTGGCCATTTATGGAGTGTCTTGAGTGTACAGGGTTTGATGTGGTCAGATCAACATATGGAATGTCAGAACAAGTCAGCTCCATATATGGAGATTTAAGGGTAGGGCGAGGTCGCGTGCACATCCGCCTAGCTGACAGCCGACTGCTGGGCGAGCGCTGGCGCTTTGTCATGGGGGTCAGATCAACATATGGAATGTCTAAGGGTGGCAGCCAGGGCAGTGTCTTGAGTGTACATGGTTTGATGAGGGCCCAGTTAGGGCCGGGCCTTAATTTTCTGGCCTGATGAGAACTCTAATGTGGCAATGGGGGCAGTGTATTGAGTGTACAGAGTTTGATGAGGGCCCAGGTAGGGCCAAGCCTTAATTTTCGGGCCTGTTGAACTCTAGTTTTCGGTGGCTGCACTAATAACTTTGGGGCAGGCCCATCTAGAGTTTAAATGGACAGGTATCAGTCAAAAGGGAGACATCGAAGAGGAAGGATGGATGGGGAAGGATCAACATATGGAATGTCAGAACAGGTCAGCTCCATATATGGAGATCTAAGAGTTTGAGGTCAGATGTAGAGTTGCTGGCCAATATTGATGACATCAGGGATCTGCATGCATGACCATATATGGTCATGCATGGGGTGACCAACCAACCGACTGACTGACGGGATATGCACGATTTCATAGTAAATGCGACATGCGGTCGCAACTAATCACCGTAGTCTTACCATGCATTACATGAACATTCCTGTCTGACGTTAAAGTTGATTGAGTGGATACTTGAGTGGATACTCTAACATTTCCTCGTATTTCTACGAGGAAATAATGTCATGCACATTTTTCCAGTGCAAAGATCCTGCTCCTGACATGATTGATTATTTATATGGAGAAATCCCATAATTTAGCATGCATCTCAATGTGTGAGAAGTACAGCGGCAGAGTGGAGTGGGTAGGGCATGTGGACAATTCTGAGATTTTACAAATCTGTTCTTTTTTAGCTTTTATATGAATCATGAAGCATTATGTTATAGGTCTATCTATGCCCTTAGCTCAGAGCTAAAGCTTTTTTTTAACCATTGTTTGGGTTAAAAACGTAAGTGGTTGTCATGAAACAGTGTTCGCAACAATACAACTTGTTTATGAAATGCTGTTTATCGTTCGCCTGTCCAATCATTTCTCCACAAGTCTGCCACAACAATGCAGACTGTGTAAACCAACACAACAAGACACCCGACATTAACTCAAACGTGTAAAACGGAGAGATCACAGTAATTAACTCTAATCCCGACCATCCCTCCATTCAGTTCTTATACTCTGGTTTCTTCCTTTCAGCAGAATGTCTTCCTGCGGCGGGGGACCGTTCGAGGGGACGGGACGTTGCCCTCGGGGACCCGTCGCACCGGAGGAGGATCGGTGGGCCGCGGGGACGTGTTTGTGGTGGACGAGGACACCGACCTGCTGGACCCGACCCTCCACAACGGCGGGGGGCACGTCCCGCCGATGTGGAAGCCCCCCCGACAGGACGCAGAGGGAAACCAGGAGGATAAGACCGAGTCCTCCTCCAAACACCTGGAGGAGAACATCACCACGGACAAGTCCAAGACCGAGTCAGGAGGAAGGGCTGTGCCCATGTTCCCCGGGAAACCGTCCGATGGCATCATCATCGATTTGGATTCGAGGCCCGCGCCCAAAAAGACCCCAGCGAGGCGTCCCGTTCCTCACGTCCCCACGGACCCTGAGCACCCGGACGCTAATGAACTGGAAGACGATGAACGGGTGAGGATATCGTCACGTAACTCTTATGTCCTCACCTCTGGTCGCCATGATGCGAATGGGGACAGGACGACACAAAGGCCTCATCGCGGAAACACAGTGACGGTTGTATCCAGGGATGGAGACCTGGTCCTTGGCTCAGATGGAAATACATACCGGATCCAGACTGGTCCCCCGGGACGAATGGGGCCCCCGGGGAAGGAAGTGAGTATAGTCATATACCCTTTGTGTTGTACAGTCCAGGGGTTCCCTGAACAGAATTATTTCATCACTGGAAAAAATCACATGTCTAATATTTATTCTTGGTCAACTTTGCTGTTAAATTGTTTTCGAATGTTGGATGAGTTAGAAAAAGGACATATGAACGAAGAAAAGTGAACAAAGTGAAAGAGACTACAAATGCTGGTCTCAATCAATTGCGGTATGAATGTAATTAACAAAGTTCATGCTGTGCTGTGCAACCATGTGTTGGTGGTGCACATGTCTTTGATGTAACGCTCGGAACAGACACTGAGATAAGTGTCGACGCCGTTTGTCCCAGCATTAGTCACTATATAGGAGGACAATCATGACTTATCACTTCCAGTCCTAAACGATTGGTGCAACAGAGCATCATCCATTTATACCATCCAATCAGAGCGCCGTATACCTGCATCCAGGAGGCGTGGTCATGCTGCTCAGGCCCGCAGGGGAAGACGGAACAAGGCCCAGATTGCACATCTGGTACCGTCTGGACCAGTGCAGTGGAGTCGGGCAGCTATAAAACCCTGGGATCACTCACCGCCATTACTGTGATGGATCCCGGCTGCAGGGAACATGAAGGAGGCATGCTATGAATCAGAGCTTGCACTGTAGTGTGGAGAACTGAAAGAATTATCTGTCAATCCCCCTCCGTCTGCTTCTTCTGCTGCTGTCAACCCTAGTGGATGATGCTTAATATGGGATACAGTAGGTGAGCAGAGGGCTGTCTAAAGTATCTAGGCATGATGCAGGAAAGGTGGCATTCCAGGAATTTTCATCTTGGCGTACAAATCCTGTATAGCGTTAGTTATGTTAAGAAGAAGATATCGCGCACACACACACACACACACACACACACACACACACACACACACACACACACACACACACACAGCCACCATGTGACACATCTCTCGGTTGCCTTGTTGACCATGCAAACATGCATTTCTTTCATGGAAATGAGATGCCAGAAAACAGTTCCACGTCTCCTCCATATACAAGCAGTTGTGACAATAACATGAACACATTCTGCACGTGTTCTCACCGGTTGACATTTATGAGGTTTGTGGTGTTACCAGGTACCACACAGAGCCATGAGCGAGGCAACACGAGTGGGTTAAATGCATGACCATAACATAGTTCTCCTTTGGCTGGGGAAAAGCTTGTTATCTTTTATTGTCGACTAAACTGTGATGAGAATAAGTGAATAGTTTTGGCTTTCCACTGACAGCAGGCTTGGAGTCAATGAGGCCCACAGAAGCCCGCAAAGCTAGGGGGGGTTTATGGGGGTCAGCTGCTCTGACTGGCTGTTTTCAGGCAGACGGTTTTGGTCTTTAGAAAGGTGTGACCTTTTAAGTGGGGGACAAAAAAGGAAGTGCTTTATTGAATTATGGGTGTGTTACTGTGTTTGGTGGGTTCTTGGTCTTAGACGTTTGTTTTTTGTCATTGCAGTTATGATACACGTATTCTATTATTGGATTTATATTTTCAGCTTTGCAGTTGCTTTTTTTTGTCCCATGTATTCCTACAAGTTGTCTAATTTTTACTGCCTTTTACAGGGTTGTGTGGGTGACCCTGGCTGGTCTGGGTTTAAAGGTGATAAGGTGAGCAGACCTACGTAACAGTTTTCGATAGCTTTAGTGGTTTCTGTAGTTTATGACCAAACGGCATACAATAATGTGTTAGTCCATTTGACCCTCTCTAGAATGAGCCACTGTAAAGTTTTGATTCTGAAACAAGAGTGTGTACCTTGTTTTACAACTCACCTTAACCTTTAGAGATTAATTTATTCACAGTCCTAAACTCCTGTCCATCCATCCCTTACTCCTTTTAACTCTATGTGCATCTGGTTTTTAGGCTGTAGTTCAGTATATGTACATGAAATCAGTTCTTCGCTGATGAAGTTGAAACTTCGAAACGTCTGCTTGACAACACAGTAAATACGCAGTGTTGGAAGGTGACGTCATATTTTGGTGTAAAAAATAGATATAACATTAAAGCAATCGCAGTAACGGGGGTCTCCCTCTCTTTAGTAAACTGAAAATAATTCAGGTCGGCAAATCCTAGTATCCAGTCAGTAGAGAGAACTTCCCGAAGATATATGACAATGATCCAGTTCCTAATTTCTTTATTTTATCACTTCCAATCTCACCTGTTTATTCTGTATCTTATACGAGTTTTAAAAACTAATAAATTATCGCAAACAGCACACAAACAGGACATTCATTACAGAGCCTTTTATTAGGTGCTAAGTATACAGAACGTTTCGACCTTGCGGTCTTCATCAGAGACGTTAGTCGTTCTGTATACTAGCACCTAATAAAAGGCTCTAAATGTCCGTGCTGCTCCAGTGTCCTCTCCTCCTTCTGCAACTTATGTCCTTGTACTGTACCTGTGAAGCACCGGATCAGCCGCTCCAGGCTTGAGGCGCGTTGGTATAGACTCCCTTTGTTCCTAAGGACATTCAAGACATTTTATACATTGACCCCGGTTTTCATTTCACTTTTATACTATAAATTCTGCATTTTTTTTACGAGTTCTTCCTCCTGATTGGGTAAAATTTGTATCCCTACAGTATATGAAAATGTATTTTCGTAGAGCTGGAAAGACATTACTTGTTACTAGTGATGTTTACTGTGGGAATATAGAACTATTTAACACAAATATTGATCCATTTGTATCTCTGAGAGTGTTGTTTGTGAATGGTCGATCTGTTTACATTTCTCTCAAAATGAACACTCAGGAGTCATGTTGTCTGTGTGTGTACGACCTTTCCTCTTCACCTTATGCAGGGTAAGACTGGGCCAGAGGGGCGTCCTGGACGAAGGGGTGAACAAGGGCCTCCAGGACTGCCAGGTTTACCTACACTCTACCTGTGGAAAAATACTGCAGAGGAGTGGGCTGCCTTCCAGGTAAGATGATAGTCCTATACCGCAAAACCCTTGCTAATGTAACTTAAGAATGGAGGATTTTAGGTCCGGAGTTAAATTATAAGGATTTTACTTTGTAATGCGGTCACACACTTAATCTGCCCAACTTGATTTTGCCATCCCATTTCAGTAAAAATCAAGAGTTTTGTCCAACTTGATTAGTTTGAACTAGTTTGAACCCTGTATGAACTAGTATGAACTCTGGATGTACGTACTTCCTAGAACTGGCTGAGCAGAGCCAGTTCTAGCTCGTATGGTGCCCTAGGCCAGGGGTTCCCAAACTGTGGTGCGCGAACGCCCTCTAGGGGGTGCGTGACATGAAAAGGGTAATGGCAGTTTTATGGTGTGATTTAGCACAAACGGCAAAATCTGGTAAACCACTGTTGTAAGGAGCTGTATAGAGCAGCTGCGGGAGTATACCGCAGCTGCATGTGTCTCAGTGCAGTGACATTCTGTGATTATTTGCCATAATCATATTAAAAATAATTATCATTGTCGGCCAAATGCAACGAGACTTGTTGTGTTGGGGGGTTCATCAGCTAGGTCAGGAGGAGGTAACAGGGGGTGCACGGCCAAAAAGGTTTGGGGACCGCTGCCCTAGGCGAACCCCCCCATCTCCCCTTTAGTGCCCAGCCTCCCATCTCACTCACTCACTCACTCACTCACTCACTCACTCACTCACACACACACACACACACACACACACACACACACACACACACACACACACACACACACACACACACACACACACACACACACACACACACACACTCTCACACACACACACACACACACAGTATTCTATGATCTAGACTAGAATGATCGTTTAATACAGTTCACAACACCAATTGATGTAGGATTGGTTTCCTAGTGATAATATTAGAATACAGCTGAATATTGTTGCATGTATTCTATTCCATACACAGCCATGTGCACCATGTGCACTTTTCATGGTGGGAATCATCTCGGAAGCATTCTAAATGATGATCAATGGCATTTGGCTATTCTGAGTGGCCAAACAGCATTGACCACGCCTCCAGGTCTTAAGTTAAGTAATAAGACCTGGTACTTAAGACACGCATAATACTGCCCTATGGGTTTAAGTGGTTAATATACAGACACTTGGATAAAGTGTCCATGAAATGACATCTCAACCTCCAGACAAGATGGCAACATCTTATCTGTGCATTAGGTGTAACATTTGTACACAGGCGCCGCCAACCACCCTGGCTTGGGAATCCTTCCACTACGACGCGATAAAACAAAACAGACGCTTTTGAATGTCATACCGGGCAGTGCAATTCAAAGCCCCCAACCCTGGACCAGGTGATTTCTCCTTTATCATCTGCTACCCTTCCATAACTCATGCTACAGACATGCTGTGCATCAAATGTAACCCACATATACTGTACATACAGTACATCGAAGCCCCCCCCCCCCCCCCCCCCCCCCCCCACACACACACACACACACACACACCAATGCTGAATGTTTGACCCCACACCGGTGCGTGTGAGCCCGTGCTCTTCTCTCATCTGTTTAATAGCTTTACTACTATGGTCACATCTGTGGGCTGTATAATAAAGCCACCACTATATCAGCATGATGGAAAACGGCATCTACGTTATTGAATAAAGATGCTGCAGAAGGGGGGGGGGGGGGGGGGGGGGGGGGGGGGGAGAAAAGAAAACATTGATAAGCTGTTGTCTTTTTGCTTCTTTTCATGAAGTGCAATTTGCTATGTTGTATGCTTTGAGGGGGCTCCAGGGAGTCCCCAGCCAAATGGACCAAATGGGTCTGCGAATCTTAGACTTAAATTACCAATCATTATACAGTGTAGATTTGGGCCCCAGAGATGAGAAATCCTATCAAATGGGGGTCTGTGGCCGAATGAATATCAAACTAGGGACCTTGAAATGAAAAAGGTTAAGAGTCACCGTATGGTGCAGTACCATAACTGTACAACTATTGAAGATAAATGGTAACACAGTTAAACACACAGATATGTATTAGTATGTATGTTTTAGCTCATGAGACAATGCGAGCGAAGAGAAGTCTTGTTATATAATCTTTGAAAGAAAATCTACATGGATGCTATTTTCTTACTTTTTTCCATCAATAGCTTATACTGATTGTTTGAATTTGAGCCCCTTTATCCGAAGTGCTTTACAATGTGCATTACATTGACCCATTCACACACCTACGGCAGAGGAAACTGTCTTGCTCAAGGATACTTGGACATTAATATTCACTGCCAGCCCTCCCCTCCCCCTGTTCCCCTTTGCCAGCCTTTTTCGTTATAACTTACCTTTTCAAGAAATATTGTGTTTAGCTTTTTTTTATCAACGTTTGAAAACAGTATGTTTCACCAAAAAAAGTAGGCCAATGTGGAAAGGGTGCCATTTCTTCTTACGCCTTTGATGGCAATTGGATGATTTGAGGCATTTTGTTCCAAAAATGTTTTGCAAAAATCCACCTGTTGGTGGCGCTATAACAGGCCAATGTGAAAAGGGTGGGATATAGTCCTCAGTCTAGTAGGAATGTGCGTGAAAGATTTCGCGTAAATTGCACGCTGCGTTCATGCCTTCGGCTGGTGGAAACAATAATTCTATTATGAACACGGTGCTGACTGGCGTTTCACTTTTACTCTGTGATAGAGTTCTCAAATTCTGCTCAAACCCGACCCTACCCCTCGGGCCAGCCCAGTTAGGACCAGGCCTTCATTTTCAGGCACTAGGGATGTCCCGACTTTTTTCATTACCGATCCGATCCCGATACCACAATTTCTATGTTAGCCGTGATCTCATGTTGTGTTATAGCTATCTAGCTATATATCTCGTTTTGTGTTTATACTAGCAGACTCCTCACTCATATGTGCACTTGCAGTTTGGGCAACTCAAAAGCAAACTCCACATACCCCAACATAGTGTCAACCTCTTACCTCTGTGTCGGATCGGTGGTTAGACTGGCATATTCGCCAATACCAGTATGATCCGATATGACAAATAAGGGCCGGTATGATACTTTTCCGATACCGATACAGTACCGGGACATCTCTAGTTGGCACCATTGGGAAAACTGCATATAGAACCTTGATGTATGTATGTGACATGAATTATGGCTTTGCATAATATGGATATGGATCTGCATCTAGGATATGTCTTTAAATTGAACTTTCACTTTCCTCTGCAACTTCATTTGATGCATTATTCTGTTATTATCCTCTGCAGCAAACCAATTTCTACCAGTTGATGCATGCGGGATGGCCTGTAAGTATGCTGTGACTACCTATACGGAGGCTAGCCTGTGGTTGTTAGTTGTTGCGTAACTTGTTTATGATGTAAGATCCTGTTTAGCTGACACCAAGTATCTCCTCCCTGAGCTTTCAGAGCAAAGAGGGCCTTGAAGGACCCCCCGGGGAGATGGGAAAGCCAGGCATACAGGTGAGACAATTAGTAGTGATTCATTATGTTTTGAATAAATCATTTGAGATGAAACGCAGTATTATGACAGTGGCTCAATGGATAACTTTAATCAATATGCAAACGTTCAGTGAAAATAGGCAAACATTTCATTTGGCAAAAATAGCCCATCTACAAGATCACAAATCATCACATTGCATTGCGCTGTGAGCTTGTAGATCAGCTCTTTTCAGCAATGAGATTTGGTGTGGAGGGAAAAAAGGAGGGGACCAAGTATAGACCCCAGTTATCCCCCGAACGACAAAGTATAGCAGGCAGCAGTATACTGTAAGTGATATATTTTTGTTAAAATTAGTGTTAAATAGCTTTATATTCTGGTAGGAATTATTGCTACAGTATACAGTGTTAGTTCAGTAACATGGGTCTCCCTGTATCACTTTACAATTTAGAATTTAGGCATTTAGCAGACTGATTTAATCCAGAGAGAGAGAGAGATTTGCAGTAAGCAAGAACAATACAAGGTAACATCAAATACATAGAAATACATCAAATACATACATAAATAGTCATCAAGAATTATAAGCAAGCTAAGAACCGGATATCTGTACAGTACTGTACTATCACTAACATGCACTGTCCCTGTAAAAAAAAATCAGATTAGTTTTTATGCTTTTCTAATCCAGGGACCGCCAGGTGAAGCTGGGGACCGTGGACGACCAGGGATGGCGGGGGAGATGGTAAGCAAAATGCCATCAATTCAGACCATCCAACATGCTAGAACATCCTGCTTAAAACAAACTAGAAACACCACATAGCGGTTTGTATGCCCTCCGCCAACCATTTGCCATTTACATCCGTGTCTGTCCAGATCCATGGCAGTGACGGCTTTCAAGCTATTTAATTAATGTGGGTTTTTTTTGTCCAAGTGGACGTTTGCGCCAAATGTCGTGAGATTCCCTCAAGGCGTTCCTGAGATATTGCGTTCACGAGAATGGGACGGACATTAGATCACAGTGACCTTGATCTTTGACCTACTGGGGGCCAGAAAAGGCCTCTATATCCTACTCTTCCCCACTGGCAGGTGCAGCCTCCATCCATAGAAGATGTATCGCCTCTATATCCTACTCTTCCCCACTGGCAGGTGCAGCCTCCATCCATAGAAGATGTATCGCCTCTATATCCTACTCTTCCCCACTGGCAGGTGCAGCCTCCATCCATAGAAGATGTATGGCCTCTATATCCTACTCTTCCCCACTGGCAGGTGCAGCCTCCATCCATAGAAGATGTATCGCCTCTATATCCTACTCTTCCCCACTGGCAGGTGCAGCCTCCATCCATAGAAGATGTATCGCCTCTATATCCTACTCTTCCCCACTGGCAGGTGCAGCCTCCATCCATAGAAGATGTATCGCCTCTATATCCTACTCTTCCCCACTGGCAGGTGCAGCCTCCATCCATAGAAGATGTATCGCCTCTATATCCTACTCTTCCCCACTGGCAGGTGCAGCCTCCATCCATAGAAGATGTATCGCCTCTATATCCTACTCTTCCCCACTGGCAGGTGCAGCCTCCATCCATAGAAGATGTATCGCCTCTATATCCTACTCTTCCCCACTGGCAGGTGCAGCCTCCATCCATAGAAGATGTATGGCCTCTATATCCTACTCTTCCCCACTGGCAGGTGCAGCCTCCATCCATAGAAGATGTATCGCCTCTATATCCTACTCTTCCCCACTGGCAGGTGCAGCCTCCATCCATAGAAGTGCATGCAAGTGACATATATCCCTCTTCGCCCGGCTTCCCTCCCTCGACATTAACCAACTGTGTTTGTATAGACGCTTGTACGCACATACAGATGAACGGACGTATGGACGTGAAAACATAATCGTTCTGCCTGCCATGGCTGTCCGCCAGCAAGGCCAGACATTCTTGTTGTCATACATAATTATTTTATACTCATAAATGTATGCCATCTTTACAATCGCTGTACTTTTGCTCCGTTTGCCTCGGATGTGCTGTTTAAATTGTTGTAGACTAGTCAGACTATAAACCAGTACTGAAAACAAATCCAAGCAGTTGTTGCCCTTAAAACTATGTGAATATGAATCTAGACAGTCTCTCCATCTAAGCATAGCGTGTGGTTAAGATGCAAATCTCCAGTATGACATAACCATCCTCAAGTATTTTTTATGGCTAAATTAAGAGGTTCCATATTTTTTGTCAGAGAATTTGATCAAACTGGGTCAGAGATGACCCAGATTTTACTGTTTTATAACATTGTTTAATAGGCATCACATTCGCTCAGCGAGACATTGCTTTTTCTCTCCCATATGGCCTCAACTTCTAATTAAAGAAATCTGCGGGCTAAAGAATTCAGCTTGAAAAATTTGAGATATTTGGCATTTTCTGAGTGTCACATGTCTCTCATCTGTCTCTGAATTCACGGAATGTCTGCATTTGTATCCGTCTGTCTGTTTGTCTGTACTGTTACATATCTCGAGAACCTTCAGAATGATCAACTTCAAATGTGGTGTGTATTGCTGAGGACCCAAGGGAGGGCGGCGAGGGTCGTCGTGCCAAGTATGAAGTCGGTCGGATCAGCGGTTGTCCAAAAATATCTATAAATCTACAAGTAATTGACTTCAAACTTACCAAAGGGGCATTCCTTCCTGAAGGTCCATGCATTACGACGGGCATCACAGATCACACACGTACATAAACATAGGACATAGGTGCCTGCTCATGTATTGTCTTATGCTTAGTTTACAGTGGTGGAAAGTAACTAAGCATTTATTTACTCAAGTACTGGCCTTAAGTACACGTTTGAGGTATTTTTACTTTAGCAGACTTTTTCCATTTCTTTTACTTTTACTTGGCAAATACTAAAGTTTTCAAATAATTGTAGTGGAGTAAAAAGTACAAACTTTTTACTCCACTACGATTATTTGAAAACTTTAGTTACTAGTTACTTTGTAGATTTTGATTTTGAGAAGTTCAGTCACACGAGAGAGACTCGGAGTAGAACCGCTGCTCCTTCGCCTGGAAAGGAGCCAGCTGAGGTGGTTCGGGCATCTGGTTAGGATGCCTCTCGGGCGCCTCCCTAGGGAGGTCCTCGACGCACGTCCCACTGGGAGGAGACCCCGGGGCAGACCAAGGCGCAGTTGGAGGAAACACATCGACTCACTGGCCTTGGAACGTCTCGGGGTCCCCCAGGAGGAAGTCACTGGTGTTGCTCTGGAGAGGGAGGTCTGGAGCGCTCTGGTGGAGCTGTTGCCCCCGCGACCCGACTATGGATAAGCGGTTGAAGATGGATGGATGTATTATTGCAGTGTTGTTTTTGGCAGCATATTTTAGTTTTAGTCATAGTCTCTTCAATAGTTTTCATTCAGTTTCAGTCACATTTTAGTCACCTGGAATGTTTTAGTGTCTAGTTTTAGGCCCTCATTTATCAACCGTGCGTACGCCAAAATATGGGTGTACGCCGAAATTACCGGCATTTTTTCGGCATTTACCATTTGCGCCAACGTTTGATTTTGAACTTGAGCCAAGACAAAAACCACGTCTGGTCGGGAGCTGTCGTACGCTTTGTCCTCACCTGTTTTTCTGTCGTAGAACAGCGGAGCAGCATTGTTTGACCAGCTGAGAGGCTGTCACAGGCATCTAAACATATGTATTCACTCCTAAAATGTTTATATAAAACTGTATAGGTATATATGGGCTAAATACATATAAGATGTGTCTTTGTGTCATATGAAATTAGTAGGAGATTTCCAACTTTACAAGTAATTAAAATCGCGCAATTAAAAACAATGTTTTGCCAATGTTGCAAGCCATTTAAACAGTGTTTTGCATGAGCGCATACATGCGAGGATTTGGGCTGTCTGTGCTGAAATATTTCCATGACGGGACGTTGGAGAGTAGGCTACTATAGGCTAGTGCAGCTGCGGAGAGTCCCAACGTGGGTAGCCTATACTGTAGCCTAATCTACAGCAGGCCAATGTCTTTCTGGAGTTACTGTATGTGCAATCTCCTCCTCGTTTAATAAACCTGACGCGTCGCTCGAATGCCAAATGTACCGTGCCAGCGCAAGTGGGAACAGGCAACAGCATCGGAGATAGGTAGGCTATACCCAGCCAGCCCACCACCACCAGTGCCCAGCCACTGCAGCGACTGCGAGGCAATCTAAATACTGTCGAACGTGCGGTGCATGGTCAGTTGGTCACGGTCACGGACGGACCACAGTGATAGAGAGAGACAGACAGACAGGACAGGAGGAGCACCTATGCAAAACAGCAGCGTGTGTGTGCCTATTTGTTATTTAATTCATGGTTCACAGGTTCAGGTTTTCGTTCACTAATATATCGTGTTGTATATTAAATTAAAAAGACTTTAATAATTTAATATACAACTAACAACACACAGTGACAGTTGCTTCTTGCTTGCAAATTGCGATATGTGCGTGCGTGCGTGCGGGGGGGTGAGTGAGGCAGGCAGCAAGGGAAGCGAAGCGAGAGGAGAAACAGACAGGGTAGGCCTTTATACAGCTTTATTTAATTCATGCAGGTTTATTTATTTAAGATACAACAAGTTGCAAGTTGCCTTAGTTGCGTGTGCGTGCGTCTGTGTATGAGAGAGGGGGCAGCGAGGGAACCTTTTTTTTCTTCCTGTAACCATGGTTTCCAGGTCGTATGGCAGTTGTTCATGTCGCAAAAACGAGGGCGAGGCTTGATTTCATAGGGCGTGCCAGATAGATTTCAGCCGTCACATTTATTAACGTCGGAACGAAATTAAGGAAGAAACAGCTGTCTGCGATCACTTTGTAAATGCCGACCCGACGTGGGTGTACTACGAATCCTACACTCGAATTTGGGGCAGATTTTACACTCGATTGATAAATGAGGGCCTATGTCTACTAAATATCATAAGATTTTAGTCGACTAAAATGTATTTTGGTGGGCCTTGATTCCGTCGTAATGACTGTTTTTACACTTGCTGAAAATAGCCGATCTACAAGCTCACAACGCTTCGCAGCGCGACGCGTTGTGAGCTTGTAGATCTGCTATTTTCAGCATGCAACCAAGTGTAAAATGACTTATACTGGATCTCTTGTCCACTAGTTCCTTCCTAACATTTTAGTCTAGTTTTTATTTGTTGACGAAATTGTCAGTATATTTAGTCTTAGTTTTAGTCATCATAGCTTAGTTTTCATTTAGTTTCCATTTAGTTTTCGTCAGTGAAAAAAGGTAGTCAACGAACATTTTTCGTCTTAGTTTTAGTCGACAAAATCAACACTGCATTATTGATACTTTTACTTGTTTGCACCCTGTTGTCGTGCACCACAAATAGCTTATCTACAGGTACAAGTTCAGAACACGGAATGTGTCGCGGTGTGACACATTCTGAGCTTGTAGACCTGCAGTAAGAGGCCCTGATGGCGAGGTCGCGTGCACGCATCCCCCTGGGTGACGGCAGACGCTAGACTGCTGGGCGAGTGCTGGCTCTTTGGCATGGGGTGGTCAGATCAACATAATGGAATGAATTCTGTACTGGCCATATATGGAGCGTGTCTTGATTGTACAGGGTTTGATGAGGTCAGATCAACATATGCTAGGAAGGACGGGTGGGGGTGGATCAACATATGGAATGTCAGAACAGGTCAGCTCCATATATGGATATCTAAGGGTTTGAGGTTTGAGGTCAGATGCAGAGTTGCTGGCCAGCTCCATATATGGATATCTAAGGGTTTGGGGTTTGAGGTCAGATGCAGAGTTGCTGGCCAGCTCCATATATGCAGATCTAGGTGATGATCCAGTGTTCTGTGAATTGATGTCACAAGGTGCCGCGTGACCATATATGGAGGTGTGATGTCACGAGGCGTGACCATATATGAAGGTGTGACGTGACACACGGAAATGCAGGTTTTCATAGTAAATGTGACCTACAGTCGCAATAAGCTATTTTCAGCACACGACGACAGCAATGCGCAACTGCAGAAACATATACATTGCTTTGTCTATGGTATACCTCAACTGAACTGTGCAATATGCCATGGTGTTGCTCAATGCTCACGACATAATGGAGGAGAGACAACTTCACTTCAAAGCCTTGTGTGGTTTAAGAATTTTTTCCCATTCGAAAATAGCTAGTGTGTGTGTGTGTGTGTTGTGTGTGTGTGTGTGTGTGTGTGTGTGTGTGTGTGTGTGCGCGCGCGAATATAATCGTGTGTAGTCTGAAACCTGTTCCAGAAACCACTCGTCAAGCTGCACATCTACATGTTTAATACCGTCTATTTAACTACAGGCCAACATCTTCATGTGTATTTACTGCATCCATGAAAAGCTGCTGCCGAAAATCAAACGCTGTCCACACTCCACAGCCAAGATCTGACGGGTGGTTTAATTCAGTCTGGTTCCGTACATGTTTTCCACCTGTCTTCAGTCAGAGGAATTTAAACAATAAAATAAATCTAACGTGTGGACAATATGCTGCTAGCTGAAGGCCATTTGACAAATTACTACTAAAAGTTATTACTGGAAAAAGCCAGAGCCTTCGCAACTTCCAGTACCTTTTATCAGAATCACTGCCAGTGTAGACATATATAATGCTGTAATTTCACCTAAAGTAAATCCGCTTGGATTTGCTGCAACCTCTCTCCACCATTAATATCCTCATAAATCATGTGCTATTATTTCTTTCTTGACAATTCTTGGCCGACTAGCCTGCAGCAAGTGAAATGATAAAGCAGGGGCTCTCAAAGTAGGGATCCCCACGGCCCACGGGTACTTGAAGGGAGCCCCCAGCAAAAACACAAACACCAACATTTCCCAAACACTGGGTCGGGACCCAATTTGGTTTCCTACAACATTTTTCAATTATTATTTCAAAGAATTATATACATTTTTAAAATCTCAAAGAAATCCCATGAATTGGCTCGAGATTCCACCGAAGTGGATAATGCGGCACTCCAAAGTAAAGGATGCAAGACTGACTCAGATACACATTGTTAATGATTGAGAATGTGTCTTTTTAAATCTGCTCTGAGGAAGGCTGAGGCCGAAACGCGTCGAGCGTTGTCAGTAAATAAAAATGTGTATCTGATTCTGAGCTAGTCTTGCATCCTCTACTTTGAAGTGTTGCTTTTTCCACTTGGGTGCCGGTGGTATGTTGATCCTAGTTATATCATGTATAACTGAGCAACCGCTGCCTAAACAAAGATGTCATCCAGAGGAAGCGTGCGGTTCGCACCTGCCTTTTATTTCTAAATCCCAACAATAATAACACTCAGGAACTTAAGATGACGTTAAAATAGAAGATCTACTGAAGCTCACAATGTACTATCACATTGCCACACATTGTGAGCTTGTCGATCGGCTATTTTCAGTAGTTCGGGTCTTGGGGAGACATCACATTTCTCTTTAGGTTTATGGTATCGAGCTAAAAGGTTTTGGGAACCCCTGGTTTAAACAACTTAAACCCTATTATATTTTGCTGCTATTAGAAAATAAGGGGTGACTGGGGGTCCCTGGCACGGAAAGGGGGGTCAGTGTGGCCAAATACATTTTGGGGTCCTTGAAGGGAAAAGGTTGAGTGAATAAATGAATGAATAACTACTCGCAACGTATGTTTCCATGGGGCTGCTTGTTGACAGGAGGGTGTGCTGTGTTGCAGGGTGAGCGAGGACACAGGGGCGTCCCTGGCCGACCGGGGGTACCAGGGAGAGATGGGGAATGTGGACTGGATGGTCAACCTGGGTCACTTGGACTTCCTGGACCTCAGGTGGGGGTCAAAGGGCACGAATGGGTGTAAAGTGATTTAATGTACCTGTGCTCGAGCATCCAGATGACATCTGTTGAATAGAACAGCCTCTGGTTCACAATGATCTGTGTGTGTATATTGTTATTACTTCCTTCACTTTCTTTCTATATTTTTCCCCCCCCAAAATAATTTCTCCAGGGTCCCCTGGGATACAGAGGAGAGCCAGGTTCCAAGGGAGAAAATGGGGACGAGGTACAAAATCCAACTTAAATCTGTTTTCGTTTTTAAAACACCGCAAAAACATGCAGTGCACTGCCTCTCCCTGGCCAGTCGGGGCACCTGATGGAGGGGAAAGGAAATGGTTGGAATAACTTGTTCCTTCCACGTGCTAAGTCCAAATAGGGGAAACTCCCCCCTGTCAGGTGAAAAGAAGCAGCTTGGACTCCTCATGCATTGAAGGAAGCATGAGGTCCGTTGCTCTCCCCAGGTTGCCAGAGGGAGTGTAGCGCTAAGGATTACAATTAGACAATTGACACTGGGTGTTATTATTATTTTTTTCAAAATGAAAGCGTGTTGATACAACTCTTAAGGGTAGTTCTGATTGTGATGAGCCAAGTTGAAACCTGCAACCACACTAGAATAGAAAGAACTGTGGTTTGCAACATTCTCAAACTGAACAGTCCACATCAAGGTGACGAGCGGAGGCCGTTTCCATAGCAGCAGTACTTGTCACGTCATTTCCACTTACTTCCAGCATCGGTCATCACAACAACCTCTTATTGTCTCCACCAGGCCGAAGCCATGGGGAGAGAGTATGTTTTGCACTCCGTCCGTCCGTGTGTCCGTTACCAGTGAATCTCCTGCACTGTTGGCCCGATCCATGCCAAATTTCGCGCACACACACTCCCTGGATGCCAATGATGAACCTCTGTTTTCCAGAACGGCCTGTTATAGCGCCACCAGGAGGCCGACTTTTGTAAAACACATTTTTTGCTATTACACCTCTACATTTTGTCCAGAAAACCCGCAAATCGTTACACGGTATCTCTATTCTCTATAGTCATGTGCTCAAGATGGATCTGTCCGATATTTCATATTCCATCCTAATTGGCTAACATTGGCTTTCAAAGTTTGCAGGACTGGCCCGTTCACGCACTTTCCTACTAGGCTGAAGAATATATCCCACCCTTTTCACATTGGCCTGTTATTCAGCTATGTATTCAGTGTTGCATTGGTCATTGCACGTGGTACACACTGTCCCCCTAATATTTTTCAGGAGCACGAGCGCACGCACATGCATCGATTTAAAACAACCTTAAGTTCACACCTCAAAGTTTACAAAGGCTGCCGAGTGCCGAGTATCACACACAAATTAGCATGGGAATGAGCCTGTTTGCATTGGTGATTTGATCTCTGGTGGGACGTCCCACCAGAGATCAAATCACCAATGCAACACTGTACAGTATGTAATATATTCCGCTTAATTCATGTTATATTGTGTAGACGACCAACTAATTCATGTTATATTGTGTAGACGACCAACTACAGTAGCTCATTCCCTCCGGGCCATGGGATATAAACAGTGTTGCATTGGTCATTGCACGCAGTACCACACTGTCCCCACAAACATTTTTCAGGAGCACGCACAATCGCACATGCATCGATTGCAAACAACCCTGAATTTCGCACCTCAACAGAGTTTATAAAGGCTGCCGAGTGTCACAGTCACCAGCGTGCATTAACATAGGAATGAGCCTAAATTTAGTATGCATATCAATAGCCCATTGTGTGACCTGGCTGTGATAAGCGACGTGCGTGTGGCGTCTTTAAAATAGCGTGGTTCCAAATATATAACACTGGATATAAACAGCAGACATGTTTGTCCCTCCCGTGTACAGGAACAAAACGTGCGTGAACTATCTGACAGTATTTTCCAGATAAGCAATACTATTATGTTTTGTACATGGAATACATGTGTTGTGATGCCATTAAGGTATGTCAGTGCTCTGACTGGTCAAAACTTTGACCAGATGAAGAGCCTTGGCTCGAAACGTTGTCAATAAATATATCTTTTGGAGCATATGAGTGTGCGGGTTCCCTTCTCTTTTCCAACATAACAGTTGCGACAGATAAAGAAATCATAGTAATGGCTGTGGCGTATGATATGCTCTGGAACTTGTTGCTAGCACTTCAACAAGTCGAATCTCATGAGACTCAATCAGTCGGCATCAGTCAGCCTTGGACGGGGTAATTCAGGCCGTTACAATTTTTCTCTGTAGTATTCCAAAATGGTTTCACCCCGTCGCAAATCTTCGGTCTCGAGTAGGCTGTACAAACATTGTGGGACGATTTTCACATTCAAAGATTAATTAAAACTCAGGTGGGGGTAGACTACACTCGTTAAGTATTTTGTATTAGTTATTTGGGGAACATGACATGGTGACAAGGAGCTTGAGCCTGCAATCAACATTTTTTATTATAGGCCTGCAATTTTATTACCATTTTGATAACCAGCTATTCAAATGCTTGCCAGAGAGGATGTACAGCTGTACAGTACATCCAAAACAACTTCAGCATGTGTCCCTTGAGCATGGATGGGTTCCAGTATGAGAATTAACAGGACAGCGGAAATACATTCTGAAAACGTCATGATTTGAATAAACATAGTCTCCTGTACTGTATATCGCATACACAAGGGGCTGTGTATTGCAAGCACTTGGAAGTTGTCTATGTATCAAAACATTGGTGAATGGATGGATGAATTAATGAATGACTTTCATGTCTTGTCTTAAGACCCATCCCTTATGGGATTATAAGAGAATTATAAATCACAAACTTTGTTTGCTTATCCCAAGTAATCAGCAAATCATGATTTGTGTTTGCGTCACGTCATTTAACTCTGTGTACAAAAGGAACCAAACCATTCGGTTACATTTGTACACTTTTTACAGTGAATGAACACTAAATATTTAAGTGTTTACTTTGACCTGACTGCATAAATCCTATCATGTGTGGCACGGTTTTGAACACGGTTTTCCTGAGCAAGTGCTGACATGTTTACCATTGACCTAATGGAGCCTACCTGCTTGCTCAGGGGATAAGTCTGTGTCTAGGTGAGACCTTTGACACAATTTAAATGTTTCAATAGAAAAGTAGGGAGACAAAACAAAATACTACCACCCCATTGTATACGTTATATTGTATTAACATACTGTACTCTACCCCATACAGATTGGACAAAATTAAATTTTATTCAATAGAAAGGTTACATAGTGCTGCTTTAACCACTGAGAGCTTGTGACTAAATGCCTAAATGGATCCATTGGAACACAGGTTCTTTTTTCCATTCCCTGAAAAGTAACGGTTTTGGACAAAGTTTCCACCCAACAGCGGCAATATGAAATTCTTGAAGGGAGGTTTGATACCTTAAATAATGATTTTATCCTCTACTTATCAAGGGTCGTAATGGAGCCACGGGTCCAAGAGGAGATATCGGTGACATTGGCGAGAAGGTAATATTTAGATAAACATGTATGGCCTGTAAGAGCTAAGTCAATGCTTGGATTCTTAGATGGTAGTATACTTGCATGTAATGACACATTTGCATGATATGACAAGTAAAAGACAGCAACCAACACAATGATGCAGCTTTGGCTTCATCCTGATATGATGTATTTAGACACCCGTCATATCAAGAAATATATGATAATATAACCACCAGTGATATGACTCATTTAGATACACATCATATGAAGACATATGTACCTAACCATGACGGTGTGCACAGTGTACCAGAATGGAAACGCCACATCATATCCAGCCCAGGCCATATCATGTACAGAATATATGGTCAATTGTTATAAGAAAATTACACTTTAAATCCAGGCCATATAATGTACAGAATATATGGTATATGGTAAATTATTGTTATAAGAAAATGACAATATAAAGGCAGTTATATGTTCATCCAACTGGGAAGTTAAGAGCATTCAGCTGGATATACTGCCACCTAGTGGCTAAACCTCATACAGGAGAGCTAGTGTCCACTTACTGTACATTCAGTTAAAAAGCATGCCCAAACGGCCAATTATAACATGGGCCCGGGAGGGTTAACTATACATTACATGTATTTCTCATTTGTACATTGCAAATTGGACTACACTTTAACCTTATATGCTGCCTTCCTCAGAATGTCTTATACATGTTTGAGAGGTGCTAGCCCCTTCTATGTCCATCTTTGAGGGTTTGTGTAAACACAAACATTGTTTTGTTACCACACCTATGACTAGTTTTGAGTGTTTGTGTAAAAGAACTAGAGTGTAAACACAAACATTGTCTTGCTACCGTATCCTATGACTATTTTTGAGTGTTTGTGCACATTAGGCCAGTGTAAACACAAACATTGATGACAAAAGTGAGGATCTGATTGGCCAGTATGAGATGATGCATGATGATGTACGATGATAAGAGCACCCCTCACTTCACACAGGAGTGATTTTTTTATTGTATTTCTCATAATCTTAATAAACCTCTTCTATGGCGTAGCCCTGCCTGAGGTCAAAGGAAATGAACATGACGGAGTAGCCCTGCGATCTCATAAACCTAATATGGCCAAGAGTGGATTCATTTCCCTTTTGATGAGCGGTAGATATTTGATTTCCCATGCGGGAGAAATGGTTTTGAATCCTGGGTATTTCAGATGCACTTCATAGACCTCATTGTATTATCTTGCATGTACTCATCCATCCCCTTCTCTCATCTCTCATCTCATGTGGTTTCATGGGACCTAAAGCAAAAAAAGAATAATAAAAGAATCACACCCGTGTGAAGTGAGGGGCGCTCTTATCATCGTACATCATCATATATCATCTCATTCCGGCCAATCAGAATTTGTGATCTTACCTATCACAGAGACAAATTATTACGCTACCTTTGCACGGTCAGTATACCGCCTTGATCCTACAAATACTTAGTTAACAGCTAAGCGCTCAAACCAGCGAGCATTCATCTATACTCCTCCGCCCTCTTGGGGGGGGGGCGAAACGGGAGGGGCGTTGATAGGGGGTCTGTGGCCAGGAGGGGGCTTATTAAAATAACCCCGCAGTAATTAGCCCCCTCAAACGACTCGCCTGGGGGAGCATCATTGCCGGCCTCCTTATCTTCAATGTTTGTGTTACACAATGTGTGTACACAAACACTCAAAATTGTCCATTCATCGTCAATGGCATTTAATGTTTGTGTTAGGACAAAGTATGTGTTCACACACACACACACACACACACACACACACACACACACCAAAAGCTGGACATATGAGGTGCTATTGCCCCTCAAAATAGCTGATCTGGGACACCCGCTGGTCTAGTGGTCCAGGCGCATGCCACATTATAGGCTCTTGCGTGACAGCGTGTCGCGTGTTCGAGTCCCGTTCATGACGACCTTTGCTGCAAGTCTCTCCCCTTCTCTCTCTCTCCCTCTTTCCTGTCTGTCTTCACTGGAACTATCAATAAAGGCACAAAAGCAAAAAAGAAAATATTAAAAAAAAAAGCTGGTCTGCCTGCTCACAACACATTGTAGTGTAACGCGTTGCCAGCATGTGGATTAGCAACAAAGTCCAGATCAAGCTTAAGACATATGCATTGGGACTAATTCACTCAACTTACCCTACCAGTGTTTTCAACCTGTATCCACGAGCACATACTCATGCACGCATTCACCCACACGGCACAAACAACAAAGCATATGTACTCACCTGAATAATCATGCACTTTTATTCCTTTCAATGTAACAGTATTCATGCATTTGTCAGAGTTGGACTACCATTCGGGTTGTCGGAAGTTGTCCGTTTATGCATTCTGAGTTATCTTGAAGTCCTGTAACAAATTGCTGTATTTGCTGTTCACTGTACTTTTAGTAGCTACAGTACATTCTGCTCCAATGTGTGTTCTCGTCCATGTTCAGGGTTCAATCGGTCTGTCAGGTCCAGCAGGCCTTTTGGGTCCACCAGTGAGTACCCTTTATTGAATTATGATAGCATGTATCTATTTAGTTTCTGTATGAGTAGAGTGGGAGCTAAATTAAACTTACACATTTAAGATTTGGAGCCAAGATGTCTGGAGGCAAACAATTTCTGTTATATCTTTGGTACTGTATGAATCAAGTTATGCATACACATAAATGGGCTCTATTCTAAACTAATTACTAGCTTACTAATATTTATACTATTTGTAATGTTTGTTTTGATTAATATATCAATTTGAAGCAGGTTAATGTTTTTAGATGAGTGTGGAGGTGTTGTGAGGTGTTGTGACTCGTGTGCTCAGTAATGGAACTCCTGCATACAATAGTACAGAGTTAGATGTACTGTAGTATGAAGGCCAGAAATTTGCCATGAAAACTTCCATTTGTAATTGGAACACATTTATGAAGGTAACTTAGCTTATATTATGCTGGGATAAACATAAGATATGGACTTACAGTTTTGAAATATTAAGTATTTGCATCAACCTATTCTGGAACTGAACAAATCAGGCTTTTCTCGTATTTTAGTGACAGCTATGTTATCAGTAGTATAAAGCATATTTTGGATCCTTCCTCCAGGGACCTCCAGGTATCCGAGGTGGTTACGGGCCAGATGGACCCCCAGGGCCTGATGTGAGTTTACTATTTTCTTGCACTAAATCTTGCTCATTGTCTGTCGGGTGGAAACCTCATTATGTCCAAAACTGTTACTTTCCAGGATTTAAATCCAAAAATAGCAAAAATACCATGTCATCTACAAGCTCAAAATAACGTTGCTTTGAGCTTTGAGCTGATTTTGATGCTTTTGGGTGGCGCTGTAGAATGATCAAGTAGGACATTAAAGGGATATTCAGTGATTTCACTTAATTCAAATATCACTTATTTTTTCTTATTTTTTGGATAATCCTCCCTACTATAAAGTGTGCTGACCATATAAGGAGTTCCTCCCTGTCCCCAGTGAGCCCCTGGGGTCAAAAAACCCTAGTTTCGGTTTGGGATGAGAGGGGCCTTCCTCCAATCATGATCGAGTGGGGCAGGCTTTGGTGCACGTGCTGTTGGTCTGTTGTACTTCCCCCACTGTAGAGCGTGTGCATGTGCACATCTTGTTACCGGGAGGACCGGGGTCTTTTCCAAATCACCCAAATCACTGAATGCTCCTTTAAGTTATATAAGAGGTTTCTGCCCGACAGCAACGCCACAAAAATATCTCTGGCTCTTCTTGTTATCCTTTGTTACATTTAAGTCATTCAGGCATAGTTTGACCTTGAGTTCCTTACTATAGTTTATACAGTACGTAGTCTTTCATATGGTGAACATCATTCTGTTGGTCTTAACCGCTATAACCGCAAACAAGTAAATAATTTTGAAAAGCTACTACATCATTTACGTAACATAATTTCATCATTTATTTTCGTCTTTTTTTTTTACATTCCCAAAATTGGGACAGAAAGCAAGGCAGAAAGTGTTTATGGCACTCGATGATAACACCATCGTCACCAACTAAATGTCATGTAACAGCCTGCAGGTTGATTTTAATGCAGTGGTTCTCAAAGTGAGGTCCAGGCTGGACTCTATGGGGTTCCATGAGGGGTTTCCAAACCCTTTTACACTTACAGGTCTGTAACTCGGAGTACAAATGGATCCGTATTTGGACCCATAAGGGTCCATTTGGTTCAATTCTCAGAGTTATAGTTAGTCTTTGAATTAAAAAAATATCTACGTTTTTTTTTTTTTTTTGTAAAGCTACTCATTGTCTCATTGTGTGCTTGATGTTCCACCATTCAGGGGGAAAGTGGACTGGATGGCGTGCCTGGATTGCCAGGCCCTGTTGTAAGTACAGCAGATACACAGACCACCAGGGTGCAAAATGTTTATGACGCTCTTTACCAATTGTTTGTGTGTGTGTGCGTGTGTGTGTGCTGTATGGTCCAGGGTGCACCAGGGTTGACAGGATCAGTTGGCGTTCAGGGAGATAACGGCTCACAGGTGAGATTGCACCAAACATTTTCACCCGTCTTACCAAGTCACCTGACCATGTTGCAATCTTTGATACCAAAATGATAATTAGATTGAGAGAAAATCTAGACTCTCAAGTATGTCTCCAGCTCAACTGGAGTCTGAGTGAGGACAATCTCCTAGCTTTTGCTGTTAGAAATGGGTGGAAACAATTAGAGTTTATATATAAAAAAGTGCAGAAAAGAATGAGCATGTTTGCTACGGTCATCCTGTTCACCCGGGTGTGATTTAATTACGTCAGAAATTATTTTGAACATAGCAACCATGCTCATTTTTTTCTGCACACAAAAGCCAGTTGTAGGAGTGGTTTACACCACTCAAAAAGAAGCAATCCAAAGTCTTCAGGGCGGCCCTTCATTTTGGGTCTGTTTTTTTGAGTGGTGTAAACCACTCCTACAACTGGCTTTGTTAGTGCAGAAAAAATGAGCATGGTTGCTATGTTCACCCTGTTCACCCGGGTATGATTTCCTACACCTGGCTTTGTTAGTGCAGAAAAAATGAGCATGGTTGCTATGTTCACCCGGGTGTGATTTCATTACGTCAGACATGATTTCATTACGTCAGACAGGCCTTACACCACTCAGTTCACACGGGTGTGATTTTTATTATATATATATATATAAAGTAGCAGGTGTAGGTGACTGTAGCCTGGAAAGGTGGAGGCATGCACTAGAGAGAGGAGGGATGAAAATCAGCAGGAGTAGGACTGTGTGCCTAAACGAGAGAGAGGGCAGTGGAACAGGGAGGATGCAAGGAGTAGAGGTGGCAAAGTCAAAGGTGAAGGAGTTTAAATACCTGGGGTCAACTATCCAAAGTAATGGGGAGTGCAGAAGAGATGGTGAAGAAGAGAGTGCAATCAGTGTGTAACAAATGGAGGAAAGTGTCAGGGATTATCTGTGACAGAATTGTACCAGTGAGAGGGAAGATGTACAGGACAGGACAGTAGTGAGACCAGCCGCGCTGTAAGGCTTGGAAACGGCGCTGGCACCGGCAATCGACGCTGCGATTCTCATTAGGAGTGACAAGCAGGGATAAGATCAGAAAGGACTACATTAAAGCAAGATAATTGCTTCTCTTGGTGATATTGAGATGGTTTGGGGCGGGCATGTGAAAAGGAGAGATGAGCGGTACATTGAGAGAAGGATGCTGAACATGGAACTGCCAGGTAAGAGGTGAAGTGGAAGGCCAGAGTGACATACAGGTGGCAGGAGTCACCGAGGAAGACAGAGGAAAATATTTAACTTTTTACAAATTGTTGTAAATTACAATTTACATTTTATACTGGAAGTCAACAAAGGTCTGATTGAGCTGAAACTTTGCCCAAATATGGAGATGCCTAACATCAAAGTACATACTTTGATGACTGACGTCATAGACATATGATGTCTGAAGGCATGCTGTTCTCCTGTATCAAAATCCTCCTTGGAAGAAGTGACAGTATCTTGAACTAAAGACGATGTAAATGGTCTAAACGTTTCTTTTATCTTCCAGGGCGATATGGGGCCTGTTGGTGTAGTGGGTCCTAAAGGCCCTCAGGTATGGTTTCTTTTGCTACATTGAACAATTTATAAGAATCTCCATATACATTATGTGTGTTTTAGAATACATATGTGCCCATTTCTGTCTCCAGGGGCCTCCAGGTTTAGATGGAGAGATTGGGGCTCCAGGACTCCATGGACTCCAGGTATGTCCCTCTTTGCTATGTACAGTATAAACATTAAACGATCACAAGAAGGCTCTGGCTATTACTCGCAAAGTCACAATCAATCAATGTACCATGCCTATGTACATTCCACTTTAAACCTCTAATCCAGTGGTGTACAAAGTCCAGCCCACGGGCCAATTGTAGCCCGGACAACAAGCTTTAAACTGAGTAGATTGGACCTTCCGTACCAGAGATAATGGCCAAGACATCTTGAAAACGGCCATTCGTGGCCAGATTATCGTTTTGTTTTTTGGGCAGGATTTGAGAACTCTAGTTTAACATGTGGCGTTAGACCGAGACTCGCTGCAGGCGGGTCGAGCTTCTAGTCTGATTACAATTGGTAATGTTAAATAAGGCTGAGTTATTTGTGTTTTCAAGACATTTGATATTGACAAAATTAAATTGTTGAAATGCAATGCATTTGTATGTGACTTTAATATGGTCCAAATGTGCATTCGCATAGGTAGGAGATGTAATCGGCCCTTGGGTGTTTTCATATTTTATAATTTGTCCCCGGTTTTGACACCCCTGCTGTAATCAGTATTTATGTATAGTACAGCATACTGTAGACTAGTAGTGCATTAATAATGTGTGTGCCAAAAACAAATATATCGATAAGAATCGCCAGCACCAAGGGTGACATGATTACCGTGTCACCCCTGGCATTCTTAACCTGAGGGTATAAACAGAAAACAAATGTAATTTCTCTCACAGAAGCTCTTTCAATGATTCTATGATAGCTACAGTCCCAATTATCCATGACCGTTCTCTGAGATGTGTAACAAAGAAAGAAAAGAAAGGTTGCTACCTGGCTGTTAAGCGTTTTGCAGAGTCTATGGAGGGTTGAGATTCTGTCACAGTGCTATCGTGTTCTCAGTAATTGACTTTAGGTTAAAGGTTGACTGTGATGCGGTCGTATTTTCACAGGGACGTCCTGGAATGGTTGGTGCCACCGGTCCGAAAGGAGAACCCGTAAGTCTGCTGTCCTCGTAAAACCACAATGGGTCTCCACACTAATGCAGTACTTCCCCCAATGAAACAAAAATATAGATGTACAAAATATAGATGTACAAGTTCAGAGCGGGTCACGATGCTATACATTGTGTGAGCTATTGAGCTTGTAGATCGGTTATTTAATTAAGGTGTGTGTGTGTGTGTGTGTGTGTGTGTGTGTGTGTGTGTGTGTGTGTGTGTGTGTGTGTGTGTGTGTGTGTGTGTGTGTGTGTGTGCTTGTGCTTGTGCTTGTGCTTGTGCTTGTGCTTGTGCTTGTGCTTTTGTTAGATGTAAGGGGAGGGGCTCCAAGGATAAAGGTTGAGTACTGTACATCTCTCACGGGAATGTCCTTTCAAAATCCATTTGAGAGATAATTTGCACCGCACGCCTTTTGAGTAAAAGGGAGGCAGCATTCCTGAGGTTCCTGGACCTTTTGACACCGTGATTAGTTCTAAAGATGAGGTCAATCTGCAAGGTCAAGAGTCCAGCTGTAACGTTGTATTACTCAGATCCAAAGGCAGGTTGTCATAGTGTGAGTGACGATCCCAGAATAGATCATTCTGTCTCTCTTAATTGCTTTATGCTTCCTCTGGCCCTTTTCTCCAATCAGGGACCTACTGGGCCTATGGGTGGTCGAGGGGAGCCCGGGTTTGAGGGGCCAATGGTGAGTTGTAGCATTGTCTCCAGGGTGTCGTATGAATGAATTATCCCGGCCTACACAGACATTTTAATGATTTTTACAAATACGTTGTTTGGTGCTTAGACAGTCTGTAGATGGGTGAATAACTATTACTTATCGGTTTTCCGAAAAACGCGCCCAGTGTGCAACCACCTTAACACTGTTTTTCTTGACTAATTATTTCATATGCTGCTATGCTCCTATTCCTATTCCTGCTATGAAGGAAGCCAAACAAAAATAACTTGTACTCTTACACAATAATTACCTGCTGTGCGCATCATTTAACAATAAAGAACAACCTTGAACCTTAATGATCAATGAAGTGTATTTTACACCATTGGTCCTCAAAGTGGGGTATGGGGACCCCCAAGGGTCCTTAGGGGGAGTACCAGGAGGTCCCGAGCTAAATTAGTTAATATGGCGTCACAATAATTTTAACCACTTTAACCATATTTTATACTTAAGCTATTCAACAATAGCAGATATACACACTGAGCTTGTTGATCTGCTATTTGGGATAAAGTGTGAAGAATTGTGCAAATCTTTGAATATATTTACACTGCGAACATTTTAGAGAGAGAGCGAGTGCATTTTCCAGCATCGACGTCGCCGCCAGCTGCCTAACAGCCATGGCAGTGTATCCACATTAGACTGACACCCTAACCTCACAGGGAAGCCACGGGTGATTTTTAACCAGCAACGCATGTCAGGAGACACGGGTGAGTTTTAACCAGCCACACGTGTCTTACTGGCAGCCCATGTCGGGAGCCACGGTACACTGTAGTATTAGATTTTTTTTTCTGCAATGTCCCGCCCCATATTTGCATACTGGGCCCTCATTGGTTATATCCTGGTTCCAGGCTAGCTACGCGAGGCTAGCTGTTAATCAGCAGTTGCTGCATCTGGACTGGCGGCCGCCACACGGACCGACACTGCCGCGGCACGGAGCGGCAGTGGAGTGTCATCCCCCCCCGCCGCGTCTGATCACCGCTGCCGGAGAATGCACTCGCTCCTAGAATTTTAACTCAGATCTTTGCTTCTGGAGGTCCCTGGCACAAAGCATTTTCAGATGGTGGTCCACGGCCAAAATACATATCATTTTGGGGGTCCTTGGCATGAAAAGGTTTGAGAACCACTGTTTTTTTTCTCAACTCTTTTAATCATCATCGTTCCTGTGTTGAAATATGTTCTGTCCTGTTTGTCATTGATTTCAGGGTGTGCTGGGGAGGAGGGGCCCAGCAGGTTTTCCTGGTGTAAATGTAAGTGCTAAATATGGGCGGTATAATGACTAGCAATGACTAATAATAATGATTAATAAATATTTTAAATCAATGTATTTATATTAATCATTCACAGATATTTTAAAACTATGTCCTTTCTGGTTTGCACAGGGTAACCGAGGACCAGATGGAGACAAAGGAGATCCTGGAATTAAAGGCGACAGAGTAGGTCCCACTATACATTCTGTTCAAACACTAACGGTAACATCACAGTATGTCCTCCTTTGGGCTGGGTAATTAATATAAAACATTATGTTAAAATATGTTAATCAAATAGTCAAGAAGCACTTTTTTTAAACATCTTTTATTTCTTGCATATCAACGAATCAACATTAGTCCGATTAACCGCTTAACTCTGTATTCAATTATTTAGTACGCTACAATGGTAGCGTACAATGGTACAGTATCATACAAAATAGCGCAAATAGCCGATCTACAAGCTCACAGCGTGCTGGGATGTGACACGTGAGCTTTTACTTCAGCTGTTTGTTATTTTATTAGTCCAGTAATATTCGTACTGTCTTCTATTTTGTATTATTACTATAGATCATCAGAACTATAATAATGATCTATAAATCAGACGATTTTCAATGTGATCTTTATTGTCTGTGTACAAGTTATTACTGTTTGTTCCTGTGACATTATGGCAGCATTAGAAATCGTAATAAAAGACAAACGATAGTCAACAACAAAAAGCAAACTTCACTATACAACTGCACAGCAGTACGCCAATGTTCACATCTTTATCATGTCTAAGACTGGGAACCCACCAAAAAAAGCTCATGCTCTTTGTGTGTGCGGGCAATTGCTCTCACCACAGCTGCAGTGTGGAAGAAAATCTGAAAATCATCTGTATGCTTATGCTTGCACGCCTGGCGGGTTTCTAGTGTAACTGTGCTCTTCCAGAGTTACACTGACCTTCCTTGGCAGCACCTTCACAGACCTACCATCGACAGCATTAAGAATGAATGGGAAGAGTGTCTCGGTGAAAGAGTGTGTGAAAGTGTGTAGGTGTGTGTTAGTATCAGGATCAGAGAAGGACAGCTTTCCTCTGTTCCAGTCCAGTTGGACTCTGATCCTCCAGGGTTTCTGCTTCACTGAGAGAACAGTGGTTGGCCCTGGACCGCAGTGTGCTCTGTATTCACTGTCATCTAACATTATTCTCCAGCATTTACCCTGTCTGTCTCCTGCTAACACACCTAATGTCCAGTATCTATTTTCTCCAATCACAACATCCCAGCTGTGAGTCCCGGAGTTGAAGCCCTCAGAACAAAGGACATGGTACAAGCAGTCTGAGTCAAACCTCTCTGGATTATCGGGAAGGTATACTGGTTGGGCAGAGTTGGGGTCTAGAATCACAGGAGTGTAGGAGATGATGTCCGCCATCTTGTCCCAGACTTTGAAGGTCAAGTTGCTCAGGTGTTTCACCACATCTATCTGTGCTCCTGATTCCAGCTGTGGTTCCTGCAGTGTGAACTGGACTCTTTCCGCTGTGGTCTTGTAATTCTGCAGGAACGAGACGTGTTCAGCTCTCAGCTCCTCCTCTATGGTCTTGACTGTATTTGAAAGGGTTGATATCTCTCTGTTCAGACCCTCAATCTTCTCCTTCATCATGTGACTCTTCTGCTCCTCTTCCTTCCTCAGTGCAGTGATTCTAGCCTTCTCTTCCTCCTGTAGAAACTGATGAAGCTTCTTAAACTGTTCATTAATCTGCCGCTCTGTGTTCTGGGTCTGGACCTTTATGTGTGCTGCTGTTTGGTCACATTTAGTTTTAACTTCATTAAACACATTCAGTTTCGCCAGTAAGCCCTTCAGCGATTTCTGAACTTCTTCCTTGCGATCCAGGGCAGCTTCATCGATGGGTCTGAAAGTGTGGTTGGTGTGATTTTCTGAATGAAGACACGTAACACACACTGGCTGATGATCTTCCAGGCAGAAGAGTTTGAATTTCTCAGCGTGCAGGCTGCAGAGAACCTCTGCTTCATTGATGGGTCTGAAACTGTGGTTCTTGTGTTTGTCTGAATGAACACACACAACACACACAGGCTGTTGATCTTCCAGGCAGAAGAGTTTACATTTCTCAGCATGCAGGCTGCAGAGATCCTCAGACCCTGTTGAAACTCTCTGACGTTTCTCTTGTAAGAATGTCTCACACAGGTTCTTCAGCGACAGGTTACAGGGTGGATCATCCATTGAAGACCTTTTATTACAATATGGACATTGCCTTGTTGGTCCGTGCCTCCACCATTCCTGCAGACAAGCTTTACAGAAGCTGTGGCTACATGGCAGAAGAACAGGATCTTTAAACGTGCCATGACAGAATGTACATGAAAAATCCTCTTCTGAAAACGATGACCTGGAAGCCATGTCTCTGAGTGAAAACACCTCAGCAGTCTCCAAAATCTTCTTTGATGTTTAGTTCCACTTATTTAATTTCTTGTTCAAGTCCCAAGGTGACAGCAGCAGGTTCAAGTTTTCTCGGTCACTATTGTCCTGTAGCTGTGGAAAAACACAGATGAAGAAATTATTTTACCTTTATTTTGCACTGAACAGTAAATGTTACATTCATGCATGCTGTCAGGTCTGTCTGGTTTGTTGGTTTATAGGCCTGTTGACTGGGTTCAATGCAGAGCAGTAGGCTACTTTCTTTATGTTGATTTAGGTTTTATAAAAAATATACCTACAGTAGCTCTCTATGCACTGGAGGTGGTTGGTGGAGATATTTTAAAGTCCTTTGGGGAGTTAAGATAGTTTTTTTGGTTGATGCAAGACTTGCTGCAGTGGTGTTCAATTAGATCTTTACCAAATTGATGTCTTGCCGATGATAACTGGAGACTTTCCTGATATCTCCAATGAATCACAAGAAGAGTTAACCAGTAAGGGAGAGACAGTCGCTGTGTTTATCTCGGATCGCTTTTGCAAAACTGCTCCTCTGTGACTACGCCTGCCCCCTTTTATACTGTGCCTACTACAGTAGCTGGATGTTGTCTCGCTCATGTCACGATGAGTCAGCGATAACCATATATGGAGTTCTCTATGCCCAAATATGGTGTATGTATGTTGTCTAATCTGTGTTAGTATGATGTCAGACTCAAACGATTCAGGTGGCTCCATACCCAACCCAACCAGGACCATATATGGAGTTAACCATTTGTACGAATATGGAGTACATGAGGTCGCTCACGCTAACCTCTTGGGTAACCAAGGTTCACAAATGTGGTACACATTCCGTGCTCAGCCAATCAAATCATCACTATGGGGTACACACAGACACAAAGCTGGGCATAGGAGGGGCTAGGGCCCCTCAAAAAGAGCATATAGCCATAATGGGGAGTGAGTACATACCTAACAATAGATTCCAAACAAATATGAAAAATATAAAAATGCTCTGGCACCATCAGTAATACATAACACAGATTTTTGGTTTAGAAAATATTATGTTGCAAAAGTGAACCAAATGACAGATGTATTCTATTGCCAGCATAAACTCATTGAACCATACATTTCTATTTCTCAAAGAGCCATTGACTCTGGATTGCAATTCTATTGACCTGATTCTGGAAACCTGTTGAAGAATATCTTAAAAACAAAAGGAGAACGGTAATAAAGTCTAATCTCATTTTAGATAGATTTAGAAATCCAGTGACAAAATGCAAACAAATATTGTACACCAAAAGACATTGATTTGAGTACAGTATGTCTACTGAATAGATAATGCCTCCATGTGCAATAGCAGTGTATAGATCATGCATGGTTTGTTATTGATTGAACAGTGATTCTCAAACACTTTATTTTCAAGGACATCCAATTTGGATATTTGGCTAAGGCTACAGAGCCTCATTTGATCAAATTAACACAACTGTAATTACAAGATATCTTGAACCAGCTGCTCGAACCAGTGCTGTTTGTCTCGTTAGGACCCGCTGCAGTGGAGTTCCATCCGAACTTAACCGGGATGCCGAAACCTCTAATATAATACTATCTGGGTTGCAAGGCCAAATATTCCGTCTATTCTGCTTAGGACTCGTGTCCAGAGTAGGAGTTGCTATTAACCGCTATAAACCTCTGATGATGATCCTTCTTTTATACGGTTATTACGTAGATGCGTGTCATGATGACAACGCCATCCAACTGAATACGTATCACTATGACGATGACACGATGTGTATATCCATATATGAGGTTTCTACATTAGTCTGATGTCAGCATTGGATATCTCCGTTATCTCCACATATGAGCTATAAATTATCCCCATATGGAGCTCCAAGTTGAAAGCCTTTTATCCCCATATATGAACATCCAAGTGGAAAGCCTTTTATCCCCATACAATTTACAATTTAGGCATTTAGCAGACGCTCTTAATCCAGAGCGACTTACATTAAGCATGAACAAACATCACATACAGTATATAAAAAGTGTTGCGAAGGCTCTCAAATGGATCTCAAATGGATCTCCATATATGGGGATAATTTATAGCCCATATGTGGAGATAATGGAAATATCCAATGCTGACATCAGATTAATATGGGAACGCCATATAGGGATATACACGTGTGTCATCGTCATATGCGATTGGATAGCATTGTCATTATGACACACATATAACTAAAAGTATAAAAGGATTACAGTCAGAGACTTAAGGTGGCAGAATATCTTCTAATATCTTTGGCCTGAGTCGGTTGGATAGGACGGAATATCTGGCCAAGCAAATTATAGAGCTTTTCATTGGAGGTTTCCATATCCCGGTTAAGTTCGTATCGAACACCACTGTAGTGGGTCCTAACTAAATCAGCATTGGTCGAGCTATTTTTCAAAAAGCATTTATCATGAAACATGCGTAAGCTAAGAACTTAACTGTGGAATATCTATATAATGAAACTATACATATAAACTATACAAATATACTATACTATGCTATGTATGTGCTATGACTACATACAATGCAATTATAGTGCTGTCTACATAACATGCTATAAGTCTGTATCAAATGCTATCTAAGTCTACAAAAGTGCTATCTAAGGGGGTAGGGTAAGTGCTATGGGCCATGATGGAGTCTGAAAAGGTGGGTTTTCAGACTACGGCGGAAGATTGGGAGTGACGCTGCAGTTCTGACTGATATTGACTTGTTATGCCGTTTTTTTAATTAGTTTTTAATGTTGCAACACTTAAAATATAGAATAAGACATTTTAACGGTAATATTGTATATCGTATCGATATCGCAATATTTGGCATAAATACCGAGATATGACATTTTGTCCATATCGTGCAGCCCTAAGGTGCATGAGCATAGCAGCCGCGGTGTACTGTGCAATATTCATTCATACATGCTGCTGGTTTTTGTATTGTATTGTCCTTTTTGTTTTTGTATCTATGGTTGTCTGTATATGTTGAGTATGAACCAAGACAAATTCCTATCAACTTGTTGACATGGCAAATAAATTCTTGAATCTTGAATACATTCATACATTATTCAAGGTGCAGGACGTTATTCAAGATGCAACATCATTCAAGGTGCGTATAGTCTGCGGGTGGTTCAAGGAAGACCTCAGTTTCAACCCGACAGCCGTCAGGCCGCTGAGCAGGGCATCGCCTTTCATCGGGTCACTGGGCAAGGCTCATGCCTTGCTCGGCGTCCTGTTGACAGACTCATGGCATGCTTCAGCAATATGACGGCTGTTGGGTGGAAACTGTTCGTTAGCCTGCTGGTGCTGCTGTTGATACTGCGGTAGGCCCCCTTGCCCTTCCGCGGGCGTTGCGATGGGTTGAACAGTTTGTGACTTGGGTGGGGCTTGTCCTTGATGATGCGCTGAGCTTTGGCTTCGTATCGCTTGTTGTACAATCCCTGCAGCTCGGGGAGCTTGCGGAGACCTACCATTGGCATTGACACCATTAAGAATGAATGGAAAGAGTGTCTCGGTGAAAGAGTGTGTGAAGGTGTGTAGGTGTGTGTTAGTATCAGGATCAGAGAAGGACAGCTTTCCTCTGTTCCAGTCCAGTTGGACTCTGATCCTCCAGGGTTTCTGCTTCACTGAGATAACAGTGGTTGGACCTGGACTGCAGTATGCTCGGTATACACGATCACATAACATGATTCTCCAGCATTTACCCTGTCTGTCTCCATTCTTCCTCCAGTAAGACTCTGCTAACACTCCTAATGTCCAGTATCCATTTTTTCCAACCACAACATCCCAGATGCGAGTCCCGGAGTTGAAGCCCTCAGAACCCAGGACATGGTACAAGCAGTCAAACCTCTCTGGGTTGTCAGGAAGCTCCTGTCTCTCTCCATGTCTCGCACTCGCCAGATCATCAGACAGGCTGTATACTGGATGGGCAGAGTTGGGGTCCAGAATCACAGGAGTGTAGGAGACAATGTCCCTCATCTTGTCCCTGACTCTGAAGGCCAGATTATGCAGGTGTTTGGCCACATCTATCAGTGCTCCAGGGTTCAGCTGTGGTTCCTGCAGTGTGAGCTTGACTCTTGCCACTGTGGTCTTGTAGTTCTGCAGGAACGAGACGTGTTCAGCTCTCAGCTCCTCCTCTATGGTCTTGACTGTATTTGAAAGGGTTGATATCTCTCTGTTCAGACCCTCAATCTTCTCCTTCATCATCTGACTCTTCTGCTCCTCTTCCTTCCTCAGTGCAGTGATTCTAGCCTTCTCTTCCTCCTGTAGAAACTGATGAAGCTTCTTAAACTGTTCATTAATCTGCCGCTCTGTGTTCCGGGCCTGGACCTTTATGTGTGCTGCTGTTTGGTAAAATTTTGTTTTAACTTCATTAAACACTTTCAGTTTCGCCAGTAAGCACTTCAGCGATTTCTGGACTTCCTCCTTGCAATCCAGGGCAGCTTCATCGATGGGTCTGAAACTGTGATTGTTGTGTTTGTCTGATTGAACACACCCAACACACACTGGCTGATGATCTTCCAGGCAGAAGAGTTTGAATTTCTCAGCGTGCAGGCTGCAGAGAACCTCTGCTTCATCAATGGGTCTGAAACTGTGGTTCTTGTGTTTGTCTGAATGAACACACACAACACACACAGGCTGTTGATCTTCCAGGCAGAAGAGTTTAAATTTCTCAGCATGCAGGCTGCAGAGATCCTCCGACCCTGTTGAAACTCTCTGACGTTTCTCCTGTAAGAATGTATCACACAGGTTCTTCAGCGCGAGGTTACAGGGTGGATCATCCATTGAAGACCTTTTGTTACAAGATGGACATTGCCTTATTGGTCTGTGCCTCCACCATTCCTGCAGACAGGCTTTACAGAAGCTGTGGCTACATGGCAGGAGAACAGGATCTTTAAATGTTTCATGACAGAAAGGACAGGAAAAATCTTTTAAAAAATACTTTGAAGCCATTTTAGTCTCTGTGAATACACCAACACTCTGCTCAGGACAGGAATCCGCCATGAAGTATACTTGAATCCTGGTTCTTGTTAAAGTTGACAGCAGCAAGTTCAAGTTTTCTGGGTTAGTATAATGTCCTGTAGCTGTGGAAAAACACAGATGAAGAAATTATTGCTGATGAGGACTGGAGACTTTCCTGATATCCCAAATGATTTGCAAGCCGAGTTAACCAGAAGGGGCTGAAGAGATAGACAGTCGCCGTGTTTATCTAAGATCGCTTGTAAAACTGCTCCTGTGACTATGCCTACTACAACCTTTTATACTGTGCCCAATAGCTGGATGTTATCTTGCTCACGTCACGATGACTCTGTGATAATAACCATATATGGAGTTCTCATCACAGCTATGCCCAAATATGGAGTAGGCCTATGTTGTCTAATCTGTGTCAGTATGATGTCAGACTCCAACGATTCAGGTGGCTCCATACTCAACCCAACCAGAACCATATATGGAGTTCTCGGTTATCCATTAAAAGGAGAAATTAGGTCAAATGTCTGCCAAATATGACGTAAATCTTGTCCCCACACGTCTCATATTGCCATTGACAATGAAAGGAGAATATCTTGATAACAAAAGGAGAATGGTAATAAAGTCTATATCAATTGACTCAGCATTTTAGATATACTTTCAGTGACAAAATACAAACAAAAATATTGTACCAAAAGACATTGATTGAATAGGCCTACTTGAATAGATAATGCCTCCATGTGCTATAGCAGCCTATAGAGATCATGGTTTGTTATTGATGAACAGTGAACTCAAGACATCAAATTTGGATATGTGGCTATTAGGCTACTTACATGGACAGTTACAGTTGTGTTAATTGTATCAAATGAGGCTTTATTTGACAATGACTGTAACTATATAAAATACTACTCAAACTAGTGCTGGTTGTCTGGGCTAGGACCCGCCGCAGTGGTGTCCAATTAGAACTTAACCGGGATGCCGAAAAGTCTTACATAACGATATCTGGGTTGTAAGGCCAGATATTGCTGAGGATATCTGGGTTCTAAGGCCAAATACCCTGTCTCATACGGAAGGCGATGGAGTTTCTCGCAAGGAGCATAGCAAATGCTGCTAGCTCACCTAAACCTCTTCGGATTCTTCTCATAAGGTTTTACTGGATGCGTGTCATGGATGATGATGATGCAAGTCAACTGGGTGCGTGTCATGATGACGATGCCAAAGTGTATACCCATATATGAGGTTTCTACATTAGCCTGATGTCAGTTCTGGATGTCGCCGTCGTCCTCATATATGGAGCTCTAGGTGAAAGCCTTTGTTATAGTAACTGTCCATGTAAGTTTAATTACTGCATTATTCCAGAAAACGATACAATACAAACCAGTAAGACGCCCTGAGGGCGACCTCGCCTGCTGAAACAACAGAGCTTCTTAATACAGATTAAGAAGCAGGAGTTAAACTATTAATCTGATGTCCGTGAAGTCAGATGTAAAGTTGCTGGCCGGCTCCATATACTAATATGCAGATCTAGGTGATGATCCAGTCTTCTCCAGGTATGGCTATCCAGCGTTTGATGAGGTCATGACATGATCCTCATATATGGAGATCGAGGTGATCATAGTCTGCTCCACGTGTTGTACCAACTTGGTTAATTTGTAAGTGTGACTCGCATCGCGGCAACCACACTGGTTATCATGAGACTGACACCATATGTCCATATATGTGCTTAATAAATTAAACATCAGGGATCTCCATATATGGGCATAAAGGGATTGTGGTGTGGGTGCCCTAGCAGGGTGTTAGGCTGTCCAGTGTCCTGAGCTGTTTTGAAGGTAGAGTGGAGATCTATCATTCTGGAGATCAAACATTCTGCTGAGCTGAACATCATTGTGATGTCAGAACAGGCCAGCTCCATATATGGAGATCGAGGGGTTTGATGAGGTCAGATCAACATATGGAATGAATTCTGTACTGGCCATACAGTATATGGAGCGTATCTTGAGTGTACACTGTACAGGGTTTGATGAGGTCAGATCAACATATGGAATGTCAGAACAGGTCAGCTCCATACGTATATGGAGATCTAACGGTTTGATCAGGTCAGATCAACATATGAAATTAATTCTGTACTGGCCATATATGGAGCGTGTCACGAGTTGTTCTGTGAGTGTGGAGTTGAGGATGTCTTCCATGGATTGGAACAAGTTTATGTTGTGATGCTAAAAGAGATGCTTTTTGATAAGATCAAACATACTTGGGCAGAAGAGATTTGGAGTAAACCTAAATTACGTACATAAATATGACTAATACACTGGAAAGTATGTTTTATTTAACCTGCCAAAGACAAAAAGATCAGTTTGTGCTCAATGTGTGACCTCAATGAAATGGAGAATGAGTATAATTTTGTGTTGTATTGTCCTTTTTATTGGAGGGAGAAACGTTGTTTAATAATATCAACTATGCTGATATGATGGATATGAAAGATGCACAACTTATTAACTGTTTATTTGAAAAATACTTATTTAAATTGGCAAACTATCTAGAGAGAGCCTGGGACCTGAGGAAAAACAATTACAGCCAGTAAGGGATATGTATTGTATTATGTTTTGTATTTGTATATGTTGTAGGCAATCGGCAAGAAGTGTATATCTGAATAATTGTAACTGTATGAAAAGCTGTCATATAGTCCCATGAGAGATGGGCCACGAGGTGGCATGACACTTAATAAAATAATTCATTCATTTGCTGGAGAAAAATAAACAAGTCATGAAATGTTTAAAATGCAAATATGGACCCCAATGCTTTGGAGTATCTTTTTGTCTCCACCAGGCCGAAGGCATGGTGAGAGAGTATGTTTTGCACTCCGTCCGTGTGTGTGTCTGTCCGTCCGTGTGTGTGTCCGTCCGTGTGTCCTTCCGTCCGTCCGTTACCAGCTAATCTCCGGCACCGTTAACCCGGTCGATGCCAAACTTTGCACACACACTCCCTAGATGCCAACGATGAACCTCTGCCCCGCATTTTCCAGAACGGCCTGTTATAGCGCCACCATGAGGCAGCTTTTCACATTTGTTACCTAAAACTGCACCGATCTGCGTGAAACGTTGCATGCACACTCCCTAGAGGCCAAGGACAAACCTTTGACCTGCATTTTCCGCATCTGCCTTTTATAGCGCCACCAGGAGGCCGACTTTTGTAAAACACATTTTTGGATATTACTCCTCCAGATTCTGTCCAAAAATCTCACAAATCGTTACACAGTATCTCTATGGTCATGTGCTCAAGTCGGATCTGTCCGATATTTCATATTCCACCCTAATTGGCTATAATTGCCTTTCACAGTTTGCAAGATTGCCCCGTTTTGAACAAAAGCCTCAAATCATGACCACAGCATGCAATTTACGTGAAATCTTTCACACATTTTCTTACTAGGCTGAGGAATATATCCCACCCTTTTCACATTGGCCTGTTATAGCGCCACCAACAGGTTGATTTTTGCAAAACAGGTTGATTGGAACAAAATGCCTCAAATCATCCAATTGCCATACAAGGCAAACATGTTTATATTACTACTAAACATTTTGCCAAACATCTCACACAGTCCTATCCTCCTGGTGGAGACCTGTGCCCAGAAGGGCACTTTTTCTAGTTGTCACTGTACACTACATTGAACAATTACCCATCCTAACTATGAGGAGCAGCTACAGGGGTTAAGTGTGTTGGGGACACTTCAACACAGACCATGGCTGGGGTGTGAACCGGTGACCTTGTTTCCCGGACAGCCTCTCTCCCCATTCAGTCATTGCTGCCCCTAATGTTATCAACATTATTCATTATTCAACTCAACAATAAAAAAAGATGTGACATTTGGGAATAGAATATCTCTATTGCTAGAAAATGTTTAAATCATTGTAGTTGTACGTGTACAGTTAGTTGTGTTGTGAATGTGATCATGACCTGTCAGTACTGATTGATGTATTCAATTGGTGTCTTGCTTGGTATTGCTGTTTTCTCCAGATATAGCATTAAATATTAGGGAGATTTAAAGATATATAAATTAATATGAAACTCTTGTTGAACTTGTTTCTTCCAGTGTTCATCATAATGTCTGATTATATTACGTCTTTCATAAATGTTCATATGATTGATGATATGATTATTATATCCTAATGGGAGAGGTTCTGAGCTTCAAGACAAAAGGTGTTCATTTGAAATGTTACATGACTGATCATACAAAATGAACAAGCAATTAAACATTCATCTTTACCCCCAAATATACAATATTCTATATATCAACACAACTACTGCTCAAGGTGATCTTTGTCTGTGTACTGTACAGGTACAAAATAGTACAAACTAGAAAAAGTGCCCCTCGGGGCACAGGTCTCCACCAGGGCAGGTCAGGTTGTGGCCTCCTGGTGGCGCTATAATAGGCCAATGTGAAAAGGGTGCCATTTCTTCATACGCCTTTGATGGCAATTGGATGATTTGAGGCATTTTGTTCCAAAAATGTGTTTTGCAAAAATCAACCTGTTGGTGGCGCTATAACAGGCCAATGTGAAAAGGGTGGGATATATTCCTCAGCCTAGTAAGAAAATGTGTGAAAGATTTCACGTAAATTGCATGCTGCATTCATGATTTGAGGCTTTTGTTCAAAATGGGGCAATCTTGCAAACTTTGAAAGCCAATTATAGCCAATTAGGATGGAATATGAAATATCGGACAGATCCAACTTGAGCACATGACCATAGAGATACTGTGTAACGTTTGTGAGATTTTTGGACAGAATCTGGAGGAGTAATATCAAAAAATGTGTTTTACAAAAGTCGGCCTCCTGGTGGCGCAATAAAAGAAAGATGCGTAAAATGCAGGTCAAAGGTTTGTCCTTGGCCTCTAGGGAGTGTGCATGCAACGTTTCACGCAGATCGGTGCAGTTATAGGTTAAAATGGTGAAAAGCTGCCTCATGGTGGCGCTATAACAGGCCGTTCTGGAAAATGTGGGGCAGAGGTTCATCGTTGGCATCCAGGGAGTGTGTGTGCAAAGTTTGGCATCGACCGGGTTAACGGTGCCGGAGATTAGCTGGTAACGGACGGAAGGAAGGACGGACGGACGGACGGACACACACACACACACACGGACGGAGTGCAAAACATACTCTCTCCCCATGCCTTCGGCCTGGTGGAGACAATTATCCTGTGCTCCTGTGACATTGTGGCAGCATTATAAATTGTAATAAAAGAAAAAATGTTCTATATACAACTGCAGCAGCACACCAATGTTGCACTCTTCAACAAATAAAACTTCTGGGAACTCAGATTACAACATGACTAACTGCTCTTCCAGAGTTACACTGACCTTCCTTGGCAACACCTTCACAGAGCTACCACTGACAGAATTGAATGGGAAGAGTGTCTCTGTGAAAGAGTGTGTGAAGGTGTGTAGGTTTGTGTTAGTATCAGGATCAGAGAAGGACAGCTTTCCTCTCTTCCAGTCCAGTTGGACTCTGATCCTCCAGGGTTTCTGCTTCACTGAGAGAACAGTGGTTGGCCCTGAACTGCCGTATGCTCTGTATACACTATTACATAACATGATTCTCCAGCATTTACCCTGTGTATCTCTACTCTTCCTCTGGTAAGACTCTGCTAACAGTCCTACTGTCCAGTATCCATTTTCTCCAACCGCAATATCCCAGCTGTGAGTCCCGGAGTTGAAGCCCTCAGAACCCAGGACATGGTACAAGCAGTCAAACCTCTCTGGGTTGTCAGGAAGCTCCTGTCTCTCTCCATGTATTGCACTGGTCAGATCATCAGACAGGCTGTATACTGGATGGGCAGAGTTGGGGTCCAGAATCACAGGAGTGTAGGAGACAATGTCCCTCATCTTGTCCCAGACTTTGAAGGCCAGGTTGCCCAGGTGTTTGGCCACATCAATCAGTGCTCCAGGGTTCAGCTGTGGTTCCTGCAGTGTGAACTGGACTCTTTCCGCTGTGGTCTTGTAATTCTGCAGGAACGAGACGTGTTCAGCTCTCAGCTCCTCCTCTATGGTCTTGACTGTATTTGAAAGGGTTGATATCTCTCTGTTCAGACCCTCAATCTTCTCCTTCATCATGTGACTCTTCTGCTCCTCTTCCTTCCTCAGTGCAGTGATTCTAGCCTTCTCTTCCTCCTGTAGAAACTGATGAAGCTTCTTAAACTGTTCATTAATCTGCCGCTCTGTGTTCTGGGTCTGGACCTTTATGTGTGCTGCTGTTTGGTCACATTTAGTTTTAACTTCATTAAACACTTTCAGTTTCGCCAGTAAGCGCTTCAGCGATTTCTGGACTTCTTCCTTGTGATCCAGGGCAGCTTCATCGATGGGTCTGAAACTGTGGTTGGTGTGTGTTTCTGAATGAAGACACACAACACACACTGGCTGATGATCTTCCAGGCAGAAGAGTTTGAATTTCTCAGCATGCAGGCTGCAGAGAACCTCTGCTTCATCGATTGGTCTGAAACTGTGGTTCTTGTGTTTGTCTGAATGAACACACACAACACACACAGGCTGTTGATCTTCCAGGCAGAAGAGATTACATTTCTCAGCATGCAGGCTGCAGAGAACCTCAGACCCTATTGAAACTCTCTGACGTTTATCCTGTAAGAATGTCTCACACAGGTACTTCAGCCCCGGGTTGGATCGCCAGGGTGGATCATCCATTGAAGACCTTTTGTTACAAGATGGACATTGCCTTGTTGATCTCTGACTCTGTCTCCACCATTCCTGCAGACAGGCTTTACAGAAGCTGTGGCTACATGGCAGGAGAACAGGATCTTTAAATGTTTCATGACACAAAGGACAGGAAAAATCTTCTTCTGAAAAATACTTTGACGCCATTTTAGTCTTTGCTCAGGACAGGAATCAGCCCTGAAGTTGACTTGAATCCTGGTTCTTGTTCAAGTTGACAGCAGCAGGTTCAAGTTTTCTGTGTCCGTATTGTCCTGTAGCTGTGGAAAAACACAGATGAAGAAATTATGGCTACATTGCTCACTACTTAAGGCATAATGAAATGTAGAAAATGTTGCCTTATATAGGTTGTCAATGGTGGCCATATGGATTTGGCCGCTGTGGCAAAGGTCCCCGAAGGTCGCTGGCTCGGGCGCCCTAGCTAAATCATTAGAGCATGCCCTGGGCTACATCTGTGCAAAATGTTGAGCTCTTAGACGAATTAGCGCGAAATATACCTATGCTCCTCAACTATCCCATGAAAGTCAGCAGTGTCTCTTCCTTCTGTAAGCTTCCTTGGCTCACGCTAATGTTACACACTTCAATGAATGAGTCCATATCAGTGTGGTTTGAGTTTATGACCGTTTTACTGGACATCAAGGAACTGCAACAAGACAGTTAAACACACACAAATTGAGTGAGACACATGTTCTGTCCAGCTTGTGTCACATTCACCAAACAGGATGTATAGCTTCCTCATTGTCTGACTGGCAGAAACATGCTGACTCACTGGACATAACATAATACATAAATAACATCACATTCAGTTTAAACTTTAAATTAAAATAACAAAAATACATGACACCAAATAGTTCTGTTATCATAATAGCATACCACTATCACAGTGAGTTGGAATTATATAAATAACGTCAGACAGTCACAGTAGCAGCTTGGGGCCTCCTGCAGTCACTATCACAGTTAGCATTAGCTGCTATAGCTAAGCTACCAAACTGCTAAGCATGTAGTTTACAGTACACTAAAACATTGTGGAGACACACGGCCACCTTTTCCACTATCAACATATATCCCCTGTTCATATGCTACTTTATATGTCTAAATGAACCCACATTCTTATATCTCACCTGCAACAAGACAGTTAAACACACACAAATTGAGTGAGACACATGTTCTGTCCAGCTTGTGTCACATTCACCAAACAGGATGTATGGCTTCCTCATTGTCTGACTGGCAGAAACATGCTGACTCACTGGAGTATATTGCCCCCTTGTGGCTTAGAAGAGCTATAGCTCTGTTTTGTTCTTGGCAGGGTCGAAACACAGTGACTATTGGTATTTGAGACTAACATTACATAGAACAATGACAAAATGAAATACACTTATGCATGAACTTTTATCTTTTTAACTATTTGACTTGTAATCCCATGAACTACATTATGGACTTGAGTAAGAATGAATTATAATGAAATAAACAACCAAACAATAGGGGGTGGCTTTGGCTTATCCTACACTAACCTCTTGGGTAACCAAGGTGATCTAATTCTCTCTCACACAATGAAAAAGAGCATATAGCCATAATGAGTGAGTAGGCTACATACCTATAACAATAGTTGCCAAACAAATATGAAAATCTAATAGAAAATATATTAAGTTACAAAAGTGAAGCAAATTTAACAGAAGACATTGAGTAGGCCAATTTGCATAGATACAGGTAATGCAATAATGAAAATGATGCTTCAGTTCATTCATGACATCCAAATTGGCTACAGTATTTGGTAAGACCCTCATTTGACACACTAACAGTAAATGTACATTTTATTGCTGCAGTATATTTCTGAAAATAGTACAGTACAACTGATAATGGACATATTTCTCCACACAGTTTTTTGCTATTATATTAAGAGAGCTAGAACATTTACATTTAAATTGTCATATGATAGATGGAATGGTTGACCTGGACAGTCTGGACTCCTTTCCAGATGATGTTATAGGGTGTTCTGTTAGTCTAGAGCCCCACCCTGTGGACACCGGACATTACGTTACTGTATAATATACCTCTCGTGAACTTAATGTGTTGTAATCTTACCGTCATTCGCACTTTAGACAACCTGGCTTGATGACTCTTTATTAATTTATGCACAGGTCTACACTTGCAACAGATGTGAGTTAATTTAGATTTATATTTTCCAATTGTAGTGTTCCTATATATAGAAACAACATTTTCACATGGACTGTTGGTCACAATTCACAGTGCTCAAACACAAAACCTAAACTAAATTAAAGTGTCGAGAGAACCCTGCATCTCCTCACTCGTCTTGCTACTCTGAAATGTTTGTTATGAGAGGACGGGAATGCAACATAATCCAACAAAATTACCATCCGTGACAACAATGTATTTTTACCTCTATGCAATCATATTAGTGCAATAATGTGTTGATAATTTTGTACAGAAAGAAGAGATTAAGTATATTTACCTAGCTACAGTATCTTGAACAACACTTCGGCATGTGTAGAAAATGGAAGTCTACTTATGTGAACCATTCTTGTTCACGACGGTATGTCAGACTTTTAGAATGGCAGCGCCATCTAGTGGTTTTAGTGGGAACATATTTTCCACTTCGCTACACTTTAGCAGGCACGTGCAGAGGGGGGGGGGGGGGCTAGGGGGGCTTGAGCACCTGCCCTTTTGCAGAAAGTGCCCTTTCCCAAAAAAAACACATCCCCCCCCACATAAGGGCATGTGGGGGGGGATGTGATGTGGGGGGCCAATAAGGGCTTATGTGGGGGGCCAATAAGGGCTTGTGTGGGGGGCCAATAAGGGCTTGTGTGGGGGGGCAAATGAGGGCTTGTGTGGGGGGCAAATGAGGGCTTGTGTGGGGGGAGGCTTATGTGGGGGGCCAATAAGGGCTTGTGTGGGGGGCAAATAAGGGCTTATGTGTGGGGGGCCAATAAGTGCCATTGGCCCTTCAAGACAAACATTTGACAAGTAATGATAATTCCACTATCATAATGAATTATCTGCCAAACTGCCATCAGTCAGTTTTAGTTTCAGACTAATGAGAACATATTGCTTATTTTACTGTCCAATGACATGAAATGGCACAAGGGACGGACTCCACAAAAAGACCACCCCAAAAAATCACACATGTGCCCTTTTCTGGAGTTTGAGCCCCTGCCCCCTCAGTGCTCTCTGCACGGCCCTGCACTTTAGTTTTAGTTTTTACCTGCTATTTTTGGCGCAGAACGGAATTAAAGCATATACAAACCCATATAACACTAACAGTAAGAAAACACACAATGGTATAAGGTTGAGTGGTAAATAGGCTACAGGATGTTTTCCCTTCAGGTCAAACAAAATGTTGGCTCACTGAATTGGAAAGACACTGAACATTGAATTTCAATGTCAATATGGTTGCCATGAAAAAAATGTAAAAAATGATATACATAATTGTAGCTGCATAAGCTACTTGACCCAAATCCCAGTAAATTCATCATAAACCACTTTTATTTTACTGAAACATTCATGGATCTTTTTTTTTTTTTTTTTACCTGAAAAGTCTATTATGCTTATCTTAATATATAATAATGTGTTTAAGTTCAATGTTGTCCGCCCACCCATCCAGTATGACATTTTTTATCTAAAAATACTGCATACGTTTTAAATGCGTTTGAAATGTATAGTTACTTCACAGGCAGGGTCCCTCTAAAATAAATAATCATAATAGTCCTGCTAAAAATCGTTCAATATTCAGAAAACTTCCTTGGCAATCGCTTATGCTGCTGCACATAACCCATCACAGGAGGAAGCACACATATTTCTATTGGTGTATTTTAACAGATCAATTCAAACTGTCTGTCTGTCTGTCTGTCTGTCTGTGTGTCTCTCTCTGTCTCTGTCTCTCTCAATCTCTCTCTCTCTCATATATTCCCAGGGTGTTCGGGGGGCCTCAGGTATCAGGGGTCCTCAGGGAGAGAGGGGCCCTACTGGTTCCTTTGGTTTCCCGGGGCCAAAGGGCCAGCCTGGAACCAAAGGTCTTGAGGTATAAACATAATATTACTACTGTGCCGAGTTATGTCATCCTTGATGTGTAATAGGCCTATATAGCAGCCTTGTTCTACTGTAAGATCTTTTCAATTGCACTTTTTTTCAATTACATTTCATGCTTTTTACTTTATTATTATACTAGATGAAAAGCATTGGTGGAGATGGGATATTTCATTCATTGTACTGCTCTATTGCAGTGGTTCTCAAATTGGGGACCGGGCTCAGGACCCCCAGGGGTCCTTGAGGGGGTTCCATGTGGGGTCCCCAGTTAAATGATTGATAGTCCAAATGGACCCTTGCAGGTCTATAAGTAATGGAAATGGAACCGGTCCATTTGGTTTACATGCTCTCTGAGTTATGGGGATTTGTGAATCATGACTGGGGGTTCCTTGAAATAGAATAAGTTTGAGAACCACGGCTGTATTGTAGCTTATGTTCTTTTAACCAGATGAAGAAATGTGTCTGACAATGAGAAGAGGGAGACATGCTCGGTTGATTTTATTTTTATTTCTCCATTCAGGGAGAAAATGGTGAAACTGGCCCTCAGGGTAAACAAGGCAGCCAAGGGTTAAAGGTTAGTGATGATCATTTTGTAGAAATAATACCAAGAAATATCAGTTTGCTAATCGATGAACATCAAGGATAGCCTGTTTCAGATCGTTTTTTGCCGTTTTCTTTGGTCTTGGGTGTGAAAATCGATTAAATATTGGTGATGTTAAATGACTCGGAGTGAAATGAAAGTAGGTGTATGGTGTTGGCAATTGGTACCCACTGGGAAATTAGTTTGTAGAAGTGCAATACACAAACCATTGCAATCCAATACACCTAATGCATCACATTCACATGAACACAATAATGCAGAAGACCACATAACACACATCATCATGACAGCGATGTACAATACATCCACATCTGCACATGCAACGTGTGATGTGACATCACATGTTGCATGTACAGGTAGGTGCAGGTAGGTAGGTAGTTCTTCAGAGTAATTGACAGAATGAGGTTTTGAACCGGTATAGGCTTTTCGTCTTTTTAACCATTCATTTAAAAAGCTTTAGTCTTAGTGAGTTTCAACTGTACTTGGACTGCTTTTTTCCCCATCTACACCAAATCTCTTTGTCAAAAATAGCCAATCTACAAGCTCGAAACACGCATGGCTCATTTTGAGCTTGTACGTCGGCTATTTTTGCCGGATGTGCCCCCCAGAATGGGCCATGCTGGGGTGCAAGTGCTTACGTTTGTTCCCGGTCAGCACCTCATCACAGTCATTTGTGTGCATTAACTTTCCTGCTATAGACTAATCCATGGAGGGGTGCCCTGGGCTGTCACGTACGATTTTAACAGACACCTATCAGCCAATCCGAATGTGTATTTTTCATGGCCGTAGTGGCCTACAGTATGTATATTGAGGTATTGAACATTGGTTGTCGATACTCGACTGCTGTCACTAACATGTGAACATCTTTGAAGGGGAACAGAGGTCCAGACGGACGTAATGGAAAACCAGGACTGAGGGGGAACAAGGTATAGGCCTTATACACTGCTCTGTGTGGTTTACTGTACATTCATGTGTATGCATTCACAGCCAAAAAGTGACACTTTCAGGTGGTACACTTTGCACTATGCTTAGTGCATTGCTTCTCAAAGTGGGGTCTGGGTCTGGCATAAATTCTTATCTGCATTTTAATGTGATTATTACTATCAATATATATTTTTAGAGTTACGTTGCTCATCTGTACCTTCTTGCATTTTAGTAGTCACATTTATTGCATTGTATAGCTTTTTTGCCCATAATTTAATGCACATTATTTACATAAATCTACTACAGTATATACAGTACCATAGTGTATAAATCATTACTTTTCTGGAAGTGGGACACATTTACTGTGTTCCAATGGATCCAATGTAGTCATTTAGTCACAAGCTTGTGTTACCTTTTCAACAATGTGTCCTTGCTTCAAGAGACTACCCCAAACACAGGAGCATTTTCTGTTTTGCTTTCTTTCTCCAGGGCCGAACTGGGCCAAGGGGACACGTTGGCCAGCCCGGTCTATCGGTATGCATCCATCTACTGTAGACTGCTGTCCAAAATGCCATAGAGAAACAATGTAATTTAGACCAGGGGTTCTCAACCCGTGGGTCGCGACCCCTCGGGGGGTCGCCAAATTATTTTAGGGGGTCCCCAAATTATTTTCAAAAAAAAAAAAAAAAAAAAAAATGTTTTCACGGTTTTTCAAAAATAGCAGACCTACAAGCTCGTAGCGCGCCACTCGGTGGCGCGCTATGAGCTTGTAGATCTGCTATTTTTCATTAGCTAAATTATAACATAATGCTTAAAACACCAAAAGGGGTTCCCGCCCAAAATGGGTTAAGGTTATTGTAGCAGTCAATTTATATTGGGGGTCGGGAGGGGGCGGGGCGGGGGTCCCGAGATATTGCCAAAGCATTTCCGGGGGTCCCCGGCCAAAAACGTTGAGAACCCCTGCTGTAGACTGCTGTCCAAAATGCCATAGAGAAACAATGTCATTTAGACTAAAAACATTTATTGCAATATTTCAGCCCATTTTCTTTCTCTGTGTGTGTGTGTGTGTGTGCTGTGCATGCGTGTGTGCATGTGTTCTTAACAGGGCTTACCGGGACCCCATGGGACAGAAGGACCAGAAGGAAAGCCTGGTACACAGGTTCCCATTCTATATCATATTTCAATACCATGACCACACCACTCTAAATACTTCTGTGTCTGAGTGCACTCTCCTTCATGATACATTCTATACCAGTGACTCCTTTACAATGTTGTGTAGTACTGACCAGTAATATATGTATTGTTTAGCATTTAGTGCTTGTCTTTTTTGTTGGTTTGTAATTTTATTTTGAGTATAATTTAACAGTATTTACAAAACTTTGCATAGGACTTGCATATAACTTATGATACTAATTAATACAACAATGATAATTGCAGGATAAGCACATAATGTAACATGTTTCCAATGATTAGGAGCTCTGATATGTACATCAAGAACAATCAATATTGTCGAGAGTTCTGAGGTTTTCACTGGATAACACACCTTTTCAAGACCGTTTATTTATATCCTTGAGCGACTTGTACTGTAAGACTTTCCTTCGGAGCACTATAACAAGTACGCTGGGTTAATGCCATCTTTCCATTTCAGGGCCCGTCTGGTGCAGTCGGCAGCGCTGGCACTAAAGGACATACGGTGAGATGACATGAGAAAAGACAATATTATTATCCCGAGGGGTTGCCTCCCTGAGGGGTATTCCCCTGACATGGGGCATTTATGGGCATAAACGTAGGCAATGATCTGCAGAGGGTGGATGACTGAGTGCAGCAGTTGACAGATCACTGCATCCTTTCACGTTCTCTGCTTGGTCTGTACTAATTAGAAGATCAAAGCCATTAGGCACAAAGATTAGGAAAAATGAGAAAGAAAGGGTAGAGGTGTGTTGACATGGCCTGTGTTGGAAATGACACAACCACACATGCAGGTCCCAACTGAGAAACAGAACACATGCAGGCTTTTCTACCCCCGTGGTTCATGGTGGGAACATCACGTGGACGTTTTCCTCGTCAAGTTGCACCTGGGGGCAAGTTCATCAAGCGGTCGACACCCTGCTGTGGAGGGAAATTAATGGAAACCAATTGATTCCTCAAAAAAGAAAGAGAAAAAAAAGCAATGGCAATGACCTAAATGTGCAGTATCATTGATAATCTCAATCTATAGTAGCTCCACATAAAATGTTTCCTAATTAAATGCTAAGGAGCTGATTCAATGGTAGATTAAATAACTCTTCACTTCAGAAATTGATTCGTCACTCAATTAAAGACGTATTTTGTTCACAGCTTTATTAATTACCAGAGATACCAGAAATAAATTCAAATTTGTTTGCACTGCATTTTAATTTAAATGATTCTTTTCAAGCGCAATAGATTTTCTTCCTTTCCATCTAACTCCTCTCTTCTTATTTATCTGTCATCCCCCCCTTCCAAATTATCATATTAATTAAACGTACTGGAAATAGCTTGATTGATTGAATAGTTTATTTAACATAAATGTAAAAACGGCAACAGAGTACAGTCAAACACTTAGTCCTTGCAGTCTTGTTTCCATTTAGACCCCATGCAATCAATTCATAGACAATCTAAAGCTCACGATGAATATTTACCCCAGAAAAGGAACACTATAGTTCACAGGGTTAAGTATATAATCTCATACTTTATTTGTTCTGCTTCTGCAGGGTTTTCCAGGGATTGCTGGGGAGAGAGGTCCAGATGGTATCCCAGGTTCTCCGGTAAGGTTACATTTGAGCAGTACCATTTTATCCATTAAAACAGCTTCTTCTCAAAAGAGGGGGTACAGTACGTGCACACCTAGTAGGTATACTATAGAGGTACAGTACTATATGGGGTAGTAAGTAGTAGGTATACTATAGAGGTACAGTACTATATGGGGTAGTAGGTAGTAGGTATACTATAGAGGTACAGTACTATATGGGGTGAGAGCAAATGGAACTTTGACATACATTGTGTCAAGCTGCTGATCTCTAGATTGTACAGGGAAAATTATTTGCAAATTATTTGACCATCAAAACTGTTATGACAATAGTTTAAAATTCTGAGGCACAAGAGGCACTAATTGTCTCCACCAGGCCGAAGGCATGGGGAGAGAGTATGTTTTGCACTCCGTCCGTCCGTCCGTGTGTCCATCCGTCCGTCTGTGAACAGCTAATCTCCGGCACCGTTAACCCGGTCGATGACAAATTTTGCACACACACTCCCTGGATGCCAACGATGAACCTCTGCCCCAAAATTTCCAGAATGGCCTGTTATAGCGCCACCAGGAGGCCGCTTTGTGCAAAACTAGTTTTTGCACAGTACACCTACAGATTTTGTCCAAACATCACACAAATTGGTACACAGTCTCTCTAGAGCCATTCAACGAAACGGGTCTTTCAGATTTCTCAGACTCCATCCTGATTGGTTAAGATTGGCTTCCAAAGTTCGCAGGAGTGCTCAGTTTCAAACAAAATGCTGCAAATCATGAACACATTGTGTGATTTCTGTGAAATTGTGCACGCACATTCCCACTAGGCCGAGGAAGAAATGCCACATGAACATTTTCAACTCAGCCTCATGGTGGCGCTATAACTGTCCGAAAAGTGTTTTTACCTCTAACTGCACGGATCTGTGGATAACTTTGTATGCCAACTCCCTAGAGGCCAAGGAAAAACCTTTGCCTGGAATGTTTCACATCTGCTCTTTATAGCGCCACCAGGAGGCCGACATATGTAAAACACATTTTCTAATATTACTCCTTCAGATTTTATCCAAATTTCACGCAAATCGGTACACATGCTCTTCATAGTCATGTGATGAAGACGGGTTTGTTTGATTTCTCATAATCCACCCTCATTGGCTACGATTGGCTTCTAAACTTTTCAGGAGTAGCCCGCTTTGTACCCGTTTTGAACAAATCGCCACAACTACTCAACGCAGCGTCCGATTGTGGTGAAACTGTGCATGTATATTCCCACTAGGCTTTGGAAGAAATGCCACTTGACAGTTTTCAAATCAGCCTCATGGTGGCGCTACAACAGGCCAAGCCGCGTCACACACACACACACACGTCTATATTGCTCCTAAACATTTTGCCAAACATCACACACACACTCCTATCCTCCTGGTGGAGACCTGTGCCCAGAAGGGCACTTTTTCTAGTTGGAACTCTTTCAGTAGAAAGGAATGTTGCTTCCAAAGGTGGTTTATCATTGATTCATAGCATATGATAGCTAAGGGTTTATCCGTTTTTACTTTTTATTTCCTTTCTTTCTTTTACTTTTCTTTTTTTTTTAGGTTAATTGGATTCAGGGAAAGAGGGTACATAACATAACCTTGAACTATGAAATATTAATATACTATATATTATCTGTTTTCTATTATCTATTTTAAGGCTTTAAGACCATTTCAAACAACCCAGAGTAGTTGTGTTCTCTGTGAAATGACGGGCATGCTTAAATTGTTAAATGTGTTGTGAGCTCAAGGTTTGTTGTTATTAGTGATATAAATTCAAGGTGATCTGGCTGACATTCCCTGAGTTTTTGAACAGCTGTGCTATAAATGGAGATGATCAGCCACCGGTTATCCCATTAAAGAGGACTGCACGGCCATAGTTTGTTTATTGCATAACCACGTGCGTGCGCGCGCGCGATGCACATTGTAAAGTGCTTTGGATAAAGGTGCTATATAATGCACCATTTACTGTATATCCTCTGGAAGATAATATCTTCCCAATAGATAGACATGTAGGCTACAGTAAGTTAGCCTGGCTAATAAGCCAGACTCAAATCACACTGTCGTGTGGTATTTGAGTCTGGAGATGCTGTGTATGGATCTTGTTTCCTGGGGGGCGGGTTCAAACATTTTCTCTTTGACGCAATTGGTCAGAGCTACTGTCAGTCAAAGGTCTCAAGCATTGAACGTCACTGTACCAAAGCCCGCCCATATTGCATACCGTGTCCCGATTGGCCACACCAGTTCTCTGGTGTAGGAAATGGGCGTACAATTGAGCCTCTCCAGACCGGCAGGCAATTTTTTTTTTGCCAACGGCTGATTCGGTCTGGCTTATTAGCCAGGCTAACAGTAAGTTGCACTGGTTGGTCAGCTGCCGTATTATGCCTATAGGGAAGATAATGGTTTATGTTAAGCAGAATGGTCTGCCATATTATCCATAACATAAGAATATAAGACCCTCTTGGCCTTTGAATCACTCCATCGCCCAGGGCAAATTAAGTGCATGTTAGAAGTTAAGTGTGAGTGACTGGTTTATCTTTGATAGGGACCTCCAGGAAAGACAGGACATCAAGGCATCCCGGGTCCGCCAGGAGAGAAAGTAAGTCAAAGTATACATAATGTACGGTCGGGTACACATGCACATAATGCATACAAATACACATTACATTTAGATATGCACATACAGTACATACACACCAGAAGAAGACATACACTTATTGCTCACATACACGCAGGCACACACACACATTATTCACAGAAGTTGTATTACATTTTCTTATTACATTATGTACAGTTATTACATGCCAGAGTACGAGAACGAGACATGTGTAATGTATTTTCACATTGTGTGTGCATGTGTATTTTCTCCCTTTGTGTGTGTCCTCCAGGGATTTACAGGAAAGCCAGGCATGGAGGGACCACAGGGCCCAGTAGGCATGTATGTAAGTGATGCTCCGGCAGCACCTGTAATACAGGAACTATTTCCATAGCACAGTGATGCTCCTATAGCACGCGTAGTACAGGAACTATTTCCATAGCACAGTGATGCTCCTATAGCACGTGTAGTACAGGAACTATTACCATAGCACAGTGATGCTCCTATAGCACGCGTAGTACAGGAACAATTTCCATAGCACCCGTAGTACAGGAACTATTACCATATTATCAGAATATGTTCTGTACTACAGGTTCTGCTGGAGCCTCACTTTAATATAGTGATGCTCCAGCAGAACCTGTAGTACAGAGCAGAGGGAACTATTACCATATTAACACACTATGCTCTAACGCAGTGCTTCCCAAACTGGGGGTTCGGGACCCAGGGGTGTCCCCAGGTGAATACAGGGTATGGGTCAATGCACTTATGAGCTTTGACTTCAAGTTTCAGCCAATACTGACCGCATTAATCTAATCTACCACTATTAAATGTATTAAATTGCATTTTGTGAATAAATCAAATTGGGTCGTTTTCCCTTCACACGTTAGCATAATGTAGCTCTTGGAGTTATATTTCGTATTTAAATATTGCCCTGATTTTATCTGGTTCTATAATGTCAACAGTTTTCACTCAAGATTAAATTGGCCACAGTTTAATTATTTTTCTCATTACATGTAAACAGCATGCATGGTTGACAGATGTCAGGGCATGGCCAAACACAGACCAGTGAATCTGCGTGCTCTTGGGCCGACTGCTGTGCTGAGAACCCCTATATATTTTTGTCTGGGACCGGAAAGTGCAAAGTTACTGTGTGGCCACTGGGAGGCACTGTTGCATTTCGCTGTGTAAACATTGATTGATTGATTGATTGAAATCTGTATAATTGTATTAAAAGTTTGTAGAATGGGTACAGTTCAATGAAAGTACAAGTCAGTACAAAAACTGCTAAGAGGATAAAACCAGAAAAAGCACTAAGACTTGTTTACATAAGGGTCCTCCATTTTTAATTCATGAGAACATTTAAAGACATACAGAATCTTCTATGCAAAAAAAAGGAAATCATCATATACAGTACACGGTTAGAAATAAGAGAAAACGTGTATGCACAGTATAGAAAAAATAGGAAGTGGGGGCTTTTTTACAGGGGCCAGTTTCGAAACAGCAGCAGTCTACACTGTTCCTCCTCTTGTCACCCCCTGCAAAGAGGGCTAGCCTGCGGCAGTAGATGAAATCACTAACTGCACTAACTACAATATACCTTCTGAGAAGATAAACTCTAGGACTCATACATGTTGACCCAATCTGCTTTGTATGTATTACTATAGGCTGACTAATACAAGTGGAATTCTGTTTGACCATGCATTGAGAGTGAATGGAGGGGGGAAGCACAACTCAACTGACATTGACAATGTTTGGACTTGCATCATGGCATGGTGGCTATACATAGCTATGTCGGCGGCAGTTGCTCAGGGGTATTGTGGCCGGTAGTAGAACAGCCGGATGGCAACCGCGAGGTTCCCAGTTCGATTCCGGGCTCTCCCAGAGTTAGTGTCAAAGTGCCCGCCATCGCTGGGTGAATGTATTGCACAATCCGAGGATAAATGGGATGTAATGTAAATGCACCACTTACTGTTGTCACTGTTGGGAGAATCAGAATCTGTTTAAATGTATTTCCTTTCCTGTCATTGCAGGGACACAAAATGTAGTTCGCAACTTCATGTTGAACTTAAAATGTAGGCCTAATAAAGACGTATTTTTTAATGTAGATAATTCTGTATGATACTAAAGGGAATGCTGTAAGAAAGTGAATGGGACCCACTGTTGCATCATTCTCACTGTTTCATTCCTATGGTATTGTTTCCCATGTTCCCTCAGGGTTTTCCTGGAACTGTAGGCATGCGTGGGCCTACAGGTCACATGGGGCCCTCAGTAAGTCCCTGTCTTTCACCACCAGGTCTGACACTACACTGTACACTCAACGTTCTGTTTCACAGTGGTGGACAGTAACTAAGTACATTTACTTAAGTACAAGTTTGAGGTATTTGGACTCTACTTGAGTATTTCTAATTTCAAATACTTTTACTTCTACTCCACTACATCACGGATCTAAATATTGTACTTTGACTCCACTTTAGTTACTAGTTACTTTGTAGATTTTGATTGTTATTACACATCATACATTAACCACTTCAGCCCTATATTTTGGCCTTTTGAAAATAGCAGATCTACAAGCTCACAATGCTGTGTTGCGATGCGACACTTTGTGAACTTGTAGATCTGCTATTAATTAATTATCTGCATAATGAGTACTTTTAGTACTTCATTTTGATGGCAATACTTTTGTACTTTTACTCAAGTAAATTTTGAATTCCGGACTTTTACTTGTAACGGAGTAGTTCTATGTTGCATTATTGATACTTTTACTTAAGTAAAAACGGAGTACTTTTTCCACCACTGCTGTTTCATAGCAAGTTACTGCGCTAATTGCCCTCCATAAAAGAAATGTAATTACCTTCAAATTCACATTATTGTTTCTATAGTCAGTGGTGATTGAAGGGGATTCATAGAATTAATTTGGAAGGGGAATATAAAGTAGAATATAAATCGGGCACAAAGACAACCGCTGGTGCCAATTCATAATCTGTGTGAAAACAGGCATTTTCAACAATACAGCGCAAGGGATTTGCACAGTTTGCACTCTTTCAGAGTGAATTGTTGTGTTAACTGTGCTGTGTGATCTGTCCTGTGCAATAGGGAGAGACTGGATTAAGAGGTCCACCTGGGCCCATTGGAAAGCCTGGACCTCCAGTAAGTCTCCAAGATTCCACATTGTTCTGTTCCACTTATTAGGCTAATGCTTACACTGTGTGTGTGTGTGTGTGTGTGTGTGTGTGTGTGTGTGTGTGTGTGTGTGTGTGTGTGTGTGTGTGTGTGTGTGTGTGTGTGTGTGTGTGTGTGCGTCTATGTATTTCAGGGGCATTTGTGCTGTCACAGGTAGCGTGGGGGTGTGATCAGCATGTTCTGACATGTCTTATCTGTGTTTTCCAGGGTCTAACAGGCCCACCTGGAGAGAAGGGACCCCCAGGACCTCAAGTAAGCATAATATACCCTTCATCATGGACGCATGACTTCTGAGAACTGTATTTCCTACGCTTATAACATAATGGATAATTATTTATCCATTCTTTGAGTCCTTTTTGTGCTGATTATAATTATGATGTATCATGTCAGAAATCACAATTAAAAAAACTCCACAATTACATTATCTGTGGTCACCTTGAAAGGTGCATTGCATATGAATTTCATATTTGGGAGGAAACATATGAACCATCACCTATCATTCATTCATTCATTCATTCATTCATTCATTCATTAACATGTATTTTCCAAAAGAAAATTCGGCTTCAAGGATAGTACAGAAGTTATTATTGTAATTATGCTTTAACTGGGCTGTCTTCTATGTATGTGGGTTTGTATGTGGGTTTGTATGTGGACGGGTGGTGTATGTGTATTTTGTGAAAAATTGAAAAATAAAAATAATATTATATATATTATATATATATATATAATATATATATATATTATATATATATATAATTGCAGTGATTAAATGGACACATAGCATGCAGGTGTGATTTAAAGATCATCCTCTATAGAGCGTCGCAGTCCCGCCCCCTTTCATGACGACGCCAGGCCCAGGAAATAGTTCCCAATGCATTTTTCCCATAGACATTTCAAAACGTATTTATTTAAAGACCTTATAAGCGTCGTACAAAGCCAACTCATGACAACAAACACAATATTTTGGACCAAACAAATAATTACAAAGAAGAAAAACAGCAAAAAAAGGTGTTGTAACCTGCCGTTTTCTTCTTCTTTCTAATTATTTGTTCAGCCCGAAAAATTGTGTTTGTTGTCATGGTTTGTCACGACAAGAGTTTGCTTTGTCCGCGGCGTAAACGTCTTTAAATAAATACTATCTGAGTATGGGGATTTCTTTTCCGGGTCTCTCGAGGGGGCGGGACAGCGACGCTCTATTGCGAAAGGTACCAGTCTCCACTGGTTTACATAATTAGCATAATCATGTCTATTGTACAAACGTGATTGCAATAGCATACATGTTCATTTAACTTAGTACCACTTAGTTTGAGTGAATTTATACAATAAATGTATACAATAAATTCACTCACTCACTTTTTTCAAGACATCATTTTATTACAATACTTAATATGCAAGTAATACTGTAGTCTGTTTCTGTCATTTCAAGTCTATAATTTAGAAATAGCTTTTACTATGTCACTTGTTGCATTTCTTCACAGGGGCGACATGGAGATCTGGGTCCAAAAGGCATACAGGGAACATCAGTAAGTTGTAAAGTAGACTATTTAATGAATGCACTGTACAGTGCAAATTCATTGTGTGTGTGTGTGTGTGTGTGTGTGTGTGTGTGTGTGTGTGTGCGCGTGTGTGTGTGTGCGTGTGCGTGTGTGTGTGTGCACACGCGTGTTATCCCGTGTTCCCATATTACAATGTAGTAGTATTTATTTGAATAATACCTTTCATTGATAAAATATCTATAACATCAGAATCATCTTTATTGTCACATCACAGTTTTACAAGTTAAAAAGTGGGTGAGATTCGTTTTTGAAATTCTCTTTTTGGGCATAGTTCCCAGTCATCAGACTCTTTCACTTTCAAAATCTTAAAAATGCTCACAGCTCGTTGTGAGCTTTTAATGCAAGCAGTTATATTAGTATGGACTGGCCTTAAAATGGTTTTGCTGCAAGGAGTTGCTTTGGTGTAGACTGGCCTTACAGGTAGGTAGGCCTACTGAATTTTTGCTACTCTCGTATGACAAAGTAGCGCATTAATGTACTAAAAAGGTACATAGAAAGTTAATATATAGCAACGATATGTTTGTCTGTGTGTCTGCTTCAGGGTCTTGCAGGTGTTCCAGGTTTTGTTGGAGCGATAGGGAAACCAGGTCCCAGGGGAAGCAAAGGGCCTCTAGGAACTCTGGGACCCAGTGGGCCACCAGGAATCCCAGTGAGTGGGTACCTAATGTCCGCTGCTATTTTACCTTTGTTCAGAGATAACGCCAAAATGCAGAAAAAGTACAAACTAAACACATTATATTGTATCAGTCACTGTGGTGAATTGCAGTTACGTGTACTGCACATTGTTTAAAGTACTACCTAAATTATATTATATAAATATATATTCTGTTCAAATTGCAAGGGACATAGGGGGTACACTGATTTTGCATTTTAACACAATCTATGTCCGCTTTTCCTAGGGTTCCCAAGGTGCTGATGGATTAGGAGGGGCAGTAGGGGAAAGAGGAGAAAAAGTGAGTTCATATATTGATTGCATATGATTCCCAACACTTGTTCTCTCCACACGCGTTCCACACCCCCCACAAGGAGTGCAGTGTCCGGTGTCGAGTCTGTCGGATAGCCGGTTGTCCAGAACCAGCACAAAAGCCTTAGCCCGGGCTCTGGACCTAATCACCCCTATATCTCCATATATCTGGCCTGTTCTGACATCACAATTATGTTCTGACATCTGCATAGACTCCATATTTGCGCATGCATGACAAATAACTCCATATATGGGCATAAAGGGGACACAATAACTGGGTGGGGCATTCATTTCCAACTTGCATAGTTCCAAGTAGGCCAGTGCCCACCGGGCACCACTCTAATATTACATAATAACGCACATTTAACTTCACCACATCTGTATAACGTGTGTCGTGATATTGGTTCTTAATATTGATGTTGTGATAACTTCAAGGGTTTGCGAGGACAGCCTGGTGATGACGGCAATGACGGACAGGATGGACAACAGGTTGGTATTTAAACAATTAAAAATACTTTATACAGGTTTGTCTATTGTTTTAGCAAATCTCCCAAGGCTGTAGGAGCAGCGCACATGAAGGCTTGTTTACCAAGTTCAGTTTCAGTCTGTTAGTAACAGATATGTTAATTAGTTAGTAATGCTAGTTGAAGCAATAGTGTGCTGACCTGTGAGCCACACAGCCTCAATTCAATTTCATTTCAAGTGTCAAATCACAACAAGTTGTCTCAAGACACTTTTCATGTAGAGCAGAGACCCGACAATCCCACCCTGAATAAGCAGGTATATCACCTGTTAAAAAAAAATATATATATATTTTTTCTTTCTGTGCAAACTTTATTTGATGTCTTTCGAGTTTGTATAGTTATATGATTATTTTGATTCATGTTGTTTATAGGGTCCTCCTGGTCATACAGGAATTGAGGGTCCACCTGGAAGGAAAGGGGACCAGGTCAGTCATTTCACTTTTAACACAAGTTAAAACCACTTGTCACTGCCAGTGTGTAAGACGTACAGGAATTGGTTCTAACGCTTTAAATATTGGGCATCAACATTTTGCATGCTGGTGGCGCTCCAGGCATAAGTGAAAGCGATTTTGGAGTTGCGCTCTAAAGCAGGGGTTCTCAACGTTTTTGGCCGGGGACCCCCGGAAATGCTTTGGCAATGTCTCGGGACCCCCGCCCCGCCCCCTCCCGACCCCCAATATAAATTGACTACAATAACCTTAAACCATTTTGGGCGGGAACCCCTTTTGGTGTTTTAAGCATTGTTATAATTTAGCTATTGAAAAATAGCAGATCTACAAGCTCATAGCGCGCCACCGAGTGGCGCGCTACGAGCTTGTAGGTCTGCTATTTTTGAAAAATCGTGAAAATAAAATTTAAAAAAAAAACTTTTTTATTTTTTTTTGAAAATAATTTGGGGACCCCCTAAAATAATTTGGCGACCCCCCGAGGTGTCGCGACCCACGGGTTGAGAACCCCTGCTCTAAAGGCACTATAATGCATCATAACAGTGATTTATAATGCATTCTAAAATTATATAATGTATTCGAACTCTGAAAATAATAATAATAATAAAAGTATTTTTTAGTTCTTGCAATGTATTATAAGAATATAAGTACGTTTATACTAGTTTATAAGTACGTTTTTAACTAGTTTGACACAATTCTAATAAAAATGTCTGTATTAAAATGTCTGTAAAGCAACTTTGGGTACCCAGAAAAGCGCTATATAAATCGTATGTATTATTATTATTATTATACTATAACATCTTATAGACATGGGATGAATAGTAGTTACTGAGCAAAATTTGCTTGCTCTTGAATCTGCCAATAGTGTTTATATTCATCCCTTTTGGCATGTGTGAAAGGGGGACCGGGGGCCTTGTGGGAAACTTGGTTCCCCAGGGATGTCGGGTGAGAGGGGACCCCAGGGTCACAAAGGCCTACAGGGCCTACCTGGACCAGTTGGCAAAGAGGTAAGTACACCCTTTGGCTAAGGAACCAAGGTTGGCTTTTTCCAGTACGGCACTGAATTGACAAGCTCTATTTCCCGCTTGTCTATTCACAGCTTTAATATCAAACATATGGTAAATGTAGACCATTTTCCATGAATGGTGATACGTTATTGGGGGTCAATATTATTGTTTTGAATGGATGCTCCAACTCTAACTGATATGTGTTCCCCAAAATTATGAAAAAGAAGTATGATTATGATATTTAAAAACAGCGGATAATATTCACTGACATGAATGTCATTGAGCTTGCCAGAACTCTGACAGCATGCGAAGGCATTTCAAAACACACAAATGAGTGATACCTGAACCTCAAATTACCATTGCCGTAGTCAGAGTGTTTGATTACATCATAGACGCTTGGCTTAAGTTAAACAAAATAAGCATTAATAAGTATTGTTGATATTTCAAACTTGGTTTCAAATGAGTTAATTATTCTTCTAATTAGGCAAACGAATTACTGTACTTTCTATAGGACATACATTGTTTAATGAATATTAGTATTTTGCTCCTTTAAAGGGCTCTGTCTGTCTGTCTGTCTGTCTGTCTGTCTGTCCCTATGTCTGTCTGTCCCTATGTCTGTCTGTCCCTATGTCTGTCTGTCCACCTATTGACCACAAGCAGTCAGCTAATTAGACACACACACACACACACACACACACACACACACACATTAAAGACCATGTTGCAATAATAATAATACAAATTATAATAAACTTTTATATAGCACCTTTCATGACATAACTGCAGCACAAAGTGCTTTACAGAGCAAAAAAGATACCTGAAAGCTGTGCTTCCAACTCCCTACAGATTATATCATTTACGGATGAGGGCTTGTTTGTTAAAGATCTGATATTGAATGATGAAAAGATGATGGTATGACGTGATTCAGCGGGTATAGATGGCTGAGTTCATCGTGGCGTCTGGAGCGGTGGTGGTCGGGGACTGAATTCCTGCTGCCAATTATTGTTCAAGTGGTGTGTTGTGTGGTGCGTGGAACAGTACAGCAGGGGGAGCTAGCAGTGGATGGTGTGGGGAGTGAAAGGCCCGTAGAAGAAGACAGTGGCTGACCGGAAGTGACAGAGGTATAGATTCAGAGCCATGCTGATCACCCAGAGAGGTAAAAAAGTCAATGTTTTGGTAGCGTCCGTGGAGCTACGGAGCGCCGGAAATTGGGGAGGGAGGGGGCCTCCTATGTTTGCCTCGGGAAAACGTTAACTATAGGGCCAGTGGAACTAGCCGAAGATGGGGAATATGGCACCCACCAGGGTCCAGGTCCGGTGGACAGGGGCGTCCAAGCCAGGGGCAGCTGAGCTCAGTCTAGCCCCCATGGCGAGGACAGTAAAGTCCAATCCCACCTTGGTGGGAGGAGGCCAGGACGGTCAAGTCCGGTGGCGGGGACAGTCACATCCAGCTCCCGTATCTTGGAGGGGGGAGGCGGGCAGGGTCGGGTCCGGAACAGTTGTATCCAGCTGCTCTGGGCTAGATCTGGCTCATCCTTATTACTTGCGCAAGTATTGTGGTCGGCTGGACCAAAAGTGGTATGTATGTATGTTATGCATGTCTCTAATTGGCTATTGATGGGGACGTAATTAAGATATGTTTCAAGATATGTTTCAATGTTCAGTGGGTAAAAGGTAGCGTATGTATGTATACATGTATGTATCTATGTCGGCAAGAATGGTGGTTCCTTATTGGCTGTTAATGGTGACGTAACTAAGGTACGCTTCAAGGTTGGTATAAGGTCAATAACGGGTCTAAAGGATCTAGAACAGCAATTGTAATAGACATTAGTTAGTTAGTAGCAGTACTTGCGCGTAACCTGACTCCGCCAGATGGGGCAGCAGAGAGTACACTGGGTTCCCCCCTGCTGCTCCCATCTGGGAACTCTCAGGCAGACTTGATGCCCGGCCACAAAACGGCCTGGCCAATCAGCAGCAGCTAGAAGCTAGAAGCTGCTGCTAGAAGCTGCTAGAAGCTGCTGCTGCCAATAATGTTGGAATGATGGATACATGGGTGTTAAGAGGTGTGTTAGACGTGCATGGACCAGTAGAACAGCAGGGCTGACCGAAGTGACGGAGGTAGTAGATTCAGAGCCATGCTGATCGGCCGGAGAGGTAAACAGTTAATGTTTTGGTAGTGACTCCGCCAGATTGTGGCAGTACTGAGTTGGCAGAATGCAAATGTTGTCCAGCAGGGGGAGTGGTTCTACCAGGCTAGGGCCTCCTATCCTGGGGCCAAGAGTGGAACTAGCCGATAGTGGGATTTTTGGCCTGGCACCCTCCAGGGTCCAGGTCGGTGGGCAGGGACATCCAAGCCAGGCGCAGCTGAGCTCAGTCCAGCCCCCGTGGCGAGGACAGTAGAGTCCAATCCCACCTTGGTGGGTGGAGGCGGGGATGGTCGAGCCCGGTGGCAGGGACAGTCACATCCAGCTCCCGTATCTTGGAGGGGGGGAGGCGGGGATGGTCGGGTCTGGAAGAGTTGTATCCAGCTGCGGGGACAGTTGTAGCTCTGGTGGAGCTATTGTCCCCACAACCCGAGTACGGATAAGCGGTTGAAGATTGATGGATGGATGGATGTGCACGTCACCATGAGCCCCACTTTGATTGGTCCTCTGGTCTGCAGCTGAGCCGTGATTGGTTCCCTGTGACTGACACTGACCTGAAAATGAAAAGAGTACAAAAGTTACACATTTTGTATTTGAACCTTTAAATTGCTATGCTCAGTATTGATATTGCTCAGTATTTTTATGTAGTTGCTCATGTACTGTAATCCATATACTGTAGTAGTACTCACCAGAAGAACAACAACAAAAGATACACAGAGCCACAAGAAAAAAAGAAGAGAAAAACAGAGAATAGAAAACAGAAATCATCACAGGTGTCATTGTCAAATGTAATCGATCACAATCGCAGGAGGCTCTTCCACAGTGTCAGCCTTTCGTCAAATCACTATATCAGAGTAAAAAGCAAGTTGATTAGATTCAATGCTTTGAAATTATAATTAAAAACAAAATGTAGGTAACGAAAAGACTCGCAACCCAGTGCTTTGGAAACAGTGCGGTACAGTAAATACATGTGTCCATACAGGAAAGGAAGCTATTCAGCACTGACAGACATTCGATGAGACAATATCAAGCTAAGCATAAATATCTGAATTTAGATTATTCCTGATGAACACAACCTACACATTCCAAGAGACATTCCCACATTGGCCTCCTTAACAGTTGAATACCATAATGTGCACTTAAAATACTTTTATTTTTTTCTTCAACCAAGGTTCATGTTTTAGGTTATTAGATTTTGTTTTAACAAAAATAATAATCATTTACACCACCTTTAACTACAACCATTATTTCATTGAAATGATTCAACTTGTTCTGCTGTTAATAATAGTGAATATACTCACATTCTCAGAGGAGCTCTGGGCAAGATCTGGCTTATTCTCTTCTGTGGTAAATTGCTCTGCTCTACTTCTAAAAGCATTCTACTTCCTAGTACTTTTAAGCGGACTCCACACTGATGCAACATAACCCAACAAAACTGTAGCAGGACGGTGCAGATCGGTCTGGATCACTAGTATTTTTGAGCCGAATGAGAACGAAAATAAAAGCCTGGGTACCGAGACTAGATCATATTGTATATTTGGTAATATCTGTTAATAGGAAGTAATAAAGAGGCCCAATTTATTTCCAGTATGGCTGCTGTGTAGCCTATTACCTGGTTGCAGGTCGCCGGCTCGCAAGTGATTCAGCTTGTCCAGTCGTAAGCAACACATTGCTAGCCTGGCTAATAAGCCAGACTCAAATCACACTGTAATCCGCCGGCAGGCAATTTTTTTTGCCAACGGCTGATTCGGTCTGGCTTATTAGCCAGGCTAACACATTGCAACACATTTCTGAGTGATAACAAACATATTGCTCACGATGAACATGTTGTAAGTTAATGTTGCAACATGTTGTCCCTCTCAGTTCTCTCTCTCTCTCTCTCACACACATTGTTCTGGAATGAGCATAAATTCCACCACTAATTATTTCTACTACACTCGATATAGTTTCAGCAAAGATCTTTAAACCCTATAAAGTTAACCCAATGTGTGTAGGTGTGCTCTTGCACCCCGGATAAAGCATGTCCCGTGCAGATAAGTTTCAGAGCAAGTGAAACTGTGAAAGTGTATATATTCCTGTGTAGGCAAACACAACATACATTTTTTCTATTAATAGACACTGCTTACTCACACTCACCCATGGTCCCCAGAGAGGAAGTTGAACCCACAGTTCCCTTGAAGAATTGACTTCTCGTAAGAAGTCGTTTTACCAGAAAGATGGTACATTTCTGGTGACTGGCGGACTGGGGGGAAAGGATGTGGGTCAGATCCATACCCACGAATACCAAGTCTCCTCAACAACACACACACACACACACACACACACACCACAAGTCTCTTTTTTTTGTACTGCACGCACCTGATGAGATGCAAGGGAGAGAGAAAAATAGAGTGACATTGTTGGCTATTTCATATTCCTATAAAATAGGTTGACATGCTATAAAAACAGGTAAACTTTCTCCGCTTCTAGCCTTGATGTGTCTATTACTGTCCAGTTTCGGGACGGCCCTCTCTGCCGTTTATCAGGGGTCATCGATATGTCCGTACATGGACCAATGTGTCTGTGGCAAAGACTTGGTCTTGTCCCGGGCACATTTTTGATTTTCTTTTTTACACACCACTATAAAGTAAAGTTATTATTTTGATCATAAGACACAATTATTATGAATGAATGTCAGTCTCCAGGCTTTCTTCGGAATATTTATGACAGTGATTTACACTATGACACATTGAGTTCTCAAACGGTTTATTTGAAAAGAAGTCAGAGAAACAAAAAAACAGTGATTAAATGAATAACAACACAGAGATTTAAAAACTCAAACTAGCCGATAGTGGGATTTTTGGCCTGGCACCCTCCAGGGTCCAGGTCGGTGGGCAGGGGCATCCAAGCCAGGCGCAGCTGAGCTCAGTCCAGCCCCCGTGGCGAGGACAGTAGAGTCCAATCCCACCTTGGTGGGTGGAGGCGGGGATGGTCGAGCCCGGTGGCAGGACTGAGCTCAGTCCAGCCCCCGTGGCGAGGACAGTAGAGTCCAATCCCACCTTGGTGGGTGGAGGCGGGGATGGTCGAGCCCGGTGGCAGGGACAGTCACATCCAGCTCCCGTATCTTGGAGGGGGGGAGGCGGGGATGGTCGGGTCTGGAAGAGTTGTATCCAGCTGCGGGGACAGTTGTAGCTCTGGTGGAGCTATTGTCCCCACGGCCAGAGTACGGATACACAGATACACAGAGCCACAGATACACATAGCCACACTAAAAAGACCGACGAAAAACAGAAATGTCATCAGAAATGTCCACATAATCGATCACAATCGCAGGAGGCTCTTCCACAGTGTCAGCCTTTCGTCAAATCACTATATCAGAGTAAAAAGCAAGTTGATTAGATTCAATACTTTGAAATTATAATTAAAAACAAAATGTAGGCAACCCAGTGCTTTGGAAACAGTGCGGTACAGTAAATACATGTGTCCATACAGGAAAGGAAGCTATTCAGCACTGACAGACATTCGATGAGACAATATCAAGCTAAGCATAAATATCTGAATTTAGATGATTCCTGATGAACACAACCTACACATTCCAAGAGACATTCCCACATTGGCCTCCTTAACAGTTGAATACCATAATGTGCACTTAAAATACTTTTATTTTTTTCTTCAACCAAGGTTCATGTTTTAGGTTATTAAATTTTGTTTTAACAAAAATAATAATCATTTACACCACCTTTAACTACAACCATTATTTCATTGAAATGATTCAACTTGTTCTGCTGTTAATAATAGTGAATATACTCACATTCTCAGAGGAGCTCTGGGCAAGATCTGGCTTATTCTCTTCTGTGGTAAATTGCTCTGCTCTACTTCTAAAAGCATTCTACTTCCTAGTACTTTTAAGCGGACTCCACACCGATGCAACATGACCCAACAAAACTGATGCAGGTCATTGCAGAGCAATGGTGTAATGGTGATATTTTTTTCGGTACCACAACATTTTAATGACATTACGCACACGCTCGCCTACATGTGTGTGTGTGTTCGCACAGAACAGCAAACACACAAAAGTAGACAACTCTTAACAAATTAATTAATTCAAACGACCATAAAAGAACAGTAACAACACACTCTACTAGCCTTTACTAGCCCCATAATACTGTGTTAAAAATCTACTGGTTCCGACGTGTCAATTTGTGACTTTGTCACACACACACACACACACAGACACGGCTGTATTGAAATTTAGAAATATAAGACATGATAAAGTGGTTAATTCATTATGTAGTTAAGGTTTTTGAAATGTAGTGGAGTGAAAGTGATGTGTCAAAAAAAATATGAATCTCAAGTAAAGTAATTTTCTTTTTACTTAAGTACAGTAAATGTACTTACTTTCCACATGTATACATACAGCAACGGACTATTGGCAAGCTGCCTCTGATTGGCCTACCGAATGTCCCCTTTTGTGACGCACGCGGAACTGCTTCGCCGGTTTTTTCATTATAGTTTCGTTTTAGTTAGTTTTGACTTATTTTCTAATTCAGTTAGATTTAGTTCGTTTTTAGAGCGGCTTTGCTAGTTTTTATTTAGTTTTTATTTTGGTGAAATGCTTAGTTTTAGTTTAGTTTTAGTTTAGTTATAGTTTAGTTTTAGTTTTTTTCATACTCAGGTATAGGATTAAAAAAGATGCTCTTGCACCCCGGATAAAGCATGTCCCGTACAGATAAGTTTCAGAGCAAGTGAAACTGTGAAAGTGTATATATTCCTGTGTAGGCAAACACAACATACATTTTTTCTATTAATAGACACTGCTTACTCACACTCACCCATGGTCCCCAGAGAGGAAGTTGAACCCACAGTTCCCTTGAAGAATTGACTTCTCATAAGAAGTCGTTTTACCAGAAAGATGGTACATTTCTGGTGACTGGCGGACTGGGGGGAAAGAATGTGGGTCAGATCCATACCCACGAATACCAAGTCTCCTCAACAACACACACACACACACACACACACACCACAAGTCTCTTTTTTTTGTACTGCACGCACATGATGAGATGCAAGGGAGAGAGAAAAAATATTCCTATAAAATAGGTTGACATGCTATGAAAACGGTAAACTTTCTCCGCTTCTAGCCTTGATGTGTCTATTACTGTCCAGTTTCGGGACGGCCCTCTCTGCCGTTTATCAGGGGTCATCGATATGTCCGTACATAGACCAATGTGTCTGTGGCAAAGACTTGGTCTTGTCCCGGGCACATTTTTGATTTTCTTTTTTACACACCACTATAAAGTAAAGTTATTGTTTTGATCATAAGACACAATTATTATGAATGAATGTCAGTCTCCAGGCTTTCTTCAGAATATTTATGACAGTGATTTACACTATGACACATTGAGTTCTCAAACGGTTTATTTGAAAAAAAGTCAGCGAAAAAAAAAACAGTGATTAAATGAATAACAACACAGAGATTTAAAAACTCAAAAAAGGCAGTGAAACAATCAAAACAGTGCAAGTACATGTACATGTGTAGACAGCTTAGCTAACAACACTGTAGAGCTCAATAACCTGATGTTAGATAGGAGAGTGTGGAGGGCAGCGATCCAGGAAGTGCAGGCAGTGTTTGCCAGTAGTGGTGGGCCAGTCTGGGCCAAATGTCAGGGCAGACTTTTTTATCCGGTCCAGCTCTGTCGAATAACCACACAGAGATTTAAAAACTCAACTAAAGGCAAGGGTGAGAAAATAGGTCTTGAGCTGTGCTTTAGAGGTAGGGTGATATTTCGTGTTCAAAACGATTTTTTTTGTTACTGTATCCTGACTTCTTTCTCTATCCTGATTGGATAAAATCGGTATGCCGACCTGAAAATGCATTTTCTGTTCGATAAAAACCGGGAGAGACATGGAGACTCCTGTTACTAAACAAACACTCTATAGCAATGAGCAGTCTACTATCACAATATAGAGCTTTTTAAATTACACTTGCACTACCATTAACTCTACAGATTATATCATTTTCGGAGGAGGGCTCATCTGTTAATCTGATATCTGACATCTGATATGAAATAGGGCAAGGTTTAGTTTGCAAGATGATGGTATGGCGTGATTCAGCGGGCGTAGATGGCTGAGTTCAATGTGGCGTCTGGAGCGGTGGTGGTTAGGGACTGAATTCATGTTGCCAATAATGTTGGAATGATGGATACATGGGTGTTAAGAGGTGTGTTAGAGGTGCATGGACCAGTAGAACAGCAGGGCTGACCGAAGTGACGGAGGTAGTAGATTCAGAGCCATGCTGATCGGCCGGAGAGGTAAACAGTTCATGTTTTGGTAGTGACTCCGCCAGATTGCGGCAGTACTGAGTTGGCATAATGCAAATGTTGTCCAGCAGGGGGAGTGGTTCTACCAGGCTAGGGCCTCCTATCCTGGGGCCAAGAGTGGAACTAGCCGATAATGGGATTTTTGGCCTGGCACCCTCCAGGGTCCAGGTCGGTGGGCAGGGACATCCAAGCCAGGCGCAGCTGAGCTCAGTCCAGCCCCCGTGGCGAGGACAGTAGAGTCCAATCCCACCTTGGTGGGTGGAGGCGGGGATGGTCGAGCCCGGTGGCAGGGACAGTCACATCCAGCTCCCGTATCTTGGAGGGGGGGAGGCGGGGATGGTCTGGTCTGGAAGAGTTGTATCCAGCTGCGGGGACAGTTGTAGCTCTGGTGGAGCTATTGTCCCCACGACCCGAGTACGGATAAGCGGTTGAAGATTGATGGATGGATGGATGTGCACGTCACCATGAGCCCCACTTTGATTGGTCCTCTGGTCTGCAGCTGAGCCGTGATTGGTTCCCTGTGACTGACACTGACCTGAAAATGAAAAGAGTACAAAAGTTACACATTTTGTATTTGAACCTTTAAATTGCTATGCTCAGTATTGATATTGCTCAGTATTTTTTATGTAGTTGCTCATGTACTGTAATCCATATACTCTAGTAGTACTCACCAGAAGAACAACAACACAAGTAACACAGAGCCACAAGAGAAAAAAAAAACCAACAGAAACCAGAAATCATCAGAAATGTCCACATCATCGATCACAATCGCAGGAGGCTCTTCCACAGTGTCAGCCTTTCGTCAAATCACTATATCAGAGTAAAAAGCAAGTTGATTAGATTCAATGCTTTGAAATTATAATTAAAAACAAAATGTAGGTAACGAAAAGACTCGCAACCCAGTGCTTTGGAAACAGTGCGATGGAAATGGAAATGGTACCGGTGTCACAGTACCAGTAAATGGTGACGGCCCCTTTCCACCACTGCATGGTCACATGATCACACTTTGCACATGATCATCAGAGTGGGCCGATGCGGTGAAAAGACCATAGACCACGAAGGGGTGAAGTTTCCCAACACTGCATAACAGGAAGACAGACACCTCTTGGGCAACCACGGTGCTGTGCATCTGATTACTTTGTGAAAACAAATAAACATGTGTTTATCGTATTTGCTACTCTCTGACATCTTATAACACAGCACATTAGCAACAACAGCAGAGCAATTAAAGCACCTATCGGTACTTACAGTAGAAAAAGCGCTATATGAATTTGAGCTATTATTATTATATTATTATTACTAGAACAGTGCCCATTGGGGGGGTGATCAGGTGTGATCAATTGACTAATAAAGGACGATGTTACGCACCATTGTGATGTCAGTGATGTCAGAACAGTCCAGCTCCATATATGGAGATCCTAGGGGTGATCTGGATTTGGGCCCTGTCCTGAGCCTGGGCAGAGGCTTTTGTGCTGGTTCTGGACAACCGGCGATCTGACAGCCTTGACACCGGGCACTGCACTCCCTGTGGTGGTGTGGAACGCATGTGTCTAGGGCCTCTGTCCACAGCCTAGGCCTTTTGTGCCGGTTCTGGACAACTGTGGGTCCGACCGACTCAAGGCCGGGCACTGCACTCCCTGTGGTGGTGTGGAACATGCGTGTCGAATTTGAAGTCGGTGGGACGAACCCATATACAGAGTTATTTGTCAGGCATGCCCAAATATGGAGTCTATGCAGATGTCAGAACATGCCCCACCCAGTTATTATGTCTGTGTCCATTTTATGCCCATATATGGAGTTATTTGTCAGGCATGCCCAAACATGGAGTCTATTCAGATGTCAGAACATATTGTGATGTCAGAACAGGCTAGCTCCATATTTGGAGATCTAGGGCCTCTGTCCAGAGCCGGGGCAGAGGCCTTTGTGGCGGTTCTGGACAACAAGGCCGAGCACTGCACAGTCACTCCCTGTGGTGGTGTGGAACGCGTGTGTCGAATTTGAAGTCGGTGGGACAAACGGTTCTCGAGTTACGTGGATCAGAGGCAGAGACTTGGTGCATTTATAGATGGATTCTTATTATTTAGCTGTAAACTGGCCACTGAATTAGACTACTTGCTGTGGCATGATGAGGTATCTGTATGGCTATCATACAAACAGCTCTCAAGCTCAATCTGAGCTATGATATAAATAGTGGCATGTGCAACAGTGCATGTATGTGTGAGATTGACAGGTGCGGACAGACTGCACATGATGATTCACTGAAAAGAAAAAGACAGTAGAAATATGTGACTACTACTCACTTTCACATGAACTTTTCTGATAATTCCAATGAGGAAACCTGGCTTGTCTTCTTTCCTCTCTAGGGGAATGTCGGTGATCATGGTGAACGTGGGGGTGCCGGACCCAAAGGGGAAAAGGTGAATATAATTAAAGAACTACAGCTATTAGTAGTGGTAGGTGTGAGAGTGATGCAGTAGCAATAGAAATAGAAGGAGTAGCAACAATAATAATCACAGGTGTGGCAGAAGTAGTAATAATAGCCTATTAGTGTTACTGTTAATATATTGATTACTTTTTGTGATCTTTCGTTGGTAACATTAGCATTTGAGAAGGTCTGAATTGGTGATGCATTCTTCACCTTTGTTTTTGTTTTAGGGTGAAGTTGGTCCTCAGGGATTCTCTGGTAGAGAGGGCCCTTGGGGAGCTCCAGGGGAAAGTGGTGACAAGGGACCTAAAGGAGAGAAGGGCCACCTTGGACTGCTGGCAAGTATAATATTTTACCCAGCATGAAATGCAATGAATGAATGAATTAAATGACACACATATAATGTGGCTGAAGTTTAATCACAGTTCTAAATGTACAATTTAAGTATGCCCTTTCTCTAACCTAGAACTAACCATCCTCAGTTTCTAGAATAGTTTTCATTGATTAGCAAATTCTTGCTTTATAACCTTTTTGATTTTGAATGCAAAATGTTCAATGCTCATTAACTCACACACACACACACACACACACACACACACACACACACACACACACACACACACACACACACACACACACACACACACACACACACACACACACAAGAGAAAGAAACTATCCACTGTAGAACAGGGCATGATTGATGGGCCGATGTCATGTTGAACTTGTCATTGTCACACAGGGGGAACCTGGGCTCATGGGAGAAGTGGGCCCTGCGGGCTTGACAGGTTTGCAGGTGAGACAAAAAGAGAATGTCATTGCCAACTATAAATCCTGATAGTCATTGATCCAGCATGCAAATGTTTTGTGTTGACTTCCAGACTTTGCTGTGCGATTCAGACAATCACGTGAGAGCAATCACACTTGAGAGCAATCACAGTCTTAACAAATTTACTGCTTCTGACGGAAGGTTCCACCAGTTGGAATCCAACCGGCAACTGCTTCTGGCGTAACGTTCCGTTATTATTGATATCAAACCGGATCACTGATTTCTTTTTTTTCCTTCTTTTTTTGCTTGGCCTTTCCTTCTTTAGCGATCCTAGACCTTCACCTAACTTTATACAGGCTGACTAAAAAGCTGAATAACTCAAAATCTACGGAGCTCCATGGTTTGGATAAAACGCGCGATGTTCGGAGGTCTTTGCTAATTATCCGGTGATCGGGAACATTGGCGCTTTCTAGAGCAAGGATGGCTTAATTTCAGCTCGCTAGCATTGACGCTATTTATTTAGCATCTAAGATGGCCGCCCAAACAGGATGTAATCCAATGTGTGTTACACTACAAACGGCTCAGCAGTCTGCGGTTGGCTCTGCGTCCACCAGGTGGCAGCAGATGGGTTAAGCCTGAGTTATACATAATCATACATACTATAGGTGTCACTCACTGAAAATAGCTGATCTGTAACCTTGCAGCGTGATGTGTGGTGACCTTAAATTTTACCATTGTTCAATGTGTTTTTGCATGAAAATTTACCAGTGTATCAAAATACAGTTGATATGTTTTTACTTGTTTTTAGGGCATGGTGGGTTTGAAGGGACCCCCAGGGCCTGATGGACCTCAAGGACAGAAGGTAATAATGCTTCTCACAGATGACATGAATCCTACAGCCAGAGATAGGCAGGCATTTCACATTTACAATTTTTTTTTTTTTTTTTTTTACGTTTATGATTTTATATCTAACAAAACCGCAACAGGTCTCAGGAATGCGCTCACTTAGCCTGAACTTGGGTTTTGTTTTCCCAATGCCATCAGTAAAAACGTTGTTGCATGTTTCCTCCATTAACCTTATTTCACATTCATTGCTCTCTCTCTATTTCAGCTGTGTAGGTAATTGGCTTTCACCATTCTTTTGGTACACTATAGTTCATAACATTTATAGTTAACTAAACCTCTGATAAAAATCACACCCGTGTGAAGTGAGAGCCGCTATTATCATCATACATCATCATACATCATCTAATTAGAATTTGCGTGTTTACACAAACACTCAAAACTGGCCATTCATTATCAATGGCATTTAATGTTTGTGTTAGCACAAAGTTTGTGTTTAGACGCACCCTCAAAGTCGGACATTGGAGGGGCCCCTCAAAAGCAAAATTGAGAAATATACTTCATTTTGTAACTGTGTTGCGCAAAAATGTGTCAAGCTTGTAGATTGATTAATACAAATGAACATCCTTCTCGCAGGGAGAGTCTGGATCCACTGGAATAATGGGACCTGATGGGTTAAGGGGCCCTCAGGTATACATCCTATACACTGCCTTTCAGTCATTACTGTTACACTGTGTATGTACTAGAGCAGGGGTTCTCAACGTTTTTGGCCGGGGACCCCCGGAAATGCTTTGGCAATGTCTCGGGACCCCCGCCCCGCCCCCTCCCGACCCCCAATATAAATTGACTGCTACAATAACCTTAAACCATTTTGGGCGTGAACCCCTTTTGGTGTTTTAAGCATTGTTATAATTTAGCTATTGAAAAATCGTGAAAATAAAAGAAAAAGAAAAACCTTTTTTTTTTTTTTTAATAATTTGGGGACCCCCTAAAATAATTTGGCGACCCCCCGAGGGGTCGCGACCCACGGGTTGAGAACCCCTGATGTACAGTATGACATGCTCACTCTTTTTCAACAACCCCATCGTTATGTTCATAGGGACCAGCTGGTGCACCGGGGGTCAGAGGTGAAATGGGAAAGCTGGGACCACCAGTAAGTGTTACCTACTTATTGGAAAAGCCACTCCGTTCAAGAGTGCACGCACTCGATGTCTGCTGATCTGCCAGCATATTGAAATATGCATTGTAGTGGGGGGGGTGACAGATACAATTATGAAACTTAAGTATTTAGCATAATTGTCTCTGTCAGGTGGAAACCTTGTAGGTCCAAAACTGTTACTTTTCAGGATTCAAATTCCTAAATAGCAAAAGTAGACGGATGCTTTTGTGTGACGCTGTTGTGTGATCAAGTGAGGCCTTAATTTACGGAAGAAAAAAAAAGTCCGAATATGAAGATATTAGGTTTCTGCCCGACAGACGCCGCTCCTATCCACAGAGACTTATATATAAAGTGCGAGTTGGACCTGCTGGCCCACAGATGACCCCAATGGAATGGCCTTTGAGCTTTACTGCCATCTGTCTGTAGAACAGTATTATGTTTGAATTAATTGCTTGATGAATCATGTGTATGCCAGGGTCCAGTAGGAAGGACGGGGCCTCAGGGTCAAATAGGTGCCAAAGGAGAACCGGGGCTAGAGGGGCAGAAAGGAGAACCAGGAAACCCAGGCCCAGCAGGAGAACAGGTATGCCCTTCTCTCACACTAGTCCATTGTAGTGAAGGAAATCTACATTATGATTACAGTATTAGTTTGGACATATTAATTTAAAGCTGTCCCAGTTGAGGGTGTGCGGCTATAGTGCCTCAGCCAGCTAGCTAGTGCATGGACGGAGTCACATTGGCCCAAGTTTTTCCCAGGTCGCATTTGTTTGCCGTCAAATTCCATCAGTTGGTAGCTTATTATGACGCCATCTCGTTGTCCAACTGCAAAGTGGCAGTGATGATAAGTATCTTCATTTCTGTCTTGTCACCCAGTATAACATGTAGACTGGTCACATGCAATGCACTTTCCAACTCCATCTGGTGGCCAATTTAAATTGTTACAATTTCTCCAAAAGAGGGGTGCTGCAACATTATTGTTTTAATTGGTAAACATAATCAACGTGAATGTGAAACAATTAACAACCTCTTATTGATTAATCGTGTACATCCCATGCTGCGGACTGTCTGTCTATCAACTGATGCATACAGTAATACTTGAATATTAAATAGCAATGTGAATAAACACATACTACATCTTAGAGTGTGTACATGCTAAAAAAAACTGCTTTCTGACAGTATTCCTCCTTCTACTGTAGGGTGAGGATGGTCTGCCAGGAATAAGGGGACCTCCAGCACTTCCTGGGTTAGAGGTAAGACAAAGTGAATAGAAACACTTTTCACCACTTTTGATCAGATATGAATCTTCTGTATTTAATTATTATTATGATAGGAAGCTTTTTGTGTAGCACCCTTCATACATGGAATGCTTTTCAATATTAAGAACATACTGTACATTATAATACAAACTAATTAAGCAGTAACACACTAGAGGGCCTGCCATGATATATTGGCCATGATATATTGGCACTGACTGTGCTGCTTTGGTGTGCATGAGACCAAAGATAAACACATCAGTGCCAACATGACACAATATGGCACAACCTCAAGTTTTAAAGCCTAATAGCTGGTATTGCCTTTATACAAATTGCAATTCTTCCCATAATGCTTTATGGCTTCTCTGGGGTATCTTGTCTTGTGCGTGCTGTTGTAGCCCCAATATATACTCTATATGGTATTTGTCTTTTTTTCTTCTTCTTAAGGGGCCGCCTGGTGAGGTCGGAGCCCAGGGCCCACCAGGTCCTCCAGGGATTGAAGTGAGTGTCCTCTTAGTCTACAGTAGCAAATAAACACTGAATATTTAAAATACAGTGACTATTTTCAGTGTGCCATATAAAACATCGATATATGTAGTATCTATTGTTCTATCAATCTGTCTCTCAATTGTCAGATCTATTGTCCATCAGTCTATTGTTCTATCTATCCATGTCTGGTCAGTCTATCTGTATGCATTCAGTGTCTTCCTGTCTGTCTGTTCAATTGCAGGGAGTGAAAGGTAGCCCAGGACCTGAAGGGAAACAAGCTTTGAAAGGGGAGAAGGTGAGATCCTTATAGGTAGATCCTTATAGGTAGATCCTTATAGGTAGATCCTTAAAGGTAGCCCAGGACCTGAAGGGAAACAAGCTTTGAAAGGGGAGAAGGTGAGATCCTTATAATCCATTCACTGCAGCCTTTTTTATTCAAATAATGAAGTAGTCAAAACAGTGTCTGAAAATAAGACTTCTCTCTTTTTTGATTGAATACTTTATTAACAGTTATACAATCATGCTAAAAGGATAACGCAAATAGCCATGAGGGCTTGTTTCCATTGTGGTCCGACTGTATGTGTTCAATTCATCAAGACTTGCTTCACACTTTCAGTAGTCCCTTCCAGAAAATATCCAGAAATTAGATAAAATATTGAGATAATTAGAATTTCTTTCCTATGCAACACATGGTTTTTTTTTGCCTCTCGAGGGGCAGTTTATGCATTCACAAATAGAAAGCGTAGATCTGAAACCAACGCCCCCTGTCCCCATTCTCCCCTACAGGGAGATGACGGTATAGATGGATCAGCGGGGAAAACGGGTCACATCGGAAGGAGGGTAAGACCTAGATTCAACTTTGCAGGTGGTGTGAGAGGTTGGGGAGGGGGTGTGTGTGTGTGGGGGGGGGGGGGGGGGGGCTTAGCTTCTGTCACGCTTGAGCCTCAGCACTGCCACTGAAAGAACACTTGATTGACTTGCTGTGTATTAACACCCCGAAGCCCGGGGGTATTTGTAACCATTAAATCAGGATGCCCAGCGATTTGTTTCTTCAGGACCTATTTCAAGGTTGCTCCGTGCCATTTTGGAAGTAGCTTGAAGCATAGATATATATAAGAAAGCTAGATGGCTCACCCGCGCTCTGGCCAATGGAGAGCGACATTGCTACGTGGCGGCCATCTTACCTCGGGGCAGCATAACATTGTGTCTATGGGGCATGTACTTTTAAATAACCATAACTTTTCAATTTTCAACCGATTTTCAAACAGTTTGTTTGTTATAAATGACAGACGTCCGCATACTTATATGCTTTTATACGACGTTCATATAAAAAAACTAAATTAAGCGGAAAAGCGTCCTGAATCATAGCCACGTTGACAACGTTTGTAATAAACCAATCTGTTTGTAAATCCGTCAAGTTTTGAGCGAGTTATGACTATTTTTGTTTGAGCTCCCATTGAACATACTGTACTGTAACTCCGAAGTAAGATGGCCGCCGGGTGAACTACGCCAGAGATTCCGCCTTGAGCCATCTAGCCTTTATATATATCTATGGCTTGAAGTAGCTAGATGTAGCCAAAACACCCCCGAGGCAATCGACAACAACGGGAGGTATGATTAATTCTAACGCGACTAGCGACGGGACCGCGATGGGCCGAATTGGACGGATTGATTTAGATCAAGAGTTATTCACGTTTTAAGATTTTCGGTCTCATCCACTAAAATTGGGGAGAACATTTTGGATGACATCCCAACCGGAAATGACATCAAATGTTGCCCAAAAGGCGCTCCCAGCCATGCGCTCGGTTTTGATATCAATAAAGTTCCGTCCTGAGCGTAGAGCGTTACTATTTGATAGGACGGAGACCTCCGTTTATGCCGCTCAGGGTGTTAATTCATCAGCATGATTGATGCATGGATGTATGGAGGAGTCTATCGGTGGTGGCTGGATGGTAGATGGATGGATGAAATGGTGAATGGATTTAATGTGTAAATGGGTGGATAGATGGATGGTTGGGTAGGTGGATGGACACAGCACTGAACTGTGTACAGCACTGTACTCTGTACTGGTGATACACAAAAAAACTGCTTTCCATCATGCACCTGTGCAGTGTGAGCTCTCTGGTTTTGGTCAATATTAAGTAGTTCCGGTCATTTTGTGGGGGGCACTGGGGCCACGCAGTAAAAGTAAATGAATCCACAAAACGAACGTAATTTGTATTGTTGACCTATTTCTAAAATATTAGCACGACTTTCGTTCAACTTTGACCCCTCTATCACATGGAACTATTTTTGGGCGTAGTGATATGGACACAAAAAACATAGTTCTGTGTGATAGAGGGGTAAAAAAAGAACGGAAGTTGCACTAATATTTTAGAAATAGGTCAACAATACAAATGACGTTAGTTTTGTGGATTCATTTACTTTTACTGCGTGGCCCCCAGTGCCCTCCACAAAATGACCGGAACTACTTGATATTTCACCAAAACCAGAGTAGAACTTCCACCACAGGACTCGGGCGATCAATTAATACAGTTGCAACCACTATATTAATGGCAAGTATTTCATACAACTTAAGTTAAAAAAATCTGAACTATCCCTTTAACTCACTCGGCGCCTTCTGTTCCGAACACAGAACAACAACTGTGTCCTGTACGCACTCGTAACACTCCGGTTGTGTTGCGATGGAAAAAAAGATAAGAAAACGGAAATTAAAATTCTGATGGCTTTTGCTGTCTATGGGAACGCAGTTTTTAGAATCATAATATCTCAGATTATTCTTTTTGGCTCAAAACAAGCTAGACTTGCGGCTCATTTCTCTAAACGATATGATCCTCGGATACAAAATGTATGTTTTGGGTGAATTAAATAACAATCGCGGCACCTGTTACATAGCGATAATACACTTCACCTGTTACATAGCGATAATACACTTCACCTGTTACATAGCGATAATACACTTCACCTGTTACATAGCGATAATACACTTCACCTGTTACATAGCGATAATACACTTCACCTGTTACATAGCGATAATACACTTCCTGGGTCTCGGTTTCTGGCTATTTTCACTACTTTGAGTCTCATGGAGACATGGCAATTTCTCTTTTGGGTGGGATGGATGGATGGATGGATGGATGAATGGGTGGATGGATTGTAAGAATTCCCCGCTTTCTATCAAATTATTAGAGGGCACAGTTCCCAGATCTAGCAGAAGACAGACAGAAGTCCATAGGACATAAAAACATACAAAAACATAACACATAACACACATTGTTTTGTGAATGGGTATAATTTGTGTCAGGGTAAAGAAAAGCAATCTTGAGAGTTAATGACATGTAGATGACTTTAATGAATTTGTCTGGTGAAGACATTGTATGATTATAATGCCTTTGTGTATTATTATTTCCCTGTAAAGTGTGTGTGTGTGTGTGTGTGTGTGTGTATGTGTGTGTGTGTGTGTGTGTGCGTGTGTGCGTTTGTGCGTGTGCGTCGCGCGCGTGCACGCGTGTGCGCGTACGTGCACACATGCACTTACGTGTGTTTCTTAATTAAGAGATATCCTAATACAAAAGTATGTGATTGTGTTTTTGCATGTGTGATAAATTGTAACAGTTTGACAAAATTGCATGAATACATTCATGCATAAAAGATTAGGTGATTCAACGTGCGTGGTGCTCTGGGCTGTATTGCCTCATTGAAAAACATGGTGAACACATCCTTCCACAGGGGAAGAGAGGCAAAGCTGGGATCAGAGGTACCAGGGGAGAACGAGGGCCCAAGGTTGGTTGTCATCTCATGTAATGATTCATTAAGCTACACTTTATTGTTCTTCAGGTCAGTGCTTCTCAAACTTTTCCATTTCAAGGACGCCTTGATTGGTATGGGACTGTGTTTGGCTGCAGACCTCCATCTGGAAACACTGCCCCTGTAGAAGATTTGCATTGTTAAAATGCAAACATATTATGTTCTCATATATACGATGTATAGGTTTAAAGTTGTTGCTATGGGGCTATATTAAACACATTTTGCTGGAGACCCCCTGGAACTGTACAGTTTTGGTGGTTACGGTAATGATAATGATCTTTATTTATATGGCACCTTAATACATGGCACATGGCATACATAAAATTAAACTAAAAGTGCTTTACGCAAAAAAAGAAAGATCATAAAACTAAAAAGAAATAAAAAAGAGGAACATAACAAAATAGGAAGCATAAAAGCTAATGGATAGTGCTGTAGGCAGAAAGGACACCCACCATAATAAACATATAGAGGGTTAGTACCTATCATTGCTGTAGGGCAGAAATTGTTTTTGCCCTACGTGATCATGCTACAGTGTAAATCTGCTACTTTTGCAGATTCTTTATTTGAGTCCTGAAAAAGTAACAGTTTTTGACTTTTCCACCCGGTATTCTGAATGAGGTTCACAGTCTCTAATGTAAATTAAGGCTGAGGCTTTTACCGTGTGACAGGGCTGTAGTCTAAATGGGTGTTTTACCGTGTGACAGGGCTGTAGTCTAAATGGGTGTTTTACCGTGTGACAGGGCTGTAGCCTAATTGGGTGTTTTACCGTGTGACAGGGCTGTAGTCTAAATGGGTGTTTTACCGTGTGACAGGGCTGTAGTCTAAATGGGTGTTTTACCGTGTGACAGGGCTGTAGTCTAAATGGGTGTTTTACCGTGTGACAGGGCTGTAGTCTAAATGGGTGTTTTACCGTGTGACAGGGCTGTAGTCTAAATGGGTGTTTTACCGTGTGACAGGGCTGTAGTCTAAATGGGTGTTTTACCGTGTGACAGGGCTGTAGTCTAAATGGGTGTTTTACCGTGTGACAGGGCTGTAGTCTAAATGGGTGTTTTACCGTGTGACAGGGCTGTAGTCTAATTGGGTGTTTTACCGTGTGACAGGGCTGTAGTCTAAATGGGTGTTTTACCGTGTGACAGGGCTGTAGTCTAAATGGGTTGTAGAAGCATAAAGAAAGCATAAAACTGGCTCCAACATGGGTGTTTTACCGTGTGACGGGGCTGTAGTCTAAATGGGTGTGACAGGGCTGTAGTCTAAATGGGTGTGACAGGGCTGTAGTCTAAATGGGTTTTTACCGTGTGACGGGGCTGTAGTCTAAATGGGTGTGACAGGGCTGTAGTCTAAATGGGTGTGACAGGGCTGTAGTCTAAATGGGTTTTTACCGTGTGACGGGGCTGTAGTCTAAATGGGTGTGACAGGGCTGTAGTCTAAATGGGTTTTTACCGTGTGACAGTGCTGTAGTCTAAATGGGTTTTTACCGTGTGACAGGGCTGTAGTCTAAATGGGTGTGACAGGGCTGTAGTCTAAATGGGTGTGACAGGGCTGTAGTCTAAATGGGTGTGAGAGGGCGTAGTCTAAATGGGTTTTTACCGTGTGACAGGGCTGTAGTCTAAATGGGTGTGACAGGGCTGTAGTCTAAATGGGTTTTTACAGTGTGACAGGGCTGTAGTCTAAATGGGTGTGACAGGGCTGTAGTCTAAATGGGTGTGACAGGGCTGTAGTCTAAATAGGTGTGACAGGGCTGTAGTCTAAATGGGTGTGAGAGGGCTGTAGTCTAAATGGGTGTGTGCGCGAGAAGTGCTTAACCAGGAGGTTTATGAATCCCCTTTAGTGGGTGGGTTAAAGTATACTATACTTTAGTGGGTGGGTTAAAGTATACTATACTTTAGTGTGTGGGTTAAAGTATACTATACTTTAGTGTGGCAAAAAGTAAAACCATAATTACACCCTGACCATACATTTGTGTTTCTTCTCCTATTATATTCAATCTATTTTTGTTTTATGCCTTATGTAAAGCAATTTGAATTGCCTTTGTGTATTAAATGTGCTATAATAAACTTTACTTGCCAATAGGGAGACAAGGGAGATCCAGGATTGCAAGGTCCTCTTGGTTGGTCAGGGCTCATTGTAAGTCAATGTGTTCATTTACTAAACTAACTAAGTAACAATGCATCACATTGTGAAAATGCCCTGATGGTCATCAGACAATCAGTTTATATGACTATCTAAATTCTCCTTTTTAACAAGGGAATCCCTGGCTTGCGTGGAGAGCTGGGGGACCAGGGTGTAAACGGAACTGAGGTAAGACAAGACAGAGTTTAACTGGGGAGTGCTAGTGGCCTAGTGGTTAAGGCGCATACCACATATATAAAGGGGCTCTAATGCAACCTGCAGGGTTCGATTCCTGAGCCTGGCGGCCTTTCCTGTGTGTCACTCTATCAATAAATTGAAGACTAAAGGTGCATGCGCTCACAGACTCACACCTGAGGCATTTATTCCATGCCGCTCTAATGTTTGTCATGAGTACATCCACACAGAACAGGAATATTACGCAGTGATACAGTGACACGACCTTTATTCGGAACGAGATCCATTTTTTCACAAGGCATAATCCTGTAATGAATGAAGCATCAACTATATTAATAGCTCGATGTGTAATACTGTCAGACTCCGTTTCGGTCATTATATGCATCACAGCTCCGGTGTGTGAAGACCTTAAGCATTCGCCCTTCAACCCAGTGGGACACTATAGATTCCAGTGCTTGACTCATTCATTTTCACCGAAACCTTTGGGGTTTGGGTTAAAATTGAGCTTACATTTTTTTCATGTACCTTCAGGGAGAAAAGGGGGAAATGGGGCTGCGTGGACCACCGGGAGGTGCTGGCTTAAAGGTATGAACTTGCAGGATAATGATTTATGATTTAACATGCCTACCTGACAACATTTTCGAAACAATGAATGAACCCATTAAGACCTGAGGTCGATTATACAAATGCCGTCAAAATCAGTAATTCTCAAACTTTCAAGGTTTTTAAAAAATGTTCAAAAATAGCATACCGGTATGTACAACTTTGCAGTGCAGCAAGTGTGTGCTCGTATATCTGGTATTTTATTTTGACTAGCTAAAGCTAAAATAATGAAATATGACACTATGCTTCCCTGGTTTTAATGGGTACATAGTACATACCTACTTGATTTTGTGAGCTTGTAGATATGCTATTTGTGGTGAATGTTCTGCCAAAATAGGGATGCTGGGGGGCACGGTGGCACAGTCGGTACTAGCACTGTTTCCTCACAGTTAGAAGGTCCCAGGTTTGTTTCCCGCTGTGGGCGCTGGGAGGCGTGTTCTCTCCTCCACAACATCAGTGCCCATACCCTAGGTGGGGTTGGCGAAAGGGCCTTTCTGTCTGGAGTTTGCATGTTTTCCTCGTGTCCCCTAGGGTAGGTACTCTCACAAAAAACATGCAGTAATCCTGGTCTGTATACTGCCTCCCCCTGGTCAGCCGGGGCGCCTGATAGAGGGGAAAGGAACTGGTTGGAATAACGTGTTCCTTCCACGAGAGAGAGAGAGACATGCAGTATCTTACAGTGTGTTCCTCCATGCAGTATTATTATTAATCATTACCGTATCTTGTGCAGGGTGTTCAGGAGCCTGTTGGAATGCCAGGAGTGATCGGCCTTAAAGGAGAACAGGTACTTTTGACTTTCAAGTCTCACTCATAATTTGCCGCATTACTGCGTTTTCTGTGAGCAACTCGAAAATAGGCTGTGTTTGAATAGGTTTGCTATGTGAGCATAATTTTGATATTGAGTGTGGTCTCTGTTTCATAACATTGTCTTTGTTTTATTTAGGGCCATATTGGTCCTTCTGGACCAAGGGGTGCATCAGGAATGCCAGGCCTCCCTGTAAGTCTCCCCTTAAATCCCCTTAAATCCTTTTGGTGTTCAATAGCCATTCTGTTGCCACATTTTCAATTTTGCTATGGATTATGACGGTATTCGGTCCACAATCTCCTTGGAAACAGCAGCTCCCTGGGCTCTTCAAACTCTGACACCATGGCTAATGGGTACTTACTTCAGTAGATGGGAGTGATAAAAGGTTGCCTTTGCTGTTAGTAGTTCCACACATTATCGCTGCTGTCGGGTGGAAGCCTCATACGTCCTAAACCATAATTGTTTTGTATTATTTTAAAAACGTTTTAAAATAGTGGGGGGGAAAAAAGCTTACAACACGTCACATCATGGCATGTTGTGAGCTTGTGGAACTGATAGTATTTCCACTACTTTTGTGCGACACTCTTGGATGATGAACTGCTAGGGCATTCATTTATGAAACATAAATAAAACAATATAAAAAAAATATAATATTCTGCCCGACAGCAACAATATGTACAGTAAATAGACTGTAATGTAGGAAGAATGTTAATCAGTTTTTCCCTCATCTCTTGCAGGGTTTCTTTGGATTTAAGGTATGATAAGTGTAATAACTTTCCCTATGCTTCAGACTCACTGATGCTTACTGTATGTTCATCTTATGTCATGAGAAAATGTTACTATTGCTCTGGATTATTTGTTGACTGCAAAAGTCATTATAAACTGGATGCACCATCGAGATACTGTATAGGCCCACTGTCAGAGGATGATTGGCTTTTGTAAAAGTGTACAATGACATATTTACACGTTACACGTACACAATGTGAATTGCTTAAATAAGTCATACCATAGCTACTGTAGCAGAGTGGTGGGCAGCACTGGCTCAGGAGGTACAGTAGCCGTCTTCGAATCGGAAGGTTCCCGGTTCGAACGCGGACACTGAACGCCTAACTAGTTTCTCATGACAAGCAGGTTGGTATCTTCCATTGGTTGCATAGCTCTGCCGTCGGTGAGTGAATGTGGTTGTGAATGGGTGAATGTAAGTCACATTGTAAAGGTGCTACTGTACGTAACATTTTTCAGAACATTATTCATAAAATACTGTAGCACTTTCCCTAGCCTCGACGACCTTACAGGCGTATGCAAATGCTCATAGTACTCTATAGTGTATGCTTATTAGTTTCATTATATAGATATTCCACTGTTAGACGGATGTTAGGTTCTTAGCTTACGTATGATTCTTGATGACTATTTTGATGTATTTAATGTATTACGTACCATATGTTGTCCTTGGTTACTGTAAGGCACTCTGGATTAAATGCTTAAATTGTACTGTACCATCTCCCCCTTAGGGTCTGAAAGGCTTCCCAGGTTTACCTGGTCAACAAGGGACGAGGGGCTTACCGGTGGGTTTAGTTGGACAGTGTACGCATCTGTTGTGTGTGTGTGTGTGTGTGTGTGTGTGTGTGTGTGTGTGTGTGTGTGTGTGTGTGTGTGTGTGTGTGTGTGTGTGTGTGTGTGTGTGTGTGTGTGTGTGTGTGTGTGTGTGTGTGTGTGTGTGTGTGTGTGTGTGTGTGTGTGTGTGTGTGTGTGTGTGTGTGTGTGTGTGTGTGTCTGTGTGTGTGTGTGTGTGTCTGTGTCTCACACACCAGAGTTGAAGTGATTATGTAGAGTTGTAATTTGACCGACCTTTGTGGGTTTTAGGGACCAGCAGGGCTGGCTGGGCTCCCAGGGCCTTCGCTGAACATCACGCTGACTCAGCTCAAGGTAACATGATGCATCGTGAGCTTGTAGATTGTGTATTTTTGAAAATGTTGAATAGGCTGAGGAAATAGGAGTGATAACAACACGCTACACACTTAAGTTACACTACACATTAGGACAGCAAGATTACATAATGAGTCATGTATTTGTATTGTCTTATAAGATTTCCCTCATTGAGAGAAACGTGTGCCTTTTGCATTGGGATGTGATGATCACTTCCATTCAGCATCATAAGATCAATCCCCAGACTCAGTCAGCTCTCAGCCCCAGACAGTCTTTTTGTATTTTTCATTAAGCCCCCCCATCCTTCCCCCACGCTTAAAGTCCTATGACAAACCTATATGAACCATAATATGTTCCTATGACACACGCAAGATGCCCTTAAAATGAAAAAGAAACAAAGAACAAGAAAAAAAGAAGAAATATCCCGGTTTTGTAGACATAAATTGTCAATTGTGATGAATGTCAGAAATGATGGATTAAAGATGTTCACGACAGGTATAGACTATAGTAGGTGTGAGACAGCCCCCTTCAATGTTCTGCACCCTATCATCTCTGCAAACTCTAACCTTTAATAAAGACTGAACTTTGCTGAACAGTCGGCATTGCAGTCTTCTGTATTCAGCTGGTTCTCAGCCTAAGTGTACCCAGAGGCCCACCACAAGGGAGGACGTGGTTAATTGGCATGCTCATTGTAACTCTACCGTATCATCCGTATGATGATTAAAAGTGTGCGTGCGTGTGCGTGCGTGTGTGTGTGTTTTTCCTCTAGGACCTGATGTATGTGTCAGATAAGCCAAACTACCCGCTGATCCAGAGTCTGCTGGATTCTCTGGAGCAGGACCTCAGGCTGCTGATTGATCCTCCTGACGGCACTAAGGAGCATCCTGCCGCCAGCTGCCTTGAGCTGTGGTTCTGCCACCCCAACTATTCCAGCGGTCGGTTTAAAGCGCTGGTTCTCCACCTTTTTCATGTCAATCCAATCCAATCCAATCCACTTTATTTATGAAGCACATTTACAGTAACAACAACAGAGTTGAAACAAAGTACTAAAATACTAAAATACCAAGGGCAAAAACAACAATACAAAAACAGGGCAACATCAAGGCATAATGCAGTGGAAGCAGCAACTCTTAATCAGCATGTTCGAATGCCAAGGAGTACAAGTGAGCTTTCAGACGTGATTTAAACACAGGCAAGGTTTGAGAAACTTAACATGAGGTGGAAGTTCATTCCACAGTGTGGGCGCTACAACGGAAAATGATCTATCCCCCTGGGATTTCAGCTTTGATTTAAGGACCCCCATCTTTAAACAGTTGTTGCCAGAGACCCTCCATACAAGAATTGTGTTGTTAAGTAGTTCAGTTAAACCTGTTTAACCTGTATATGCACCTGTTTGAGGTACTTATGTATTATGAATGATCATCAATAGAGAAGAGAGGCAGACATCTCCCCTTGTGTGTATTGTACGTATATTGTCTTGTTTTGTTTTCAGTTGTATGTATTGTCAATTGTCAGTCGTTTCGTTTTCATGTATGTTTGATTAAAATTCAATAAAACGTAAATTAAAAAAAAAAAAAAAAGTTAAGTAGTAGTGCAAGGTCTCAATGCATCAGATGAGAGCGGTGAGAGCTTGAAAAATCGTCTATTTTCAAATAGCAGATGTATTGTACATAGGGTTAAAGTGTTTTTGAAACAGATTTGTATTCTATTATTAAACTGATGTGCTTTGCACACTAAAGTCCATTACATTCATATCAGTAAGGTTTCTTTATATTATCTAATGCATTAGAACAAGTAATGCATTTCACCTCTGGGGAATAGCTATGGGTTTGAGTCCTTCGTCCCTGAACATCACAGTTCATATTGTGCTTACTCTCTGCAGGCATGTATTACATCGACCCCAACCAGGGCAGTCCAGCTGATGCTCTACTGGCCTACTGCAGTTTTTCTGAAGCTTCAAAACAAACCTGCCTTCATCCTCGAGAGTCCCAGGTACATAATCACCAACATGAAGTATTTATTTTTGAGGGGCGCTAGCCCTTCCTATATTCAGCTATTAGTGTAGATTTTCGTCTTACACATATTTTTTTACATCATATGTGTCTGAGCAAATCGGTATTTTTGTCCTACGTATATACAAATAAAATAAATTAAATTTCTATTGACAATGAATGGAGAATATACGTCATATTTGTCTGAGCAAATCGACATGTTACATCATGATGATGTATGATGATAAGAGCGCCCCTCACTTCACACGGTGTGATTTTTTTTATTTTATCTTTTACGTTTCCTATATTATATAGCAGCACATCTACAAGCCCACAAATCTGCTATTTTCAAAGTTCTTTTCAATTCAAATGGTCCATTCCCCAAGGGAGACACCACATTTCTCTTATGGGTCTTGAGCTAATATTACATATTATTATACATATTAATATTGTGCCTATATACATTTCCTTGCACATGCACCAAATTTCAATAAAGCAATGTATTGATATCAAATTCTATTTTAGAACACTTAAAGGGATATTTCACTTTCAAATATGTTTGGGGTTTGAACGTCTACTCCGGCTTTTGTGAGCAGTTTTTAAGCTGTAGATAGATATTTGATTTTAATTTTATTAGACGCCTTTATTAGACTCCTATAGAAACCCATTGTAACTTCAAACTTCATTTTAACCATGTTAGATTAATTGAAAACGCACTTCCCTGGTTCTTGTGACTGATAGTGGCCTTCTAATGTGTGAGCGGACCTTTTTACAATTACTTTTTTCCATTTACTTTTCATGATTTCTTTTGGAAATTTATTTCCATTGTTTTTTTGTTTCGTAATTGAAAAATCACACCCGTGTGAAGTGATGGGCACTTTTATCATCTTACATCGTCATACATCATCTCATTCCGGCCAATCACAATTTGCATCCTCACCTTCGTCATCAATGTTGCTTCGTCATCAATAATTTACACCATGACGTAAAATTGTCCATTCATTGTCAATTACAATGGGAATTTAACATTTGTGTAGGACAAATCTTTGCGGACACAGACTAAAAGCTGGACACTTTGAGGGGCGCTAGCCTAGCGCCCCTTAAAAAAACACGAACCAAAGATGGAATCTTAAATGTAACAATCACGTGAAGTGAGGGGCGCTAATATATTAAAGTCTAATTCATGTTGATTAGGTGATGTAATGGTGAAATAAAACAAACGGTGCCAACACAAAACATTAAACGCCATTAACAATAAAGAGGTACAAAAATGAGGTACATTATGACGTAAATTTTCCCTTCAAAACAAACATTAAACCTGTGTATAGGAGGGGCTGGCACCCCTCAAAGATTACCCCAAACATGAAAAGTAAAATATCCCTATGCGCTCCTCACACCTACTGTTGTTATTCCCATATGGAGATCCCTAATGTCATCAGTATACTGTATGCCCATATATAGTATGGGGCATGCTGATATGCCCATATGTGGAGATCTCCATCTGTCAGTCCCTTTTATGTCCATAATGGAGAGTATGGTCGGCCGGTCCTCCACACGCACACACATGATGATTTTAAAAGAAATGAGAAAGGCAGAGTCACACACACACACACACACACACACACACACACACACACACACACACACACACACACACACACACACACACACACACACACAAACGTTGAAGGAACGAAATAGCAGTGCTGTGCCTTTGCAAATGCAGAAGAAAAGGCAACAAGTAACGATACAGCACACACATGCATATTTATTCTGTCACGCAATGGGAGAAGTAACAACGCACACACAGACACACACACGCAAACACATAGGTACATTGAATCGGTTTAAATCATTACCTTTGTCTGCTGAAGCGGCGCTTTAGCATGTCATTGCGTGTGCGAAAGGCCAGTGTTGATGTCAGGTGGAGGGATGTGTTTGTGGAGTGTGTTCTACTCGCGTAACCCTACGTTTTAACAGCTGGCGAACAGTGGCCACCATGGCCGATAAAAATCTCCTAGTGGGCGTTCCTGCTGTCATTAACGTATATGTCTTCGCTTTGAAGTGCATGGAAAATGAGTAACGTAAATGAAGCTGCTGTGGTCCAGTAAACTGTTCTCCTCAGAACTGCGAAGTGGAACTAGGAACCAAATTTAGGTGGTATATGGTTCCGCGTGGAGGGTAACAAAGCAACACGTGCATTTTATCGCCATCCGATGATATTTTCATGTTTTTGAACGACATTGCTCCGCCCACTTTTCGACTATCCCCTCTTCGCCTGCTATCGCCAGTAGTTGCCGGGTCCCATAGACAATAAGGCACTTCGGGACAATATGCCAGGCTGTCGCCTGCTGTTAAAACCATAGAGTAATAAAAGGATAGAGACCGAACCGTGTGTTAGCCCAGCCCCCCCGCTATTCATTTCGATGGAAGTTGCTCAGTGGCGTTTTGAAGCACCCGGAAGACTGCCGGAAGTACAATTATAACTCAATGGCTCGAGTGAGCGGATGTTATGCACATGACGTCACTGAACGTCCGTCCACCTCCATGAACTTTTCGCCAGTAGGTAGTGGCAGCTTCAACGTTGGATAGCCTTACTGGGGGCTTGGTTAAAACGCACACAGTAAGGCATCCAGTGTGGCGGAAACGCTGAAACAACTGATCGCTAGTACCTTTTCCACCACTGTCCATATTTGGGCCACACTGACGTCATACCGACGACATGTGGAACTACATGGGCATATATTTGTTCTTAAAACAGCGCGGTTCGAGATTCACCCGTCACTGTCGTTAAAAGCATTGTACTGTACGCATTTTACTAATTTAAACTGACGATACATTACACAATGGACCTAGCGGAACAGCTCAACCAGCTGGAGGCAGACCTGCGGGAGGTGTGCTCCCGGATAGAGAAGGCAGAGAAGGAGAAAGCAGATCTCCTGTCTCGGCAGGAGCAGCTGAGACTGCAGCTGAGACAACAGGCCAGAAGAGACGCCGACCCAGCGACGTATGCAGTAAAGATCACCAACTATGCGTGGGACCAGTCAGACAAATATGTCAAGATTTACCTCACGCTTAAGGGTGTGCACGAGATTCCCTCTGAGAATGTGGAGGTTAGCTTCACGGAGAGGTCGTTCTCTGTGCTGGTGAAGGGTCTGGAGGGGAAGAACCACCAGATGACAATTGTGAATCTGCTTTGCCCCATCGATCCAAAGGACAGCTTTAAAAAGATAAAGTCAGACAACTTAATGGTTATGTGCAAGAAGCAGAAGGCAGAGAAGAAGTGGGACTACCTAACGCAGGTGGAAAAGCAGTCTAAAGAGAAAAAAGATGCTAAGCCTGCTATGGATGAGAACAACGCAGACCCCGGAAACGCTCTCATGGATATCATGCAGAAAATGTACTCGGAGGGAGATGACGAGATGAAGAGGACCATTAACAAGGTCTGGGCCGAGTCCCAGGAGAAGAAACTCGGAGGCGAGAACCTGATGGATTTCTAAGCTGCGCGATTCCCATCTATGTGGGGTTGGCAAAAGGACCTTTCTGTGTGGAGTTTGCTTTGCATGTTCTCCCGTGTGCCCTAGTAGGTGCACTCTCAAAAAACATACAGTAATTATACTGGTCTCTACTACCTCGTCCTGGCCAGCCTGGGCGCCTGCCTGATGCAGGGGAAAGGAACTGGTTGGAATAACGTGTTCCTTCCATGTGCCACGTTCAACCGGGGAAACTCCCCCCTGTCGGGTGAAAAGAAGCGGCTTGCAAGTGTAGAGCCCATGATTGCATTAGACAATTGACACTGTGTGAAAAAAATGGTTTACAAAAGAATTTTGGGTTTAAAAAAGAAAAAAAAAAAGAAAAATCTCCATTCTACAGATCTGAAATGGCAAAGGGTGCAAGCACACCCCGAGTATTTGAATTGCTGCTGATTGGCCAGGCCGTTTTGTAGCCGGGCATCAAGTCTGCCTGAGAGTTCCCAGATGGGAGCAGGAGGGGGGAACCCAGTGTACTCTCTGCTGCCCCATCTGGCGGAGTCAGGTTACTGTGTTTCAGCAGTGGCTTAGAGACTTGGGCAATGTGCTACACATGGAGATAATTTGGTATGCAATCAACAAAAAAGATCACATCTTCTTGAAAATATGGCAGCCGGTCTCGGTGGAACACGTCGGTCTCGTTGGAACACGTGCCCCAAGTGGCCCCTCAAGTGCTTGAGAGCAGTTTGGGTTAGGATTACTCTGTATAATATGTTGCACCAACAAGCGTATCACATGCTGTCATCTCCTCAGATACATTTTTGGCTGGTGTTTTTTTCTTGATCCTTACTCTCTTCATTGTATTGTTATTACTGTCTTTTTACTTTTTTGGGTTACATTGTCGTGTCAGCGAGTCACAGACAATAGTCGAAACTCCAAAGGACATGTGCATGGTCGACACATGTCACTCAAAGCATAGAGACTGGCCTTTACATTGACATGGCCACCAAGGAACAAATCGTCTCTGTCGGGTGGAAACCTCATAATGTCCAAAACGGTGAAGTCTAACTCATGTTGGTTAGGTGATGTAATAATGCTGATATAAAACAAACGGTGCAAACACAAACATTAAACGCCATTGACAATAAAGAGACAATATGACGTAATGAGGCACATTATGACATAATTTTCATTCATCAATGGCGTTTACAAAACAAACATTGAACTAGAAAGGTCGCAATTTAAAAAAATTGCAAAGTGTGATTGCCGCAGTGGCTTACATATGCCCCTCCCACTAATAATATTGCCATATTACAATGTTGCATCACCCCTGCGATCATGCGTAAGTAATTCGGAGGGTATTTATCCCCCAAAAATCATGTTTTTGCGACAAACGGTTAAATTTTTCGCATTTGCGACCTACGGTTCAAGAGTTATAAGCCAAAACGTAAAGTGGGCTGTTATAGCGCCACCATGAGGCCGACCGATAACATTATAAGTTAATTAATTTTAGTAATTATTATGAACCTCCCCTCCAAGTTGTGTAACTATAGCCCTTACAGTCTCCGAGGAAAAAATACTTGAATGTTATTTTTCGCACTTTCCCATTCATGTCAATGGGGAAATTTAAATCACTAATAAATTCATATCAATTAAACTATAGAACATTTCTCTTAACAAAATACAAGCACACCATTCCCGATGAAGCCGGTCAATTTGAGATATGGCTCAAGTGCGTACAGTCAAAACTGTGGAGGAGTAGTAGTTTGAAATGTAGGGTTACTCTAGAAAGAATAAAGTGTTCCAATTGCAATAGTCTGGTTGCAACCACACTAACTAAAGACAAACATTAAACCTGTGTATAGGAGGGGCTGCCCCTCAAAAATATATATAGCAAAAGTAGCAGATCTATAAGCTTTTGATAATGTTGTGTGACACTGGGGTAAGATAAGGGCATTCATTCACAAAAAACATTAAAATGTATAAGAGGTTTATAAGAGGATTCTGCTGTCGGGGTCAGGTCAGATACTTGCTGTATCTTGGAGCCTTGGTTCCTGTCCGGTGGGTTGACCTTTCAACTTGTCATGATTCTGTATCATTTCTTTCCCCCACTATCACAGCGATTCCCAACCGGTGGGGCGGGACCCACTGGTGGGCCATGAGGGTATTAAGAATTTACATGATGTTATTTCTTATTACTGAAAATGCCGATAAATACCTAAAGGGATATTTCACTTTCAACCATGTTTGGGGTCATTTTAAAATCTCTGGCTTTTGTGTTTCACTCCAGACAGTTTTTAAGTTGCTTGATTCAGTATTTAGACATTTCGATAATCGATTAACATGCACCGACTTCCTATATAAACCCATTGTGACTTCTAATGCAAAAAAATCACACCCGTGTGAACTGAGTGGTGTAAGGTCTTATATAGACTGATCAACTGTGGTCTGACGTAATGTCTGACGTAATGAAATCACACCCGTGTGAACTGGGTGACCGGTACGAACAGACAGACAGACAGACAGACAGACACGTAAACTAACAAAGCCAGTCGTAGGAGTGGTTTACACCACTCAAAAATGAAATAAATAAATGAATAAGGTAATTAGAAGGACAATATCATTCACAACTACAAATGCACTCTGTCAAACTTAATTGTGCTGCCTTGCACACAAGTACTGCTACTAACTAGAAAGGTCGCAATTTTAAAAAATTGCAAAGTGTGGTTGCCGCAGTGGCTTACATATGCCCCTCCCACTGATATTGCCAGCCAATTACAATGTCACGTCACCCCTGCGATCATGCGTAAGTAATTCGGAGGGGATCTATCCCCCAAAAATCATGTTTTTGCGACAAACGGTTACATTTCTCGCATTTGCGGCGCCCCCTATGGATGTAAATGGAATTGCTTTTGGTACTTGGTTGATTGAACCACCCGCGACATGTGATTCAAATTTGGGATGGATTGGACATTTTGTTCGTGATTTATAGCATTTTTTGTAAAATAGGCCCCTCCTACTATCTTCGGACGACGATTACGGCCGAACGATACGCACTACCAAAATTCTGCAGTTGGCGTTTTAATCGGATGGGTCCCGAGATCATGTGTGCCGATTTGTGTGAGATTTGGACAAAATCTGTAGGAGGAGGAACAAAAAGTGTGTTTTGGAGAAAATTCAAAATGGCGGAAAATCTATCATGACGCAAATGGGCGTGGCCTATATGGGGAGATGCGTCATGACCCAAGGAAGTCAGGGAAAAGATATTTTGCCAAAACGTAAAGTGGGCTGTTATAGCGCCACCATGAGGCCGACCGATAACAGTATAAGTTGATTAATTTTAGTAATTATTATGAACCTACCCTCCAAGTTTTGTAACTATAGTGCTTACAGTCTCTGAGGAAAAAATACTTGAATGTGAGAAAATGCGAAAAATCGCATTTTCCCATTCATGTCAATGGGGAAATTTTATTCACTAATAAATTAATATCAATTAAACTATACAACATTTCTCTTAAAGAAATACAAGCACATCCTTCCCGATGAAGCCGGTCAATTTGAGATATGGCTCAAGTGCGTACAGTCAAAACTGTGGGAGGAGTAGTGATACAAAGTTTAGGGTTACTCCAGTAAATGAAAGTATAAAGTGTTACAATTACAATAGTCTGGTTGCCCTTTAGGGCAACCACAATAATAAAAAATTGCAAAGTGTGGTTGCCGCAGTGGCTTACATATGCCCCTCCCACTGATATTGCCAGCCAATTACAATGTCACGTCACCCCTGCGATCATGCGTAAGTAATTCGGAGGGGATCTATCCCCCAAAAATCATGTTTTTGCGACAAACGGTTACATTTCTCGCATTTGCGGCGCCCCCTATGGATGAAAATGGAATTGCTTTTGGTACTTGGTTGATTGAACCACCCGCGACATGTGATTCAAATTTGGGATGGATTGGACATTTTGTTCGTGATTTATGGCATTTTTTGTAAAATAGGCCCCTCCTACTATCTTCGGACGACGATTGCGGCCGAACGATACGCACTACCAAAATTCTGCAGTTGGCGTTTTAATCGGATGGGTCCCGAGATCATGTGTGCCGATTTGTGTGAGATTTGGACAAAATCTGTAGGAGGAGGAACAAAAAGTGTGTTTTGGAGAAAATTCAAAATGGCGGAAAATCTATCATGACGCAAATGGGCGTGGCCTATATGGGGAGATGCGTCATGACCCAAGGAAGTCAGGGAAAAAATATTTTGCCAAAACGTAAAGTGGGCTGTTATAGCGCCACCATGAGGCCGACCGATAACAGTATAAGTTGATTAATTTTAGTAATTATTATGAACCTACCCTCCAAGTTTTGTAACTATAGTGCTTACAGTCTCTGAGGAAAAAATACTTGAATGTGAGAAAATGCGAAAAATCGCATTTTCCCATTCATGTCAATGGGGAAATTTTATTCACTAATAAATTAATATCAATTAAACTATACAACATTTCTCTTAAAGAAATACAAGCACATCCTTCCCGATGAAGCCGGTCAATTTGAGATATGGCTCAAGTGCGTACAGTCAAAACTGTGGGAGGAGTAGTGATACAAAGTTTAGGGTTACTCCAGTAAATGAAAGTATAAAGTGTTACAATTACAATAGTCTGGTTGCCCTTTAGGGCAACCACACTAATAATGTCTATTACAACTGCTGTTCTAAATCCTTAAGTTTAGACCCATACAGTATACATACATCCAAGATGTACCTCAGTAAAAGTAGAAAAGTATTAGCATCAAAATATACTAAAATACCAAAAGTAAAAGTAGTCCCATTGTGTCCCATTTCAGTTTTAAAATGTATGCAAAACAATCACACTTGTGTGAAGTGAGGGGCACTCTTATCATCATACATCATCACATTCCATGCTCAGCTAATCAAATCATCACATTCCGTGGTACACAGACATACAAAGCTAGGTTGCTTTTACTTTGTAGGCCGCCCTATATAAACGCATCAAATGAAAAAATATAACCTCATATATAGCCTCCTGACACATCGAGTTGTGTCACACTGCACCAGCAGCTACAAGTGTTGCTAGTTTTGTGATAATAATCAAAATCTACTAGTAAAAGTTTTCAAATAATTGTAGTGGAGAAGTAAAAGTATTGACAATTGGAAATGCTCAAGTAATGTAACAAATACGTCAAAAGTGTATAGGGTGTACCAAAATCTCCTGGAGGGGGCGTCAACATATGTGTCACGTGGTAGCGGCCGCCATACTTGCTGGCTTGTCTGGTTTGTTTACATTGAGCGATTATCCGTGTGCTTGTATACGTTCTTTTTTTAAACTGACCTCACAATGGTGCAGACTTGCTCAGTAAATAAGTGCCACAGCAGGTCACGTCGAGGAAATGAGCCAGAAAACGGAATTAGATGTTCAGCTTTCCAGCATGGAGACAGCATCAAGGAACCCAGATTGACGAGTTTACAAAAAGACGTAGAATGGCTTGGATCGGCGCACGGGCGCAGAGACATAATGTTCAACAAAGTATCTAAGCACAGCCGTGTTTGTTAACAACATTTTCCTTGTCCTTGTAATGTATTTGGACCCGACGTTCTTTCTATCCACCCTGGTGTTGGTTCACTATGTTGTCGCCAAGAACGAGCTTTATATTTACAAATACATACCACCGTCACTCTATTCTGAGTGATGTGGGCTAGAATTTAATGCCCATGAGAGGGCCGTCCCAAGCTTTTCAGACGCCGCCTCCCTCTTGGTGACGTACACGTTCTCACACGCTATACTTACAGTCACTGGAAGGGGGTGTGTCTCATTAAGTGAATGTCATATATCTAAATTAAGATTAATAAAGACCCCAAACATGTTTGAAATATCCCTTTAACCCATAAAAAAATGTGAAAGCATTGTCATAGATTTTTTTGGTTGACTATTAAAAATCACACCTGTGTAAAGTGAGGTGCGCTCTTATCTTACAACATCGAGGAGGGAATTCTAACTCATGTTGCTATGATTAGGTGATGTAATGATGATGTAAAACAAACGGTGACAGAACAAACATTAAATTCTCTTTATTGTTAATGGCGTTTTTAAAACAAACATTAAACCTGTATATATTTTGTGCATCCCAAATTAGCATTTTGGGATGCACACAATTTCGAAGTCACAGAACACTGGAGAACGGAGTGAGGAGGCGGCAGGAATTAAGGTATTGTAGTTTAGCGTATGCGTAGCAGCGTAGGCTATGCATGTACACTATATGTCGCCTGGCTCACTACATAGTCCCACTGGTCCTATGGACCATGCTGCTGCAGGCTCTTACTCCCGAGATAGGACCTCTTGAGTTAGACTATGCAGTGAGGACAGTCCCCGGTGATGGTGGTTGTAAGGGGGGACTGTGGCTCAGGAGGTAGAGCAGGTCGTCCAATGATCCATGGGTCGGCGGTTCGAATCCCGGCTCCTCCTGTCTACATGTCGAAGTGTCCTTGGGCAAGACACTGAACCCCAAATTGCTCCCGATGTGCTGGTTGGTACCTTGCATGGCTTCCGCCGCAATCGGTGTATGAATGGGTGAATGTAATGCACAATCTATGTAAAGCGCCTTGGATAAAGGCGCTATATAAATGCACCATTTACCATTTAAGACCTCCACAGAGTCCACATGTTGCAATACTGTGTCAGGCAGACAGTCGTGTTCCTACTGTATGTATACTGGTCCCAAATGGACCTCCTGCTAGCTCCTATGCCCGAGATAGGAGCTTAATAGTGGGCATAGTGAAGACTGAGGAGGGTCAGCCCCCTCGTTAGTGGAGGATATAAGACCTCCGGTGCATGATTGTGTGTCAGGCAGACAGGGGTGTCCCTATTTCGGACTGGCTCACAGGGGGGCCCCCAGTGACCATCATTATGGCTCAGAGTGTCCTCTCCCCTCTCCAGAACAGCCACAAATATGCAAAAAGTGAAAAGAATCACACTTGTATGAAGTGAGGGGCGCCCACTGTATTTATATCGGCCACATGCCATCTTACGTTGTCATTTAGTGTACCCTAAACAAACATTAAAGTCCATAGACTTGGCTGGCAAGAGTAACACATGGTAATACATCAAATACATAAAAAATAGTAATCAAGAATCATAAGTAGGCCTAAGCTAAGAACCTAACATCCGTCTAACAGTAGAATATCTGTACAATGAAACTATGAATATACGCTATAGTGCTATGTCTACATAAAATGCTATCTAAATTACATAAATTGAGCCTTTGAATACGCCTGTAAGGTCGTCGAAGGCTGGCTAGGGCAAGTGTTATGGCACGTGCTACGGGCTAAGATGGAGTTTGAAGAGTTGGGTTTTCAGACTACGGCGGAAGATTGGGAGTGAGTCTATACAGTTCTGATTGCAATAGGAAATTCATGTCATAGTTTTGGAGCCAGAAGTGAGAAGAGCCTGGGACGTGTGGAGCGTTGTCCCAGCGTTTTAATTAATGTTCTGCCAGATTACCTGTGTTGGCTGATCTCAATGCGTGGGGTGGTTTGTATAGGGTGAGGGTCCGGTCATACGTTTGGTTGCTTTGAAGGCCAGCATCAGAGTTTTGTATTCTGTGCGGGTAGCAACTGGGAGCCAATGGAGGGAGCGGAGAAGGGGGAGACATGAGAATTTTGGCTGGTTGAGACCAAGCGTGCTGCGGCATTACGGATAATGTATGCAGAAAGCAATGCTTGTTTGTCTGATAGCAGCAGGGGTACAGCAGGGAGGTTAGATTGGGATTTTATGTGGTGACCGAGACTGGAGCCCAGGGCTCAGGGTTATTGCCACCAGTACCAAACACAAAGTACATGTGAAATTAATTTTGCACTAAAACCCCACACAACTACAGTCTCGGGAATAAGATGTCTGTGACAAGCAAATCTAAACCCTTTCCACGCCACACTCCACCACCATCCCAGCGTGGTCACCAACTAGATAAATGTCGTGATAGCTCTGTACTGACTAGCACACCCTCTATAGGCCCATAATGGGCCATTCCTCTCCACTGTATCCCCACTGAGGAGTTCATCTTCCCCATAGCAGACCATAGCAAAGTGGCTATTTTTTTCCTACTGCGTGTGGCGCAAAGACACTACATTTTGTGAGCTTGTAGATCACCTTTTCACAATGTTTGTCCCAGCAACCCCCAGTTTGGGAACCTTGGACTTATTATTATTATTATTATTTTGCCAAACACCTTTACAAACAAGACATTTCTTCCAAGAAATATTCCCAGGTTCACTTGGCTTTTACAAATGTCACAGTACCACCCAGTAATAATGAATGTATTCCCTATTGGTATGGTATCAAAAGAGATCTGGAAGCTTCAACAGAATGTGAATTATGTGTATAGGTGATGAATTCACCAATCCTGGGCATTGCAGCATATAGAAAAGGGAAAAAGTACACTGTTATAATCTTATAACCAATTGCTTTAATATATAATTATATAATAATATATAATAATTGCTTGACTATAATTTATATATGCTAATTGGATTCATAGATCACCAAAACATGGGGTTAGGCACGAAAATTACTCGTCTACCGTGAATAATGAAGGAGTAATGGTCTTTTAAGGAACTGGTGGCGGCCATCTTGGAAATCTGACCTTTCGCATGGTCAAACTTCGGTAAACCTTTAGTATGTTATTAAGGACACCCAATACTACAAAAAACAGTTGAGAAACCTTCTGTTACAATGTTTTGTACCGCCTAATCATCCGCCTCATCCCCCGCATCATCCTCATCGTCTTTGGGTAGGAAGGAGGCTTGCCAATCTAGCAGAGTATCGGCCTGTTTCTCTACCAATTCCAGGTAGTTCAGGAGATTGTCGTCGTCGATCCCTCCAGAGCCGGAATTGTCCAAACTCTCCTTTTCCTTCATTGCAATATTAGTCAATATGCTTTTCACCAGGTCTTTGATCTGCGCCATGGTGGCATTTGTGCTGTTTAGCACACGCAAAGTATCTTCTATTTTAGTGTCCAAATCTTTCTGTTTGACATCCGTCTCTCTCATCATGTCCCGGTGCAGCGCTTGCAGATGTATGTCCTCGAGTTTCATCCTCACAATCTCCTTTTCCATCTCCTTTATGTGAATCCTCAGTCCCTCCGTCTGGTCGTTTTGATTGCTTATGGTGTCGACGAGCTCGTGGTTAATTCTCTCGCCTTCCACGTACCTGTCGACCACCATGTCCAGGCTCATGTCAAACTCCCCCGTCACCGCCTTGATTCTCAGAAACACCGCATGTAGCGTTTCCACAGACTCTCCCCCGGCCTCGACATAGCTTTTCTCCTCCGCGTCGGGATCGTTCCTCTGGTGGCACTTGGTGGTCGTGAACTCCCAGAGGCGCTGCCGACGTGCGAGAACCAGTCGCAGTTCCTCCCTCTCTGCGTCGTACTGGGTTAGCTCCCCGCCGTCTTTCTCCCTCATCCTGGTCATCTTCCGCAGAGTCTCAACCCTGGCATCGTATGCAGCGTTGGTCGCATTGATCACGTCCATCACCTCCTTGCGGATGGCCTGCAGCTCCTGCTCTAGCTTGTGGTAAAATTCCTGGAAATCGAGGCGCTCCTTGTGCAAGACGTCAAGCTCATTTCTCAGATGGTCGTTTTTCGTCATCTGACAAGTGAAGTACGACAGGGCTACATCCAGCCTGTCATCTAGGGTCCGTATGTCCTTCTCAGTCAGCCAGGCTTGGGACTTCTGTTTATCACTTGTGTGGGCTTTCTTTTTTAGAGTCTTCAAAATGCTGGTGATGTCTTTCTCCAGCTCTGTCTGGCATTGTCTCTCTCTCTCAAGACCGCCATCTATTTCGCCGATCTCCAGTAGGAGGCAGAGGCGCTGGGCGTGCTTCGTGTCCTGCTCATTCTCGGATGCGAAAATACTTTGCTGAATATCATTCTGCAGTCTGTGCAGCTTGTCTATCTCCTGTTGTTGTTTGAGAATGTCCACCTGGCCATGGGTGTCGTGCAGTTGTTTCTTCCGCCGTTCTCTTTTCAGGATCCTGAAATCTCTATGGAGCTTTTTCAGGGTTCTATCACTGTTGTGAGAACCCACGGTTGAGCTGTCACCACGCATGGCTTCGTAAATCTTCGGTATGTAAATAAAACTTTATATGTGGCTCACCGGAAAGAATACCCAATGAGCCTTATATCAATATAATGTATGGTATGGAGTGACGTCATCAGCCGTGCCGACAATCCTGTCTGGGAACACGTTGCCATGGCAATTATTTTTGCTTTCTTGAGAAATCGATGTCCATCGATCAACATTTAAATGCTCAATAACGGAGTCACAAAATTAACTAAAAATATGTGGGAAGGGCAAGGATGTGGTGTTTTGCATTAGAGATTACTTCTGTTTCTGGAAATCTGTTTTTTAAGATCTGCCTTTTAGTGCCTAGTGTACCTGCTCAGTCGGTTAAAAACGTTACGTTTTAGCTTTGGTGATTTTGAAAGATTTAAAAAGATATACCAGTGATATACTTACATTTGACTATAATTGCACACAGAGTACATGCTGTTCAAAATCAGCTCCAAATATACTATTTAACATTCAGTGGCAAAGGGCCAATGGGAAATCTTGAACATTGCCTATTTAAGGGCCCTAGTATGACCTTATGTTTTGTTTCATTTTAAAGGAAGGAACATATCTAGCTAGCCTCACTACCAGTTGGTGTCCTTTCCTGTGACACAATGGTATCTCAGTTGTTCTATTGACAATGCCTCAGCCAATGACATTGCTAGGTTGGAACTAACTCTGACGTCACTGCTGCAAATATAAACTGAATATAAATGTCGGATTAATCATGTATGAAATGTATTTGTTATTCAGTGGAATAGGAACGGAGTGTTTATACACAACATTCCATCTGCTGACTACGAAATGGTGCAATTGCATCTGAAACGAGAGGATGAAAGCCAATTTCTATTCAACACCAAGGTGGATGTCCCCCTGGAGGCCCTGATCCAGCAAATCACATCCATTTACAACGGGAGACTCAAAGTGGACAGGATATGTTCAGAGATCCCAGAGCTGTCGGACCACGGTATCACACTTCCCCCCAACATGCAGGGCTTGACCCATGAACAGATTGTGGACCTGAAACTGAGGGACGAATGGCAGGACAAGTGCCTCCCCAGTGGAGGTCCAGTGTTGAGGAGGGACAAGATGGGAAAGAGGAATGGACGTGGTCCAAATGAGAAGATGAAAGAGGTCCTGTTGAAAACAATGGAAGCCGCAAAGGCACTGATCTCAAAGAACCACGTGCTGGCCAATGTCTACGTTACCACGGAGATAGTGAAGGAAGCCTTGGACCAGCTGAGGGGTGCAGTCACAATTGTTTACCCCACGGGGCTGCCTCCCCACGACCCAATCAGGATGGAGTTTGAGAACCGGGAAGAGCTTTCGGGGGCCCAGGCCTCCCTGCAGGTGATCACGGAGGACGAGTGTCAGCTGTGGTGGGCTGGCAAGGAGTTGCAGAGTGGAAGAAAGCTACAGGATTACATCGGCAGAAATGAGAAGTCCAAGATTGTCATCAAAATCCAAAAGAGTGGCCGAGGAGCGCCGGCGAGAGAGCCCGTGATCACAGAAGAACAGAAGAAAGAATTAATTCTACACAATTACAGGAGACGGCAGGAGCTGACTAAATTGGAGGTGGCTGATGACGACAGCCATCTGGAGTCTGAGTGGTCCGACACACAGGCTCTGAAGAGACAGTTTCAGGGTCTCACCGACATCCGATGGGGGCCTAGATAGAACACACACACACACACACACACACACACACACAGGTTCAGGTTTGAGCTGCATGCTAATCAGAAGTTCACTGTCCTTTGGAGATACAAAGGTCTCAGCCCTAATGTGTGACTTCCTCTCTGTCTGCAGATGCCAATGAGAGCCTGGATGGATGATTCCTTTACAGAGGGTTCTTTCGAGTGGTTCAGCAAGCTAGACCAAGGATTTCAGGTCTGAACTCTATATAGTGCCAGACTGCGAGTCTATGTAGTCTGAATATGTACCTAAATAAATTAAATTAACGTGTTTTAGTTATGGCACTGCTAAGGAAGGGATGATTGGGATTGGGGCTGTCACTATTATCATTTAATAATCCATGAAATGTCTTTAAAGCATCTAGAGGATATGACTGGCACCTGCTTTCTTTTGTCTTTCCAGGACAGTGTTTGCTACCTGTTTTGTCTGATAATTATTATTATTATTAATCGTAGTAGTATTTTATATGTCATGCTGTAGATAATAGCATCCAGTATTATTAATGGTCCAAATTCCACTGTTTTTCAGTTTCACTACCCAGCTGCCACTGTGGTCCAGATGCGCTTCCTGAGGCTTCACAGTAACACTGCCATCCAGAAGATGACCTACTCCTGCCACCCAGGGCATATACTAGGCCAGATAGACAGAGATGTCAAATTCCTGGCAGATACAAGGACGCAAAGTTACTTGGGAGCGCTTAAAGACTGTGTGGTACGTTTTGTTTTGTTTTGTACCTGCATGCACCAGGCATCCCATTTTGGCTTAATTGTGAAGGGGTCAGATGGGTGGGCCGCTTTTGAGATTTTCAAGTGGGCCCTGATCTAGAAAAGGTTGAGAACCACTCTATAGGATGTGATGTCACTGTAGATAAAAGAACAGGGACGCTAATAGGGTTGAAGTGGTTAGCTACTTTTTCATAATGATTATGTTCAATTTAATTTAAAATCTAAAACACAATCTAAATAATTGTGTTTCCTATGTGCCAGCCTGGAGAAGACACACAACCTGGTCCACGGGAGTCCGTGTTTGAGTTTGAGGATCTCCAACTGCTTCCTGTGAGAGACGTGGCGGTAATGGGAGGCGGAAACTTCACACACCAGTTTGGCTTCACCATCGGCCCAGTCTGTTTCAGCTAAGGAGTGGAGAGAAATGGTATTCACATCCAGAATACCATTTCTGTCGGGCAGAAACCTCTTATTTCCAAATGCTAACTTTTAATGTTTTTTTGTAAATTAACGCCCTACTTGATCATACTACAGTGTCACACAAAGCATCAAAAGTAGCAGGTCCACAAGCTCAAAACACGTTGTGAATCTACTCGTTTTGAGCTTGTAGATCTGCTACTTTTGCAATTTTCTTTTATTTGAATCCCAAAAAGGAACAGTTTTGGACATATGAGGTTTCCACCCGATGGAGGTGAAATGAGCCTATCCCCAGGAGCCGCCTCCTAAAACAAAATTGGAGACTTGAGCCTGATTTATACTTAGTCACATGATGGCTTCGCGGACTGAAAATATCCTATCTATAAGCTCACAACCCGTTGAATCCATGGCAGGTTGCAGGCTTACGGATTGGTTATTTTCGGCCCGTGGTGTCTTCTGGCAGAGCACAAATTAAGCATGAGTTAAAAGGAGTCTGTCCTCATTTTCTGAGGGCATTGCTATTAATTTCCTCCTATTGTGGAGATCATATTTCTCCACTCAACTCACTAGACACCAAAGGGTTCTTTCAGAATGACTATTTTCCCACAACCTCCCTTTTTTACGGACAATTAGTTTTGTTTACAGAGACCTTTAAATTATACTGAATAATAATTATAATAATAATACAAAAAGAAAATTTATGTTTTTTCTTATTTCTTTATATAACAGTTTATTTTCCATTTGATTTTCATACCACAGTGGTTTATAATGCTGTTTCGCCTACTGTTATAGCCATGGACATTTTAAATCAGGCCATTTTGGCCTCTCAACAACGTGTTCCCTTTTAGGGTCACAGCTGCAGTACAGAGTAAAATCATTAGTGTTCATTTTACTCTGTGAATGTAAAGATTGACCCTTTTGGACAGATCCATTTTTGAGGGGCGCCAGCCCCTCCTATGCCAAGCTTTGTGTGTTTGCGTGAATCATAGCGATAATTTGATTGGCTGATCACCCCATAGCAATGATTTGATTGGCTGAGCAAAGTACATATTGAGTGCAAGTGAGGGCAGAAAAGTGAAGACGCAAATTGCGATTGCCTGGAACGTGATGATGTGTATATATGATGACGAGTGCCCCTCACTTCACATGGTGTGATTTTTATTATTCATTTCTCACCGTAGTATCCTCAGGGTTAACTGTGGATTTGACTGTATTCTGCTATCCCAATGACCACACCAATAAACATCACCTGAGGTGTTTGTTGTAAGACCACTGCTTACTGTAAGCGGGCCATGTTGTTTTTTGGGTGCTGATTAAGTTTCATTGCCAACCTTAATTAATTCCACATTAAAGCAATGAATGATGGCAGCCATTTGATCGTATACATACTTGAAAGCTGTTATTTTCATCATGTCTTCCGTTGTAGTTTTTAGGCAAAAGTAATATTTACTCAAATACATTATTACAGTTTCTTGTATGTCCTTCATGTCTCAGGTACGTATGGTAATATAAACATGGGCACTGATGCTGCTGTCTATATTGCATGTTTGTTTTGTTTAATGTTTAGTAGTGAAGCATTTTAAACAACAGCTTGATGGTCTCTTCTGGCATTTTTATCATCCAGGTTCCTACTACAGGAATCAAAAAGGGCCATTTTCTCACACAGAAATATATATTGTTTTTGTTTGTTTTTTGTTTCTGGATAGAGTGTAACAGTACTGAGAAACAATTTGCTGCATACAAATGAATGCTGGCACTCATAATCCCCTGTTTGGCCCTGCAGTGAAAAATACTAACATAAATTTGCTATCCCTTCCTGAACACATACTGTAGTAATGAGTAATGCTGCCTACTCCAGTTTCTGCTTTGTTCAATCTAAGAACTGTTTACGCAGTAGTGTGTAATGTGTTCATTGCATTTACACATATGTGGGTTGAATCACTTTCTCCAACAAATATTTCTCACCTCAAATGTTTTCATTTTGTTTTTGATGTTAAAGTTTCCTAGTAACTGAATCCAAAAGAAAGTATGCACATATCTAAAAAACTTTCAGATGTTGAACAAAAAGATACGTACAGGAGTAGTCCGCACACTGTTTTTGTAGCTCCCACAGGAAATTGTATTAAGGATGACAACGTTTCGACCCCTTATGGATCTTTGTCAGGTGTCATACCTGACGAAGACCCATAAGGGGTCGAAACGTTGTCACCCTTCTAAATAAAGTTTCCTAGTAAAACAGGCTGCTTGCGTCTCAGCCAATCACAGTCTCAGCTGACCGAGGGGCAGTGCAGAAGCATGTTTGTTACTGCATTGTCCATTTCTCACCTCTCACCTCAGATGTTTTCAGATACGTGTGTGTGTGTGTGTGTGTGTGTGTGTGTGTGTGTGTGTGTGTGTGTGTGTGTGTGTGTGTGTGTGTGTGTGTGTGTGTGTGTGTGTGTGTGTGTGTGTGTGTGTGTGTGTGTGTGTGTGTGTGTGTGCAATTAAGGCTTAACAACTGACTAATAAGAATACTCTGAGGGATTTTATGCATGTGGATGTCTTTCTTTTTTTGTAACATGATGCCAGAATTGTTAGGACTACACGTCTTTGATCAAGTCGAGGCATCTCAAATTAACCATGGTAAATGCTGCAATTAATTCATTTTCGTACTATATGTTTTAGAATTTTGATTTCTGATTATCATCATTCAATATGATTGCCTTAGCTGGCTGAGACTGATCATTGGTATTTTTTTTATATATACTGATGGTTTACTTGTTTTGTACAAATACCTTTTTGTGAAAATATGAAATATGCTGGCCATTTGCCCTGTGTGTGTGATCAATCCATCAGCCCATTCAGAAACGATTATCAGTTCAATAAAAAATAAAATAAAAAGCACATATCAGAATGCTGACTTGCTGAGTATTCATTTGCTTTTAGTGATCTTCAACCTACAGTACAATATGAAAAAGTTCAAATGCCAATCCAAAACAACTGCTATTTTTGAAAATGTGTGAAACTTTTGAAAATGCTAAAAAATATTCCAAAAAGATTGGGGGGAGGAAAGAAAATCCCTATGACATGCTGCTCAGGTGGGTAACTGATGTACTGTAGAGCATGATATAGCCTATTATATAGAGCAGTGCTTCCAAAACTTTTAGCCCATGACCCAAAAGATAAATAAGATAAGCTCACGCCGTGTTGTGAGCTTGTAGATCGACTATTTTCATTTTCAATTTTGTTTTCTAATTTAGGGAATGTATTTGTATTTTATTTATGACCGAAAACAAATTAATTCGTTTTCAACTCTTGAAAATGTGTGCTTTTTGTGTGGAAACTTATAGAAAATCTTTTAATTAAAATATAAAATGGGGGCGTGGCCATATGTGTCATGTGACACACCCACTCGTGACGTGAGTTCAAGTTGCTGCTGTCCCTAAGTGCTGTCCCCACTCCCTCCCCCCCCCCCCCCACACACACACAGATATCACACAACTAAGTGCATATGATTGAGTGCAGTAGTTCACAACTATTCTCATCAACACCTGACTGCACCGTAATGCCGTATTTTATATGCACCGGGAGTTTCATCATGCTCGAAAATCTGTTGAACCGATCCAATGGTCGTTGCATGCACGCTGCTCTTTCAAACCCTGATTTGTAGCACTGTTTATTTGGTAAAGTAAACCTCGCGTCGCTACTTCCACGTGCAGTACTGCTCGGAGCTCTGATCCGGTCTATAGCCCGCCTGCTCCCCTGCTGTATCCGGTGGTTTGTGGAGACACAACACATTCATGCACCGTTTCCGTATCCGCCGTAAACCCAGACCCGGATCAGCCTGCAGAGTGAATCGATTCCCCTAGCCAGCCTTATTCATTGGAAACAAGTCGAAGCTGTGCATACGCTAACAGCTGGTTAGCCTTCTGGCTAATGTACAGAGGTAAGAAGGAATACTACTAATGCCTTACACCACCGTCATTTACCATCTATCGACCATTCGCGACCTGCCATGCCATGTACGAGATCAGATAGATGTACAGTATATGTGCAGTGCATGCTTACCATTTTTCATCGTTGTTAATTGTAATGTTACTCTCCCATAGTATGTCCACATTGTCCAGGTATTCAGAATTCCAGATATTATCTGCAAAGATCAAGGTGTCATGGTTTAGTAGCCATCCTAACTAAATAACTCACCTTTTACCGGTATGTCAACTTAATACAATTATGAATTCAGTGTAATACGGTATAAGTCTACGGATGAGTCTTGACATATGGAGCCCCCTAATCTAATTAGTATTTGATTCCATAGTGGTGTACTGTCCGAATAATACAATTAAGCAATTGGACCTTTTTCCTCAGCAAGCATTTCGACATAGTAGGTTAAACACTACTATAATAATTAAGGTTCCATTCAGGTTACAGTCATGTTGGCTCAATGGAAAAGCTATGGTAGCATCCTCTGCTACAGTGCTACCTATCATGAAACACCTGTGTTTATACCCTATTATTGTCTCTATTAGGTGGCTTTTCAAGTATAGACTAGCTATTATCTAGCTCTGGTCCATAGCTCTAATGCGTAACGCATTAGAGCTATGGATCAGAGCTAGCTATTATTATCATGCTCTGTGGCAAATAGTGCTCAGCAGGAGTTGACCTCGATTTTAGATCGAGATTGCAAGAATTAAAGTAAGCTCATTATTGGGCATAGATGACAGTAGGTTCAGTCAGAAAAAATTGACTCAAGAAAGAAGAACTGTTCTATTTGTGTGTCAATATGGTTAAAAGTGTCTGTGCCTATAGGAGCCATATTGTTATAGTTTTTGACTTTTTGTTAAGATTTTGCTTGTCCTTGCAGCCCTGAGTTTATGTGTGCTGCATGACTCCCATCACCAATCTTTGTTAGTCTGTTTTAACATGTCTTCCACTCGAGTTGTCTGCCACACGGTTTTGTTGTTATAAACATTGTGTATAAATGTCACCACAACCGATACTTAGGACATATTCTCTGGAATACAGCGACAAAATGCAGTTTGTCTTTGTATCTTCGCATATTTTGACCTGCTTGTGTGAACGTAGATACGACCAGCACAGTGGCCTTGTGGTGTCTGCCCTGAAACTGGGCCAAAGACTGTAAAAATGGGACCAAGTGCCTCCCTGCTTGGCACTCGGTGTAAAGGGTTGGATTGGGGGGTTAGATCAACTACAAATGATTCCCGAGTGTGGCACGGCTAAGGCTCACTGCTCCAAGAGATGGGTGAAATGCGGAGAACAAATCTTGCATACAACAATCAATGTATGTGACAAATAATAGGAATTTAACCTTTAACTCTTACTTCAATAATTGATCATTTCTACTTCTCCTAGGCCTGCTTCTATGACTTATGACTGTCATCCACAACCAGAGAGATGTACCCCCCTTCAAGAAAGGACTTCATCTCTCTGACACTCAGTGACCAGCACAGCCACACTTACAACAATGGCAAGCAACGCAGACAATCCTGCTGGAGGGTGAGTTGTTATGCATGTCTCAATGGAGTCGTAGTAAAAATCGTGTGTTAATGGAACTCTTGAGAGGGTACCATTGAAATCAAATAATACAAATATAATATACTTTATTTATATAGCACCTTTCATGTCATACAATGCAGCGCAAAGTGCTTTACAGGGCAAAAAAGAGAGAGAAAAACACAAACGTAAAACAAGCAAAAACACAGTAACATTAAGACACTGTCTAAAACTATAGCAAAGAGCATAAAAACAGTGCAAGATCATTAAGAAATGGTAAATGGTGCATTTATATAGCGCCTTTATCCAAGGCGCTTTACATAGATTGTGCATTACATTCACCCATTCATACACCGATTGCGGCGGAAGCCATGCAAGGTACCAACCAGCACATCGGGAGCAATTTGGGGTTCAGTGTCTTGCCCAAGGACACTTCGACATGTAGACAGGAGGAGCCGGGATTCGAACCGCCGACCCATGGATCATTGGACGACCTGCTCTACCTCCTGAGCCTAAGTGGACCCTTATGTGTCTCTCGTACATTAACATAATGTAAACAGAATTATTCACAGCATGGCTCTGTGCGACTCTAGACGTCTATAAGAGGGTCTGGAGCTCATCTTGCAAACTGCTGGACCGACCAGTGCCATATTTACTGTAATTCTTCAGTAGGACACATAAGTACCTCCGCTATTTTATTTTGAGGGGCGCTAGCCCCTCCTATGCCCAGCTTTGTGCGTCTGTGTGTGCCATGTATGATGATTTATGATAAGAGCGCCCCTCACTTCACACGACTGTGATTTCTAACGTTAATTCATGTTTTAATATATTAAATATAATCTATAACTTAATTTCATAGTGGAAGTCTTTGGAGCTCTGATTGGGCTGAAAATAATGTTATAGAGATACGTCATATACTGTACATCATATAAGTGACATAGATGATGCCACATGAAGTCCTATATCGCCTCTGTCGGGTGGAAACCTCATGTCTAAAACGGTGAGGGGCGCTCTAATGATCGTACATCATCAAGGATGGTGGTCCCTTATTGGCCAAGGGTTCCCATCGACACGCATACAGTATGCCGATTTGCTCAGACACATATGACGTAAATTCTCTGTTCATTGTCAATGGCATTTTTGAGTGGTGTAAACCACTCCAACAACTGGCTTTGTTAGTTTACGTGTCCACGTGTTTGTTCGTACCAAAAAAATGAGCATGGTTGCTATGGTCACTCAGTTCACACGGGTGTGATTTCATTACGTCAGACATTACGTCAGACCACAGCTGATCAGGCTATATAATACCTTACACCACTCAGTTCACACGGGTGTGATTTTTAATGTTTGTTAGACAACACACACACATTAAAGCTGTATATAGGAGGGGCTAGCGCCCCTCAAAAGTAGCAGATCTACAAGTACAAGCTCAAAACGCGTTGTTTCGAGCCGTGTTTCAAGCACACGTCTCGAGCTTGTATATCTGCTACTTTTGTTACTTTTGTATGACGCTGTAGTATGGTCAAGTAGACCATTCATTTACGGAAAGTATGGAGAGAAAAGGTTTCGGACAGACCACAACGATATCCACATTGGAGCCACGCTGTTGCCATGTGGAGTCCGTTTCACTTTCAAGGACACTTTCAAAATAGACATCTTTAACACTGTTATAGGGCTCAAACCGGTGACCTAGACCTGTTATGTGATGGTGTCACATTAAACTTTAAACACTGTCATACAAGATATATGCAAAGACTCAAACCTGCAGTATACCGTCCTCATTGCCATGCTGTATATAACCCGTGATAAAACATGTGACTGCTACAGTAGGTTTCAGTCTTTTCTGTATTCTCCCTTTTGTCTCTTCCTTCCTATCGCTCACCTCAAGCTAAAATTGTTTCTCCACCTGTCATATGATAGCTTACTCCTTTGTTTACTAGTGCCTGTTCATTGTGGCTGAAAAATGCCAATGTCTCCTTTGACGGCATGAACAATGAACATACTGGTTGCCTTGAGAGGACACTTCTTGCTCCTTCAGTATGAGACTGCAAACATACCTCATACCTTGAATACCTCAATACTGGAGTCTGACCAATACTGGATTTTGGGGGCCATTATGTAAAAAATATGTTCCATATCTACACAGTATCTGTGATCCGACAATACTGTCTGATAAAATCGGCTAACCGATAAATTGCTCTGGCTCTACTTAATATGATTTATAGTTATACAATATAATTACAATAAACGTAGAATGAAATGAGTGAAATCGGGGAGTAAAAAGGCCTCCGGAGACAATTATGTTATGTTTACCAGCAAGGTTCACCGGCGGTGATTGCACAGACAGACACTTTGTGGTGTTGCACAGGTGTTCATTAGTCCAGGTAGCAGCCCCTAGAGAGCCTTGAACCCAGCTTGCGTCTTTCCGTTTGCTCTCACGGGGGACCCTGCCTCTGTCCCTCCCTTTTTGTTGCTGGCTTGTGCTGATCAAATGGCTTATTTGTGAGCAATTCAGTGTGGGTGACTGCATCAAGCACAGCAAGATAATGGGGTCGTACAGGGTAAGCATAGCACAGCACATCTCGTTCTTTGTTGTCATTCTTAAAGCCTGTTTTAAGTAAAGGGGAGCATTCTGTCTTGTTTGCACGGGTTCAAGTTCATTCCTGGAGAGATGATTGACCAGTTGGACGAATGCTATTGATGTGGAATTCGGACATGGCTGAAATGTTTTTCAAAGGTTGCGTCTGTTTATCTTTTTCTGCAGAAATGGAAGCAGCTGTCTCGGCTGCAGCGGAGTTTGATCCTTTTCCTGCTAGCCGTACTACTCATTCTTGGACTACTTTCCTATCCCAGTCTCACAGAGAAGTGGAGGGGTGAGTACAAGGCTGTAATGGTTCATCAAACATATCTGTTTAATCAATTATATTAAAAAAATATATTTTTATTAAGATCAATAGAATGAAATAACAGATTTATAAGGTCAACACATTGTGATGCAACATGTTATGAGCTATCAATTACAAATTTGTCACAGAGATTCGTTAGTCTTTTGAGTAACAAACACACCATTTAGTTTTAGTCATCTGAAATTGTTTAGTTTTAGTCGACTAAATATAAAAATCTTAGTCTTTTAGTTGGTCTTAGTTAACAAAATTAACACGTGTGTGTGTGTGTGTGTGTGTGTATATACAGGTAGTTAAATGTTTTATCCCCGAAAATATTATTGATTAATTGAAAAGGTAATCAATCAAATAATTGCTAATCCTTCGTGTAAATTACAGACCCTGATGCTCAAACACAGATAAAGATGTTATCCACACTATTCACAGTGGCACTATAATGCTTCAAAGTTTCCATTGTTGCCATGGTAATCCCTGACTGAATCAGTAGGGTCTAATCCAATGTTTTTAAAAGAAAATTCCTTCTCGGGAGTCAGACTGTGCGTGCGTGCGTACACACACACACACCAAACTGTTTTACTGACATTATTTGACAGTGTCACACAAAGGTTAATTAGATTATAATGTCTTATCTAAATCTACCACACTTCCTGGGGTGATATGATTAGAGGTGAAACAGATTTTCACATTATGATTTAAAGCGCGCTAACAGTGGTCTGTTATTCAGAAGTGTGTGTGTGTGTGTGTGTGTGTGTGTGTGTGTGTGTGTGTGTGTGTGTGTGTGTGTGTGTGTGTGTGTGTGTGTGTGTGTGTGTGTGTGTGTGTGTGTGTGTGTGTGTGTGTGTGTGTGTGTGTGTGTGTGTGTGTGTGTGTGTGTGTGTGTGTGTGTGTGTGTGTGTGTGTGTGTACACACTTACAGTATGTGATGTGTGTGTGCTTCTACACAGTTACAGTATGTGATGTGTGTTCACATTACAGTACACACACATGTATACGACTATACATTATTATTATGCTTGTGTATTTGAGCCCACATTCATTCATTCTTGTTTCATGTTTTTCCTGCACATGTAATGTAGGTCTGTCGGATACGGAGGACTGGCTGGAGCTAGACGACAGACAGATAAAGGCCTTGCCTCCGGTCAAGTCTCTGGCCGGGCCTCTTCTAGGCCATGCGTCAGTGCCAGAGCTGAGGCCGGCCGTGAAGCCAAGACTCCTCCCAGAGGTCATTCCAGAGCCTCAAAGACTGAAAGCCCCAATTCTGCCCAAACCCCCCGTTAAGGTTAGTAAAGGTAGTTTCCACTGTATATCACTGTAGGGGTGCAATATTTAATCGCACTAGTCGATTTAATCGATTATAAGAACTAAGGCTGTCAAAGTTAACGCGTTAATCGTGCGTTAACTCAACGTCCTTTTAACGGCGTTAATTTAATTAACGCGCGATTAACGCACGGTGAAGTTTGACAGAACGGTTGAGAGACGCATGCATCTGAATGCAGGCAGGCAGATGAGAGAGAGGCAGCCCCGCCTCTCTCTCATTCCCCCCCCACTCTCTCTCTAGCATTCCCACACTCAGTCCGGACTCCGGACCGTCAGTACTATAGGGCACTGAGCAGTTGAGCTGTGAGCAGAGGCTGAATGCCTCCGTTTGGCTCGTTATTAATTAATTTGCTTCACAATGTGTTAGATCAGAAGCTCTTTGAAGTGGGCATTGGGCAAAAGCAAAACTCTGGCAGTTTTGGTTGACAAACATAGTTAGTTGTGAAAGCTTGATGCTAATCATGCTACACAGACCATGCTAATGAGTGCTAAAGCTAATGTTGACTTGCAGGAGAGAGAGGGACAGGGGCTCTCGCGTGTGTGTGTGAGTGAGTGTGTGTTGAGTTTATGATTTTGTTTCCCTCTTCCATGGCATTTGCAATAAAGCAAGCATTCTCCCATGTTGAGTATTTAAAACTTGAAAAGACCACCAGTGGTCCCTGAGGGGATTCCAGGTGGCCCACAGCTAAATGATGGAGGGTTGGTAACCAAATTAACCCTTATAGATCTTTAACTCTCAAGAGTTGAATAATTGTTAAACAAATGCATTACTTAAAGTTAATTTACAACAAGTCTACACAATTAGAAAACATGTTATTTTTATCAACATACAGCCTGTTATCTCTCCTAATGGTACCAACACCAATACAGTTCTTTAGTTTGGGTCTGGAAGGCTAAATGTCATCAAATGGTGGTCCGTGGCTCAAATGCAGAATAAATAATGGACCTTGATATGAAAAATCTTGAAAACCACTGATTTAAGGTATATTTAGAACGGATAAAAAATATGCGATTAATTTGCGATTAAATATTTTAATCGACTGACAGGCCTAATAAGAACATTTGTTGATTTTGGGGGGGGGGGAAATATAATTTAGCTTTTTTCTTTCCAAACTTAAAAAAAGAAACATGCCAATTTAATTGCCAATCTACAAACTCAATGTGTCGCGGTGTGACATGTTGTGATCTTGTAGATCTGATATTTTCCAGAGTTTCTTGCAACACTGTTTTACGGCACACAAGTATTACATAGGTCATAGGGCTTAGGACTGGTTAATCAGTCTAATCTTATATATAAAAAAAAAAAAAAGATATATGTAACAATATTTTCTATTCAATTAATCAAAATAGTTATCGATAGAATAATCACTTTTAACAGACTTACTGCTTGTGACGTGACGCTCCGCCATAAGGAATGTAATTAGCTTCCGCTTCTGGCGGAATGCGCCGTCTGATTTTTATTTATTTTTTATATCAAACCGGATCGCTGATTTCTATTTTTTCATTATTCTTTTGGCTTGGCCTTTCCTTCTTTAGGGATCCTAGACCGGGTTGCGCAACCTCGCCCCCGTCCGCATGCCATTATACAGGCTGACTAAAAGCTGAATAACTCGAAATCTACGGAGCTCTCCGTGGTTTGGATAAAACGTGCAATGTTCTGAGGTCTTTGCTGATTAGCCGGTGGTCTAGATGGAAACATTGGTGCTTTCTAGAGCAAGGATGGCTATATTTTAGCTCGCTTGCATTGACGCTATTTATTTAGCATTAAGGATATCCGTCCTGTGTGTGCCTCCTCTAAATCGCCTCGGGAGCCCTCGGCAGTCTGAGGTTGGCTTTGCGTCCAGCAGGTGGCAGTAAAAAATACAAAGGGAACTTGGGACTACTGCACTGCTATTGCATGATATTACTTGAACAAATTATATAAAACTTTTTGAGTCGTGCAGCCACTCCAAGGAACAGCAATGTCTGTCCCTATGTCCGTCCCTATGTCTCTTCCTATGTCTGTATGTCCCTATGTTTAGGGTACCAATGGGGCAAAAGTGGCGCTGTTGTGCTAGAACCAGAGAGAGAGATGGCGTTGCACTGTTGCCTGCTAATTACAATGTGGAGCGTGCATCATGCATCCGAGAGAGAGAATACACTCTTACTTGTGAGAGAGAGAGAGAGAGAGTGTTCTCTGCTAATTCCCCCACAGTTTGTCATTTCTCGACCGTTTCGGACGTGGGGTGGCTCAATTTGTTTTTTATACTAAACAGGTTTTGGCCCTGATCTGACAAAACCGGTTTGGCTGCTGCTCTCAGAATGAGACCTGCAGTATTTACTTGTAATTACTAATTTGTTTGTGATTGTTGATACCACCAGAAAAGACATTTCCAGAGCAAGAGAGGACCACCAAGCCTGCAGAAAGCAGCCAATGTTTCAGAATCAATAGGCAAGGAGAAGCAAGAGCAAGAGGCAGTTAAAGAGGTAGAAGAGGAGAATGGACATAAGAAGATTGTGAGGTATTCTGAAGATTGATTCTTTCTTTCTTTCTTTCTTTCTAAATTCCAATACCCCCATGTCTGTAGTCCCTGTCACTGCTGACCTTATACTGTTTGATCTTGGGGAGGGTGCAGGACAGTCGTTCTCTAAAGTGGGGTCTGCATGGGGACCCACAGCGGTGGGGGGAAGGGTTCTAAAGAGTCCCCAGCAAAAATGAAAAATGTTTCAAACACTAATTCCATCTGGGATCTCTCTAGCTAGCCCAATCCCTGAACAAGGCCCTCCCTTTTTTCAAGCTACTTGTCCGGTGATTGGATGGGACCGTCTGTCAATCATATTGACGCATAGTAGCTGGAAAGTAAACCAACCCCGCACATGATAAAAGTGTTAACGAATGCCTGATAGCATTAGGTTTAACATTTAAAAAAACCCTCACGGTTGTATCTGTGTAGGTTATGTCTTGATACTGTGCACATGAAGTTGCCAGCTGCTTTCTCCTGACAGTGAGGAGTTTCACAGCTTTCCTAAAGTCGGTCTCAATAAAGAAAAAAACAACAATTCAGGCATATAAGAAGGATGCCGTCTTTTCAGCTGGCGCGGGGCCATCATCGAAGCTGATCAGGCCGCAGAACCAATACCGTCAATCAGTGAGAGAGATACTGCAGAGCCTCCTGTTCCATCCAACCCCGATGACGCCGTTTCACTGGCACCAGGTCTGTGTACATTGTTACATTTTCAGCCTTCTGTTGATGAACAGTGGCCTTCAGTAAGTGAGGAGGTGTGGATTTAGTTTTTTGGTGGGTGGCCACTGTGCAGGAAACTTTCAGCCACTACAATAGATGTTGCACTACACCTCCTGTTCCTTAGTTCCCCTGAGCCGTGGCTGCAATATACTGTAAGGTAGCAGTCATATCGTTTGCAGCATTGTAACATGATGTCAGGTTGCCTCCAGGCATGTCTTTAGGGAAAACATGTACCTTCTCCAATGAAAAGAGAAGCAATATGGGTGAAGGCCACCATCAGCTTATAGGGGTAAACATGACTTTATGGTTTTGATAGCACATCAGTGAGCTGGATGCGATCCTACCTGGAGGGGAGAGAACAGATGGTGGAGGTGAATGGAACACTGTACCCCCCCCCCCCCTCCCAGTGAGCTGTGGTGTTCCACAAGGAAGCATACTAGGGCCTTTACTGTTCCTAATATATGTAAACGACATGACATCAGCTTGTGACTGCAACTTGTTCCTCAGCTCTGAACTCGGTAGAATCTGCACCTGGCTTGCTGAAAACTGAATCCATTCTTTTTGGATCGAATAATAATCTCAGCAAGGCAGATGGCTTCTTGGTTAGAGTGGGTGACAATATTGTCACACAAAAATGAAATTACCTACCTAGGTTCCATCCTGGAGGCAAATCTTTCCGGTGATAAAATGGCCACCAACGTAATCAAAAAAGTCAACCAAAGAACAAGATTCCTATACAGGATCTCCTCACTGGTCAACAAAAACACCTTGAAGACCCTAACAGGAGCCCTCGTACAAGGTTTCTTCGACTATGCATGCACCTCTTTGTACCACAGCACCTCAAAGGCCCTCAAAACAAGGCTCCAGACTTCCCAAAACAAACTGGTCAGGCTTCTACTGGGCCTCACCCCCCGAACCCACCTCACCCCTGCCCACTTTGACAAGCTGGAATGGCTTAGGGTTGATGACAGAGTACAGCATCTTGCAATGGGTCTGGTCCACAAGATTCGATACACCACCAAGATACCCATGTACCTGTCTAAATACTTCCTTAATGTTAACGAAATCCACACCCACAACACCAGAGGGAGTGCAACAAACCATGTGCAACCCAGATTCATCACACACAAGGGACTAAATTATTTTCGCTATTATGCCACCAAAATGTGGAACGCCCTACCAACAGTCATTAAGACATGCGAATGCCTTGATTCCTTCAAAACTGCTCTCAATGGGCACCTACGGACGGCTGAATTCTAAACTGGCCCCCGTAAAATCTTATTTTTTTTAACAGGGGGGAACAGTGGTAGTGAAAAGTGATCTATCTTTCTTTAACCTCTTGCTCTGTAGAATGCAGGATGGCAATATCAGTAGGTAATCTAGGTATATTATAAACTGCTTTGGTTTGTAATGCACTCTGGGGTTAATGTCCCACTTCTGTACATCTGTATGTCCTTGTGTCTGTTTAGTTGTAATTACCTCTGAGGACAGGCTGGAGGCTGTACGCAAGACCTTCAGACATGCCTGGAAGGGCTATAAGGACAGTGCCTGGGGTCACGACGAGCTCAAGCCCATCTCAAAATCTTTTGGCGAGTGGTTTGGCCTGGGTCTGACACTTGTTGATGCACTGGACACTATGTGGATCCTCGGGCTGAAAGAAGGTAATGTGTGTCTGTCAAATCTTGTTTCTCTGTGTCACTGCACCAATGGTTACAGAAAAGGTGTAATGTGATACGTGAACTTGTGATGCCTCTCGAGCTATGACTGGTACTCTGGTAGCCTATTCTAAAGTTCAGAAACGTAACGTTTGTTCGATAATTTTTCTCCTTCAATAATAACAAATTGGTATTATTGATGACATTTGATATCATTTACTCACACGTTTGTGGAATGAGCAATACGCTCATTCCACTATTGCACGATCCACGTAATAAAGGTAACTAATCAACAATATATTTTTTAATATAAAATAATTACTCAAGGAAAGAAATTATCGACCGAATGTAAGTTTCCAAACGTTTTTGTGAGGACTTTATTCCTTTCTCTGTAAGAGAGGAGTTGTGTAGTACTGTCAATGTATTGTGTGATCTGTACTATACTATGTATTGCGTAATAATGTGTTGTGATGTTTGTGTCCTGATGATGGCTGCTTGGCGCAAAAAAAAACTTCTGCAAGGAAAAATAAAGCATCTATCTATCTAAAGTTGTTTTCAGTTTGTCATGTCTTGAACAATGTAATGGTGTGCTCTGCTGTGCAGGGCGTGCCACTCAAGGTAAACAATTTTCATCTCTGTCCGTGATTTTTCCTGCGGAAAATTAATCCTTCCATCTCCTGTGTCATTCTCTGTCTCTCCTAACAGAGTTTGAGGAAGCTCGGCACTGGGTGCAGACAGAGCTGACCTTCACCAAGAATGTGGACGTGAACCTTTTTGAGACCACCATCCGTATCTTGGGAAGCTTGCTGAGCACCTACCACTTAACAGGAGACGAGCTGTTCTTGGAGAAAGCGGTGAGTCGGTTCACAACAGAGCTCCTCGCTGTCAAAGTTTCCTCGTTCTTGTAGTTCCTGATTCTGATATTACTGTAGATCATCAAAATGTGATTGAATGCCAATATATCTACAGCGCTAAAACATTCAATAAATGAAGATTCATATCTGCATGGATTGTGCCAATCAGAATGAATCAGATGTTCTAATGCAAATCGGAATATTTATGAAAATGATATATAGTAGATACTGTAAAATGTTTGGGGGTAAAAAAGTTATATTGAATATTGATTTAATATTGTCGATTAATAAGACATTTGTGACTTTGTGGTAAGGAGGGGAAACTTGTATTCTGCATTTTCCTCACCACCTACAGAAAGACATTGGTTCAAGGTTGATGCCGGCCTTCAAAACGCCCTCCAAGATCCCTTACTCCGACGTCAACATCGGCAAGGGCACAGCCCACCCTCCTCGGTGGACGGCAGACAGCACGTTGGCAGAGGTCACCAGCATCCAGCTGGAGTTTCGAGAGCTCAGCCGTCTCACCCAGGAGCCTCAGTACCAGGTGAGGGCACATGGAGAGGAACCCTGGCTCTCTGTTATGAGTTACTATAGAGGGTATGCGCGTGACATCATCATCATACCCGGAAGTTATGTGGGAACGCCTACTGAGTGGCAAAAAACTACTTTCTGGCCTTGACAGCCCATACATGCAAACAGAAAAGTCCTATTTGATTGCATGAAATTACTTTAAACAACATTAAATTCACTTTGCCACTCGATCTGCCATTCACTTTATGCATGTGCATACCCTCTATACTTTCTTTGTGTGTGTGTGTGTGTGTGTGTGTGTGTGTGTGTGTGTGTGTGTGTGTGTGTGTGTGTGTGTGTGTGTGTGTGTGTGTGTGTGTGTGTGTGTGTGTGTGTGTGTGTGTGTGTGTGTGTGTGTGTGTGTGTGTGTGTGTGTGTGTGTGTGTGTGTGTGTGTGTGTGTGTGTGTGTGTGTGTGTGTGTGTGTGTGTGTGTGTGTGTGTGTGTGTGTGTGTGTGTGTGTGTGTGTGTGCGTGCTTGTGCTTACAGTAACTGAACTTTGGATTGTTCATGAATCCATCTGTCTTCATGTCAGTGTTCAATGAATCCAGGCCTGCACGATATGAACCAGAAGAGTATCTGTCCAAACCAAAAACAATACTTTTTTCTAGATCTCATTGGAGGTGATAATGGTGAAGCAATTTATCTTTTTTTGATAGTTGATAGTGAGTGTCATCTGCGTTTATGTGCCCTGGTAGGCCTTGTACGGTAGGTCAGAAATGAACACATTTTCTGCTATTAATTTATATATATACTGTGTGTGTGTGTGTGTGTGTGTGTGTATATATATATATATATATATATATATATATATATATATATATATATATATATATATATACACGTTTTAATAGCCACCTGTTGTCTGCGATTGACGTGTGTGTATATATATGGTTTATATCGCTTTTATATGGATCTGAAACGGCACCTCTAAAAACAACGTTTTGCCCTGAGCCGGTTGCTAGGCAACGCCTTTATTTCCTCTGCACCCACGGAGTGTGCTCACGTATGCAACTATGCATAGACTACTGTTTTATATAGGAACTCTCTGGCTCTTATCTAAAACTACGTCGATGTCCGTTGTGCTGATCAGACATCCGAGGTTCCGATGTGATTTCTGATTTCGCATCGCATCTCGATGGAAATCTTTCTCGAGAAAGATAGCTATCGTGAGCTAATGCTAACATTAGCCTTTTCTGTGGCCACCAGGCCGCAGTCCTAGTGATAACACCTGCCGCCTGTCAACTATGGGTAAATTGATGGCCGTGGAATGTGAGATTCTCAAGTGTGTGTGTGTGTGTGTGTGTGTGTGTGTGTGTGTGTGTGTGTGTGTGTGTGTGTGTGTGTGTGTGTGTGTGTGTGTGTGTGTGTGTGTGTGTGTGTGTGTGTGTGTGTGTGTGTGTGTGTGTGTGTGTGTGTGTGTGTGTGTGTGTGTGTGTGTGTGTGTGTGTGTGTGTGTCCGTCCGTCCGTCCGTCCTGAGCATGACGTTAAACTGCTCCGTTGTAACTACCATCGTTAATGTAGTGGGTGCAGATTTAAGATGCATTTGCAACCTCTGTGGACACTGTGTGCTTCAACACCATCACAAGCTTGATTTTGTGGATGTAACTTTGCTGCACCTGAACTATTTATGTCCTTGTTTGCAATTTCCTCTGTGTGGACATAAATAAATTGTTAAAATGTGTGTGTGTTTGTGAACAATACAAGAATGGAAACAATACCGCAAGGTCTTTCTTCGGAAATCCTTTTGGACCAAAATGCCTGACTGTACCTTGTGCTGTTTGCATTTTTCTTTTGTCTAATCAAATATTCAATCAATCAATCAACCCTGTCCCCAGGAGGTTGTGAATGAGGTAATGAAGCTGGTTCACAAGTTGCCGGGGAAACACGACGGCCTGGTACCCATGTTCATCAACACGAACAGCGGCCAATTCACCCACAAAGGAGTCTTCACCCTGGGGGCCAGAGCAGACAGCTACTATGAGTATCTGCTCAAACAGTGGATCCAGGGAGGCAAGGTTGAAGACGAGTGAGTAATTCTTTTTTTAAATTATTTATTAGTGTACGTGTACATTTTGTGAAGGTATGGAGGCATGGAATTCTCCCATGGGTGAATTAAGATAATTAACCACAGACCCTTTTCTCTGCATACATTAATTAAACTCCTATGGAACAAAGCATTGAGAATATGCCGGCAACATACAAACTACTACTTCATTCTGTGGGCAGCTGGGAAAGACACTAGTCAGGAATGGCTATGTGAAAACCAGTCATAAAAAGCCGAATTACTGTCATGAGACATGATTAATGAACTAGTTAATGATGTTTTGTCATTTCCAGCCTGTTGGAGGACTACCTCCAAGCTATTGAAGGAGTTAAAAAGCACCTCGTGAGACAGTCGGGACCCCACAGACTAACCTTTGTTGGGGAACTGTCCCACAACCGGTTTAACCCCAAGATGGTAAGACGCAATTGAGCAAACATCATTTTTCTATTTTTTTATCTTAGCGTTCACTTTTCAAAAATAGCAGTTCTACAAGCTCACAGCGTGTCACTTCGTGCCATGCTGCAAGCTTGTACATCTGCTATTTTTTCAGAGCTTCTGATTTAGAAGGCATTTGTAGAATCGGCCTCAGAACAGGTATTAATGGGTTAATTAAAGCTATCGGTCGCTCTATATAGCTAGCCAAATCGATAACTAGATATAGAGTAGACAACTTTCTACTACCTACCTAGTAGTTCCTACCTACGTTGTTGTGTGTTTATATTTGTATGTGTGTATCTAGTATAGTTGCGAACGCAGTGGTTGCGAACGCAGTGATTGCGAACGCAGTGATTGCGAACGCAGTGAGCATTTACTATGAGACCCAGCAGATCATGTCTGTCTGTCTGTGTGTCTGTCACGCTGTAACACCACCCGCCCACCACCAGAGGGCGCAGCTGTATCACACACAAAAACACACACACACACATGCACGCACACACACACTCACGCACGCACGCACACACACACAAAAAACTTAACTTAAAAAAAAAATTAACTTAAAAAGGAAAAACTTAAAAAGGAAAAACTTAAAAAGGAAACTTTAAAAAAAAAAACTAAAAAAGAAGCACGCACGCACACATACACACACTAAAAAAATAACTTAAAAAAACATTTAATTTAAAAAACCTTAAAAAGTACGTAATTTATTCTAATTGTTGTTATTGCAATTTACGAGCTGCGTTCGCTTCCCGCGTTTGCACGTCTTACTTGTACATGTACTGTACATCATTTTGCATTGTCAAAACTTTCACAAAATAAGTAACAGCAAATCTACACGCTCACAAAGCGTCTCATTGCAGCACACTCACTGAGCTTGTGTGTAGATCAGCTGTTTTATGATCAGCCCCTGTCCCCTCAGGACCACTTGGTGTGCTTCCTGCCTGGCACCTTGGCGTTGGGTGCTCACAACGGCCTCCCTGAGGACCACATGGACCTGGCTGTGCAGCTAATAGAGACCTGTCACCAGATGTACGCACAGATGGAGACCGGCCTGAGTCCTGAGATCGTCTACTTCAACAACCACGGGCTGGATGGGCGGGACATCGACGTCAAGGTGAGGCCAATAGAGTCAGATTCTACAATGCTGTTTGTTTTAGTTAAGGTTAATTACATTGCTGATTAGTAGCATTTTAATCTTCTGTTTATGTGACTTAATAACATTTGAAAGAAACGTTTCTTGATCGATTTGTATTCATTCCTGGCATGGTTTGAGTCTCAAAGTTATTATTTCAAAATCAAAACATCAATATTTATATGCTTAATTAACCTCATCAAAATGCACAGAATCCATCTCAAGCTCATTTAACTGTTGTTTTGCTTCTCTGTTTGAACAAAAGACAAAACATTATTTTTATTCCTTGTTTGGTCTTAAAAGAGCCTGCATTTCTCACATTTGTTTCAAAGTTAAATGAGCCAAATCAAGAGTTCTTCTAATGTCAGGATTGCACCTCAGTTAATCTCAGTAATACGTAATTAACATTTATTGTCTTTATTTCTTACACATTTTGTTGTGTGTCAACAATGTGTCATTGCTACAAATACAGTATTGATACAAACGTTTTGCTAGTGAACTGCTCTTGGGTCTGTAGCCATGGGTTTTGGAATAATATGAATCTCATATGAGACAAAACAATGAAACATCATGCAAAGTAACGGTCTGGTATTCATGAGTCTGGTTAAAATATGAAAAACAGTATGTCAGAATCATCAGAAGGACGTGACCTGGTCTCCTCAGTGGTCATTTTCTGTGCTCATACATTGGATTTTGTCAAACCACTTAAAGTTCCAGGCTCCCGAAGGTGGCATTACAGTTTCCTGTTCTGGTTCAGTTTCCCATAGCTTTTTCTACTATACTACTTTTTCTACTACTTGTTTAATTGACTCTGCAGCAGATTTCATGATGTGCAATCACTTCAAATCTGCTGCTGAGCCACTCAAACGAAGCAATGGGAATCGCGCTTGGTACTTTACAGAACCCGAGACTTCAGATAACCATAATGTGTTTTTCATTGACTTTCACTTTCACTCTTCTCCACGCCTCAGTCTGCAGATCGACACAACTTGCTACGGCCGGAGACTGTGGAAAGTCTCTTCTACATGTACAGGTTCACTAAGGACACTAAGTACAGAGACTGGGGCTGGGACATACTGCAGAGCTTCAACAAGTACACAAAGGTATAGAGTTTATACACTATTGACAAATGTCCACAGTAAGTATACAGTAAAACAACGCATCCCGTTGAGCTTGTAGATAATTTAGTGCAACGAAGTATAAATCAAGCCTATACTGTAGTTTTGCCATACTGCTGAATGCAAAACTCATTAAATGTGTGAAAAGGCCACGTGGTGTTCTCTAAAGTAAATATTCTGCACTCCAGTAGTCATGAATATTACTTGCATTTTCACATACAGTACAGTAGCATAGACATTGAGCTGTACAGACTCAAAGCTGAAATTGTCCTAAAACTACTTTATACAGTAGTAGCAATGGTTTAATGTAATTTGTATTTTTCAAACGAGGACAGACAAAAAAAAGATCTGATAGGAAGAATCTTCCAGAAACTACTATAAGCAGAGGACCAGTGTTAAGTGCCAAGATAAGATAAGAAGCCAGACCGAATCAGCCGTTGGCAAAAAAAAAATTGCCTGCCGGCGGATTACGGTCTGGAGAGGCTCAATTGTACGCCCATTTCCTACACCAGAAAACTGGTGTGGCCAATCGGGACACGGTATGCAATATGGGCGGGCTTTGGTACAGTGACGTTCAATGCTTGAGACCTTTGACTGACAGTAGCTCTGACCAATTGCGTCAAAGAGAAAATGTTTGAACCCGCACCCCGGGAAACAAGATCCATACACAGCATCTCCAGACTCAAATACCACACGACAGTGTGATTTGAGTCTGGCTTATTAGCCAGGCTATGTTGTTGTAGCATTAGTTTCTACAGCAGATCAGTGCTACTTTCTTTGACTATGTTTGGCTTTGATGGCAACGTCCTGTTCTACTGAGAGTGAGACCCAGGCTGTTTCTCAGCACCAAGAACACAAAAAACAGATTTGAGCAGGTTCCACAATAGCTAGAATAGAATTAAAGCAGTACACAGTGCTATGCAGTGCATACATTATCATGAATAAAATAAATACAACAATTGGTTAAAATAGTCAAATAACAGTATTGCATACGCAACTGTTTTTACAGATATCGTACAGACTTCATTTGAATTGTCTCGGTTATAATCACCATATCCAATGCTCCTTCCACACCAAGGTACCTGGCGGCGGCTACACATCGATCAACAACGTCCGAGACCCAGTCAACCCAGGCCCGAGGGACAAGATGGAGAGCTTTTTCCTAGGTGAGACGCTGAAGTACTTATATCTGCTTTTTTCTGATGACATGGAGTTGCTCAGTCTGGACAAGTATGTCTTCAACACAGAGGCACACCCTTTCCCCATCTGGCCGTCTCCTCCCAAGTGACATGTTGCCATAGAGCAGACGTCCCTGGGTGGCCGTCCCACAGTGCTCTGAATCCGTTGCTCTCTTAATGAGTCTAACGGTCACCAGAATTCTGTCCATGTTGGATTGTGGTATTGGAGCACTACAGGAAAATCACTAAACTGTCCACATGCGCTTCCTGTTCCATGTGGATATATTACTTATTATAGGTTTTCCCTAAGGTGAAGGGGTTTCATGTAGAGCTGGTCTCTATTATAAAAAAAGCTTTTTTTTTGTGGGTCGCGATGGCCTATAGTCACTGGTTAAGGTTCGTACGCCTTATAGGCTCCGATGCAGCCTGACAGCGAATCCCGGGTTCGATTCCCGAGCCTGGCGGATCTTTGCTGTGTGTCACTCCCCAACTCTCCCCTGTTTCCTGTCAAACTCCACTGAATCCCCACCGAAATAAATGCAGAAAAGTCCCAAAAACCCATCCATCCATCTTCAACCGCTTATCCGTAATTGGGCAACAACTCCACCAGAGAGCTCCAGATTTCCCTCTCCACAGCAACATTAGTAGTGATCCAAGGCCATTGTGGAGATCTAATCCTCCCATCTCATCCTTTGTCTGCCCGGGGTCTCCTTCCAGTGGGGCGTGCCAAGAGGACAAAAAAATTATGAAAAAAAGCTTTTTGGTGAATGCAGTGCACAGATTTGTCTAAATGGAGGAACTATTTGCTGCTAAAGACAAAAGAAGAGGGCAAAACATTACAAGAAAATACAAAAGGGTGCATTTTTTTTAGATGTTACAGATTTGAATTCCTCATACGTTGACCATGGGCTGGAGGCAGAGATCCCACTTTTCCCTCTTTTTGTGAAACTTATCCTCTTGTAGTCTGAGTATGAATGGTAGTTTTTCCATGACGTATATTTTGGTGGGTCCTGTTGGTACCAGAGTTGTGTGATTGCTTTCTTACTTGTTGCTAAGAGGATCTTGATTAGGTATTTGTCATGTGTTAGAAAATCTTCGGGAATATTCCCTATACGAAAAGTAATTTTTAACTTGAATTCAATTCAATTTTCAGTGAGCTGAGAGAATGTGTAGTCCCAGCCAAGTGTACTCTTTATGATCAGATTCACTCTTACTGTTGTAGTGCAGTTGAACACTGTGAAGGCAAAAAAAAAGTGCACTTTGAGAGTTATAAAAAATGCCGTCCTTTGAATACTATCATACAAGCATTAACATATTTGTATGATTATTGTATGTTGTTGTAGCGTGCCTTAATGAAGACACTATAGCCTACCTATGCGAGTGATAATAGCCTATAGGGCCAGAGCGTAGGGAGGAGTTTCGCTCAGAACGGGTTATTTTGGTTGCCATTTTCCTGCCTACCAGTAGGTAGGCTAGTATAGTAGTAGCCTGCTGGGCTACATTTTCCAGCCTCACTGTGGAGACCATTGTAGAGACCATTGTAGATGAAATAATTAAATAAGCACTGCATGGTTTGGGTGTCGGATGACAAAATAACATAAACTTGATACCCTAACTTGTCCATTCCACCGCGGGCCGTCAGAATTATGCTTCCATTGTAGCCTCGCAGTGTGTTGACTGTCGGAGATATCAAATAATTAAATACATGCTGTTTGATTTGGGTGTCAGGCTGTCAGCTGACAAAATAACAACCTTCAGCAACATTCCCAAACACATGTATGCTCTGCTCTCTACCTGTCCTCAAACGAGCATCACAGTGTAATCAAAATAATAATGGTCAGATCGCATATAGACAGTATATGCGATCTGTATAGATCGCATATACTGAGTATTTATTCATAAGGATAGGTCCACGTCTTCTTGTCAAGTAAGATGTAAACATTGAGAACTGTTTTGACATGAGGGGAGGGGAGGCGGCTATCGGATCAGAACACCCGAACATTTTCTAACGGCGAAAATAATACCACCGTCGATCCAGAGCCATAGAGTAGAAGAGTTGTGACAAGATAGGATAGATGGAGTGACCGTGTACACACCAGCGTCACTGACAAGCAAACTTACGAACTACAGACTGGCAGCCAAGTAGCCTAGCATCCTACTAGCCTACATGTAGGCAGGAAGATGGCTCCCAAATAAGCCAAAATCCTACAGAACGCGTCACTATGCCCTCCCCCTATTGAATGGTGGAAATCTTAACGGGACGAGATGCTACAATGTCAGTTAATTAATGTATTTTTGGGTTTTTATTAATGTCTTAAATTTTATTGTATCAAGTTTAATTTATTAAGGCTGCCGTGCAGTCTTGATGATGTTACTGTACAGCTAAGAAACAAAAACAAGTCCATTTCATGTTGGACTGCAGAGAATAAATATATATTGTAGCAGATAAATTCCCACATTTCGTACCTATTACCAGATATAGCAAATTTACAACATTCAATGTACTTAATCACATCTCCATACTGAACCATTTGGATAATGGAAAGGTGCGCTTGGTAGATAATAATAGTGGTGATGTACTGTATGCAGTTAAATGGCCACATACAGCCATGGCATGTGATTATCACCTGTACATCTTCTTCATTATCTGCCTCCCGGAATGTCCTGATCACCATCATCCAAAACATGTTATTTCCAAATCCATTTCGGTGCTTTAAAGTCTAAACCAGTAGTTCTCAAACGTTTTCGTGCCAACTTAAGGACCCCCCCACATTGTTATGTATTTGGCTGCGGACCCCCATCTGAAAATGTGTGAACTCGGAAGAAAAGATTTGTGCCAAATTACCAAATGTACAAGCTCGCAGCGCTGCACGAAGTGATGCGATACGCTGCGAGCTTGTACATCTGCTATTTTTGAATGTCCAAGTGGTTAAAATGACTGTAGTCTCTCGAGACAGACTGTTGACTCACATTGCTGTTTTTTCCTTTTTTCGCCGATGGGTCCCCAGATTGGGTTGAAAATTGTTAGTTACCCCTTTAAGACCCTCTTAATTTGGGAGTTTTGGGATATCTTGTCACGTTGATGAATGTACAGTATACTGTATAAGGACTACAATCAAAATAAGTCTGTGACTTCTGACTTGCCATCTTTAATGATTTAAAAATGCTTGTATTATGTACAATGCAGTGTAAAACATGTTAAAATAATGAATAAAAATAATGAATAAACTAAATTACCGTATATAATGCACTCTGCTTGTACCAGTGAACTTGCATGTCTAAGAATAACATGCAATGGAAAAAAAAGTTGTCATTGACAGATCTTTTCCTTAGTCTACTGTACTGCACAAAAAATACGAGGCTGATTTCTGAACTACATTTGTTATAGCCATCCAGCAACCTTGACTAACCATCAGTTAAGATTTGAGGCATGGGCAGAGCCTGGTGTAGGACTGGGCAAATTGAAATATTTAGAACCAATTACAGACTTGATCTTGGTCTTGTAGGTTTTTTTTTTTGTATTTTCATTTGATTTCTTATCTATCAATTAATTTAGAGGAAAATTTTGAATAGATTTGTAATAATCTACTAAATTGATTAGTCTGTTGAACCACTTAAACCCTGTATGTATTACACTTTTTTGAGTGGTGCAACCACTCCTATAGACAGCTATGTGTGTCCCTGGCTGGCTGTGTCCCTGGGTCTGAGCACGGAAATAGCATATTGTCACCACCAAGTGTCACTATTGTCACCACCAAGTGTCACTGTTGTGCAGCCTAACACACCACCAAGTGTAACTGTTGTGCGGCCTAACACATAGACACACACACACACACACAGAGGCCAGGGAGGAGACCTTGTACGGTACATTACAGTACAGTACAGCACAAGTACAGTACAGCACCACTCACTTCAGACGCGTCTGATTTTTAGTACAATGGTTGCATTTTCATAATCAAGGCAAAAGTTTGAATTAATCACGATATTGATTGAGCACCCAGACCTAGCCTGGGGTGATTTTTGAATCGTCAATAAAAAGAGAAAACTAAACAAACTACTTTAGACAGGATAGTCACATATTGCACACACTTCTGTGCGGTGGTTGTTGTGTGAATCCAGAGATTGATAATGAAACCCATGCACCTTTTTATTAACCCGTTCTACAAATTAAATCCTAACGGTTTTCTGAAAAGTGTATGTTTTTATATCGGTGGTTCTCAAACTTTTTCATGTCAAAGACCCCAAAGCATATATGCATTTGGCTGCGGACCCCAAACTCAAAATGTTTGCTTTAATTATACATATATAAAGATACAAATTTTCATGATATAAAATAACATAAAAAGCCAAAGTATAAGATTACACAGATCCTTTCCTGGTTATGGGTTAATTTGTATACTCTGTCTTTCTGATCAGAAATGGATCTTCATCCTTCGTATGTACAGCAGTGCTCAGATTATGTATCATATAAAGGTGGCGGGTGGACAGTGGTGTGTGAGTTAAAGTTGTAACAATCTCTTAAAAATGTATCGCTGTCCAACAGATGAATAAGTGTCCATTGGTCATTTTGATGGTTATTTCATTTTCCAGTGCTCTGCTGTGCCCATTGAAATGCATATTGTGTTATTTGGGGTGGAGGTGGTTCATTGTCATGAACCATTACACTACATCAAAGTTGACATAACATTTTTAGTGAGTGATGCGTTTTACTCAGGGGCTATGTGTAGACTAGTTGAGGAAAATCCTTAATGTTTGAAATGCTTGTATTTTTCTATAGTTTTTAATGATGTACGTAGATGTGACAATGCATACATTTAAATGTATTCTGTTTGAATGATCCTGGCATGAGTCCTGGCTTGGGTTGTGCTTACAGTACAATAAGCCTTTTAGTAGAATCTGTCAAGAGCAGTACAGTAGTTCTCAAAGTGGGGTCCAAGGATACTCAGGATTCCTCGAGGGGGTTCCAAATGGATCCTTGCAGGTCTGTAAAGATCTGCCCATTTTGTACTCTCTGAGTGTTGGGGATCCTTGAAATAAAAACGTTTGTCCACTAATGAGTTTGTCCACTTTGGTTCCATGTGTACGCTCTAAGAATTATGGGGATCCTTGAAGGTTTGAGAACCACTGGAGAAGAGAATCAAGTGTTTGTTCTTTTTCTTGTCTTTTTTTTTTGCAAAGCCAGCACTAGCCAAGGCCGTAATATTACAGAAGCTTGCCTTTCATGCTCTAGTGAAGAAACCACACTGAATCACTTTCCTGGAATGGGTTGTTTGCAATGATGGAAAGTAACTAAATATCTTTAAATTTTTAATACATTATACTCCACCTTCACAGGTAAAACATGTTTAAATAAAGTATTTTACTTTCACCCCTGGTCCAGGCTGTACAACTGGGTTTGGGTTTATTTGATGAATTTCCCCTGGAACTGTTTGACACGTTGTGAGCTCGTAGATCTGCTATTGTGAGATTATAGATCTGCTATTTGTGGCTAATATTTGGTGTAGAAGGAAACGAGCAGACGGGGCCAAATCGGATCTGCTTTGACTAAGAATAGAGGGTTTAATGTGGTTAATAGTCCCATCATTACATTGAACCTGTGCAAATGGTTTCTGAGTGCTTGACCCTATATGTTCTGAACCCTCTAGGTAAAATTGCCTCATGTATGAAGTGTTTATGATGGAAAGAAATACAAATACATAATGACTCTATTTGTAATAAAGCGGTTGAATTTCTCTAAATCTTTCCAAACCCTTACTAGCTCTCTGGTGAACCCATAATTGCCTCTGTTGGCTTCAGCTGCACTCAGACGTTGAACTTGATGAAATATTCATGATTTTATGCTTGAGCGTGTTGAATTATGGGAATGGAGATTAGGCCAAAAGTTAAAACACCCAGATGTTCTATTACGTTTTTGGTTCACAACTCTGGGAATTCAGCACTGCTGTTTTCCTATCTTGTGAGTTAGTTTTTTTTCCTCAATTGATCTGGTGACACGTTTCTCCAAACTTGGGTCCAGAGTCCAGACTGTCATAACAGCACAGCTAGTTTGTTAAACAGCCCAATTCCACTGCTAAAAGTGTCTTCATTATATCCGTTTTTGTCAGTTTTCTTTTTGGCCAGCGGTATTTTAAAGTGGCTGTGTAATGGAGTAATTGAAAGGTGTTTTGAAGTGTGAAGGGTACTTATAATGGAAGCTGCCTTTCTTAATATTGCCTTTCATTGCTGTCAGGCCTGTGTATTTATTCAGTCTTTTTCCATCAGATCTGCTCTGACTCCTTCCTTCCGACTCGGCGACTCCTCAACTTTTTCTTCCTCCTGACCTCTCCTCTTCCTCTCCTGTTGTTCCCCTCTACCTCCTCCTTAAGTCTTAATTTACACTTTTCATGTTATTATTTCAACTCTTCCTCCAGGCTGCTCCATTGTTTGTTCAACGCTTCAGGCCAGGGCTTTCACAAAACTATTGTAGACTTTAGTCTAATTTATACTCAACAAATATAACTGATTTTTAAAATGAAAATCAATGAGTTTTGTTTTTGGACTCCTCGCGCCCATGCAGTGCTTTTCTCTTTCTATTTTTTTCTTTTTTGTTTGTTCTTTCTTTTTTGTGTGAATGAAATCCAGTGTCTATGCCTCTACGGGTTGAAAGACTGACCCAGTGTCAAAACCAAAGACATGGATCAATGACGTTTTCTGTTGGTGATTAATTGGACTATCTGAGGATCAAAACCCATCTTGACAGTTGGGTCAGTTTGGCAATGAACTGTCAAGCTCTCTGATTTTACAACGACAATAAGAGTCAACTGTTTCCCGTTGCTTGAGCCATTACATCAGGTCGTTTGTCTCCTTGTGAAAGGACATTTTTATGATTATTTGAATTATGACCAACTCCTACAATGACACGCCAGTCCTCCACGACCTCCACTGGCTGCCCGAAAACAATGAGTCCACTATAAAATGTTGCTCACGACCTACAAGGCACTGCACAACCTGGCTCCCCCTACCTCTCTGCCCTCCTCGAGCCGCGTTCCCTCAGGTCCAGTGCCGGCAACCTGGAGGTCCCCAAGACCAAGCACCGAAACTGGGGCGACAGGGCCTTCTCTGTGGCTGCCCCCTCCCTCTGGAATGCATATCAGAGATGCCCCCTCCTTCCCTACCTTCAAAACCACCCTGAAAACCCACCTGTTCAGAATAGCCTTCTCGAGTTGACTTGATTTCAACTCGTTACTTTTAGTGTTACTGCTTTTAATTCTTATCTTTTTACTTATCTGAGATAAGTTTATCTGAGATCTGATCTGAGAACTTACCTGAGTACCTATTTTCATTTTCTCTCCCCTGGCCCCCCATGCACACATGTAAAGCGTCTTTGAGTACTTAGAAAAGTGCTATATAAATCCCAGATATTATTATAGCGTCCCTATTCTGCGGTGGATATTGAGCAGAAATATCAGCTCAAAATTCACAATGCCAAGTTATGTTGTGTAGAGGGAAAAACTGATTTATAGACACCTGGGGAAAAATGTGCCCTATCATTTCACAAAGTGAGGCAAAAACCTTTATTTTGTGTTATGTTCTTTGCATTATATACTGTATATGAACAAGCTTGACTTGAGTGATTCCTCACTTTTATCAGAATACTTTTGTCATTGAACAAAATGCTACTCAGAATTAAAACATTTTCCCTGCTATGTGAATAAAAGCAAATACAAATATTGTAACATTTGCTGGGTTTAAGAAAAACTTGAAAAACAGTTTGCATAACTGTGTATCTTATTCTTAGCATAGACAGAGCACCTGATGCGTGGGAGATTATTTTAATCAACCCATTGAAGCTTGCCAGAAATTGGCAATAATGCAACACCAGGGGGCAACAAAGTCCATCACTAAGTGCCATAGATCTGAATCCATAACATGGTCAGTGTCCTCCCTGTTGTATTTAAAGTATAAGTAAAGCATTATGTTTAGGATTCATGATGTGTTCCAATTTTGTGTGTGTGCGCGCGCGTGTGCCTGAGAGAAATAGAATAGAGTATTAAGGGAACAATCCACTGGTAGAGAGATAAATTGATGTCTAGTCTAGTCACCTGCAACAAGCTAAATCATACTCCATGATCGTCTATATCTATATACAAGTGAGAAGTTTTACCCAACCCAGGAAAAGGGACCCTAAAGTCACACACTGCATACGTCACTGACACACTGCAACACATTACACTCACACGGCAGTGACGTCACACACTTACCCTCCGCGTCGCCACCGCGCATTATTTATTTCCCAGTCTCACCCAGTCTCACCACACCACTCATTGTAACCTCGCACCAGTGTCACTGCAGAGTGTAGACACGTGTGTGTGTGTGTGTGTGTGTGTGTGTGTGTGTGTGTGTGTGTGTGTGTGTGTGTGTGTGTGTGTGTGTGTGTGTGTGTGTGTGTGTGTGTGTGTGTGTGTGTGTGTGTGTGTGTGTGTGTGTGTGTGTGTGTGTGTGTGTGTGTGTGTGTGTGTGTGTGTGTGTGTGTGTGTGTGTGTGTGTGTGTGTGTGTGCGTGCGTGCGTGCGTGCGTGCGTGCGTGCGTGCGTGCGTGCGTGCGTGCGTGCGTGCGTGCGTGCGTGCGTGCGTGCGTGCGTGCGTGCGTGCGTGCGTGCGTGCGTGCGTGCGTGCGTGCGTGCGTGCGTGCGTGCGTGCGTGCGTGCGTGCGTGCGTGCGTGCGTGCGTGCGTGCGTGCGTGCGTGCGTGCGTGCGTGCGTGCGTGCGTGCGTGCGTGCGTGCGTGCGTGTGTGAGTGAGTGAGAGAGATGCGTTGTTATTCAGCCAGCACCATACGCACGGACTGGAGAGAGGCGACGTGTTTCTCTCCCTTCGGCTCATGTAGCCCTCATTGTAACTACAAATATTGTTCCCGAAGAAACAATGTGGAGTCACTGCAATCCAAAAGATTGTAGGCCTACTATAATACAGTCAAGGTTCCCACAAAAATATACTACAGTATGTTCTGCTCCATTCTCAACATCTTTTGGTTTCCAAAAACAGTAACCTATTGTAAGTAAACAAAAACAGTAAAAAGCAGTTTCATGTGTGCTTATTTTAATTTAATTTGCTTTGATGTGAAAATAAAATACAACAAATAATAATAATACCCATCCGTTACTACATGTGAAGGGCACAATACTGGGTTTAAAAACACAGCTGAAACATGAAGTGGAGTCTGTCAAATCTCGCAATTTCCTTCTTCCCATTGCGCTGCAACGGAACTAGGATGAGCCGCCCGAAGGGCAGTACATATGCAATATGCATGTGTCTTATCTGTTCATTCATACTAGCCCACATGGTTTGACTGACATACCATATGATCAGATATTCAAGTCCTGGGTTTGCAGCTGCAATGCCCGGTGAAACTGACGAGACATTCCCTCATCTGTCATTGGACTCATCAATATACAGTATGTAGTTATAAGTAAGATCACAGGAAAGGTGTGAGGTCTTAGGTGGTTGGAGGTAAGATTTTATGCACTACATATATGTGTATGCTGCACAAGATCAGCTTTTCATCAGATATTAGAAGGGTGGCTTGAAGCACACCATGCATACAGTATGAGGATCAGAGCATTCCATTGGCCCAAACTGCAGTCCAATGGAAAATAATGGAAGGTCTTTTCTTTCCTGATGCCCTGCATATCCTAACATTTCACTGTGAGGGTGAATTCACATCACTGTGAATCTATCCTGAAGCCTCAGCCACAAAATATTGGCAGAGCCGTCATTGACTCATTCTTTCTCTATAGTTTAGATGACCTTTTTGGTGGATAATGAATAAATAAATGATATAGCAGTTGTGTGAGTGTGGTGGATTATATATTTTTTCCTTGTTTGTTTTACTACTTAATCCCTATATACTTAGCTGGCCGGGGAACCCTATGGCTTTACATTTTATCTGGTGACTAGATAAACTAGCATTTCCCTCAGACTACCAAATCTCTGCTGAAAACAGCTTATCTATGTGAACTTGTCTATTTACGCAAAACATTCACCCTAGAATAGGGATGTGTGGTTAATTAAAGTGTTTTTGTGAAGAAGAAACTAGCAGAACTACAAATAAATGACCAAATATACTTTCCTTGAACTGTACCCAATGCCATTCTGCAAACTGTTAATACAATTTTCAATCAATCAATCAAACCAATGTCTCCACTTCATTCTGTTTGAAGCAATAGGATATAGGGCTTTATAACTACACTTGGCACACAAACCAAGGACCATACAAATGGTACATAATGCCTCCATGCTTACTCAGCCTCAAGAGCTGCATTGGAGGTATTGGAAGTCCCTGTGATATACTGGCATTATATCGAGGGGCGTACGTGTACTCCAGCTGCCTCAAGCTAAGGATACAGGAGATATAATTTAATAAATTAGTTACTGTATGTGATGGAGAGCGCATATTCATATGTGGACCACAGATTGTAAACAAGGTGGTACCATGCAGATATCTGGTCAGTTTAATACCTTGATGAGATACGTATATTCCACCAGTGTTGTCATTATCTCTGTCTGTGTTGTATGTTGTCCTTTGGTTCCTGTTTTATATCTTGTATTGGGTTTTACTTTACAGTTGTATAGTCTACTTTTATTTTGTAGTTATGTTCCTAGTAAGTGTTTCCTGTCTGCCCTAGTTGTTGCTACCTGTGTTGTCGCACCAGTCTGGCTGTGTGCCCCATAGATGTGCCCCATCCCTGTGTTGATCATCATTGAGTTCACCTGTGTCTTCCTGTGATTGCTGTTGCTTGCCAGTTTGTTACAGTATGTATACCGGTAGTCATGTGTCAGTATATACATGTATGTCCCTAATCCCCTGTATTTAGCTTTAGTGTAAATACTCCTTGCCCTTTGTCAAGTCCCGCCCGTGGTTGTGCCTCTCTTTACACCCATTGGTTGCCGTTTCGTGATTGGACAAAAATCCTCTCTCTCCATCCACTACCATTGAAATAACATGTTTTTCAGTTGCTTCATATTGATATTCTGTGCACTCAATTCTTATTTTAAACTTGGTGTCAGTATTAAGATGTTTTAGCAAATTCAACATAAACAAGGCGGAACCAGGGCGGAACAAGACAGAAAGAGCCTGCTGGTTTGTCAGTCAGGGACCAATCGGAAGGCTGGCAAAGGGTGGACTGCTCTGCCTCATGGTCCTGCACTTGGGTCCTACACTCCTGTCTCACACCGTGACACAGGTAGGCCTGCCATTTAACTTGTTAACTGTATGAATGTACTTCAGTTTACACACACACACAGGATGGAACAATGGAAATGATTTCCACAATGGAAATGCGCTCTCAAGCTTTTTTGTGTTTTATCCTTTTGACAGATGTAAAAAAATATATATACAGTCTGTGTGTTGTTTCAAAACGTCTTAACTCCATTGGACCCTCAAACTGTCTGCTAAAGCAAAATATACGGTTGTCTTCGTTTCCTGATAAGGTTTTATTAATTTCCTGAAAAATGTATATGTTTCATTTCCTGAAATGCGTCAGGAGCTCACAGGTCAGGACTCTCTCTCTCACTCTCTCTGTCAAACACACGACACAGTGATTGTAATAACGAGTGAACATGCTTGTTGGATTAAAGAGTGAAGTGTAAAAAACTGCTGACCCCGCCACTGCAGCTGCCCCTCTGCGGCCTGCTTGGCAGTGGCGTGCACAGACATTTTTTCTTCTTTTTTTTCCAAAAGGGCACATTGCCAAAAGGGCAGGGGGTGCTCTAGCACCCCCTAGTGTCTATCTGTGCACGCCACTGCTGCTTGGTAATTGTGGGTTTTTTTTACCACTGTGAGCAAATGGATCTTTTCTCAAAATGTTGTGCCAGAGAGATGGAGCATAAAGTACCCCCTAAGTAAGATCCCAAACTGATACTGCATGTCTGCCTACTTCAGAGCATTGTGACAGCTCCCTACCCTGCTTCAATGCTGTAAAGTTTAATGCACCATAGTTCTCTGTTTGATTGTGATGAGATGGATTTGGGTCTTTGGGCCTTATTGCCAGAGAAAGTCCAGACTGTTCCGTCTCCATATACACTATACAGCCTCACTTTGTGGATCGCTCCGACATGTGTGACAGCTTTTCTAGCCAGCTCAGTGTCTCACACTGTTTATTCCAGTGATTCCGCCCCTTATCCCAAAAAGACCAGAAGCTGATTCGAATGTCTTCTAGTTCTATATATCAGTAGTTCGCACACTTTTTAAAAATAATTCTCGAATTTTCGAGTTTAATGTGGCAAATCTGTGAGAATATAAAGTCAGATATTTGCGAGATTTTTCTCAGAAATCTCTGAGATTAATGTTGCAATTCTGGGTCTACAAGCTCATAGCGCGGCACTGAGTGCCACGCTACGGGCTTGTAGATCTGCTATTTTTGAAAAATCGTGAAAATGTGGCGCAAATCTTTCAATATATACTTTCACAGTGAACGTTTTTAACTCAAATATTTGCTTCTAGGGCGTCCCTGGAACCACTGACATAGAAACAGAGTTTTTTTTCTGAAAACTGTCATGATTTAGAAGACATTTGTATAATCTGCTCTCAGCTCTAAATGAGAGCAGAAAATTGCCGGCGTTTTCTTCTTTCTTTTCTCACCGAGATGGCAGTAATAAGCCTTAGTAGAAACTGTAGCACTGCAGTCAGCTTTGAAGAACAATAACTCAATTATCAGGTATATATGGCCATATTTACATTGTTATCATAGAGCTTCATATAGTGACATATACTGTACCTGATGTAGTCCAGGCTTTCATTTGAGCAGTTCAGCTCAGGATAGAAATAAGCTATTATTATCTGGCATTAGCTTGGCCGACTACTTGCACAAGTGGCGTCTGCAGCTCAGCACCGGGAAGACAGTGTCGGCCGCATACCATCTGTGCAACAGAGAGGCAAAGAGGGAACTGTCGGTGTCTGTTGACAACAAGCGCCTAGAGCACCAACTAGCCCCCAAGTACCTTCGGCTGGACAGGACACTGTCTTACAAACAACACCTGCCGGAAGTAAGAGCCAAAGTATCATCAAGGGTCTCACTTATCCGCCGCCTCGCCGGCACAACTTGGGGAGCCTCCGCCAGGACACTACGGATTTCCACACAAGCCCTGGTGTTCTCTGCTGCAGAGTACTGTGCTCCAGTCTGGAGTAGAAGCCCACACGTGAGGAAGGTTGACCCTGTCATCAATAATGCCCTTCGGATCGTAACTGGCTGCCTGAAGCCGACCCCTGTGCCCTACCTGCCAGTCCTAGCAGGAATTGCCCCCGCCGGCCTTCAACGAGAGGCCGCAACCCTCGCACTTGCAAGGAAAGCCAAGGAAAACGACTGGCATATCCTGCACGAAATAACAACCAAGGCAGCGCCCCCATATAGACTCAAGTCCCGTCACCCCTATAACAGGAGAGCACAAGATATTCTTGGTTCCATCCCTGAGGACCTGTCTACAAGGGCATGGCTGGCAACCACCTGGAAGCGGGAATGGGAGTCCACGTCTGCACTGCTACACCCAAGACCCGGGAGACGGAGTCGAAGGAGAACACCTACCATGCCGGCACTGGACACTGCTAAACCGCCTCCGTACTGGGGTCGGACGCTTCAAATCGTTTATGAAGGAGTGGGGCCTGGCAGACAGCGCAGCATGCGAGTGTGGCGAGCCTGAGCAGACTGCCGACCACATAATCACCACCTGTCCTCTGTACAGACCTCCTTCAGAGGCTGGCCTCTTCCACGTGGGACCAGAGACAATGGCGTGGCTTTCTGACACTGAGCTGGACATATGACGACGATACACGAAATAATCTGGCATCTAATTATTGGATTCATATGAGAGAGAGAGAGAGCGAGAGAGAGAGAGATAGAGAGAGACCTATTTGGCAATATTGTAACTGTTTACATTCATGCCAATAAAGCTCTTTGAATTGAATTGAGAGGGGGGGTGGGGGGGGAGACCATCTGTTTGGACAGATTTTAGATTTCTGAAGTGCAAGAGGGTGAAATTGTGTTTTTTTCCCCAAAGCTTTTGTGTAGCTTTCCAAATCAGCTGACCCCATGTCTCTACAGCACGTTGTGTAAGGCTTCATAGTCCAGCCTCAGGGTCAAGACTCAAAGAGTATCCACAACATTGACACTTGTTATTCTGTAATTCAAGACCTTTCAAATGATGTCTCTACTATTGTCTTTTAGAAATTAATGTTAAAAAAGAAAATAACAAAAGGATATGGCATCCACAGACTTGAATGAAAATATACATACAATGCAGTTTGGTTGAACATGCCATTACAGAGAAGTCATTTACAAATTGTAACCATTGTACTTATCTGTTGGCTCCCACTGCTATAGTATTCAACGATTATGTGGACTCAGTGCTTTGCTCGCCTTCGAGCATAATTATCAGCACATGAAGAGCTGTTTTCTTTCCTGCTCTGCTCTATGGTGGATTGTTTGTGTATAACCATATATATATATTGATAGATACTTGTAATGAAACTTGTAACGAAACCATTAACTCACGGCAAGTCGTAAATGGTAGGGATATCTCAGGGCACCTTTCATGTACAGGTGTAGAGAGAACTCTTTATAGGCCGGAGGGCATGCCATATAGTGTAACGTCAAACTAAGTCTGTATATGGACTGTTCAAATCACCCAAAACACATTGGTTCCAAATCTAACGTACTCGTTCGGCAACTCTACCGTATAGTTTGTCTGTCTGTGATTGTCTGTCTGGCTTCCTCTGCACTCTAAACAGCAACATCTGATTGGAGTTTGGTCAAAGGATTATCAGAATAATGTTCAACATTTTGGCAGTGATGGGTGGACAGACAGACAGACAGACAGACAGACAGATCCACCCAAGAGCCAGACGGAGAGAGACGGAGAGGTAGAGAGAGTTCTATTTGGCAAAATTGTAACATACCAATAAAGCTCTTTGAAATTAATTGAATTGAGTGAGAGAGAGGGGGAGTGGCTGGGGAGTCCATCTGTTTGGTCAGATTTTAGATTTCCTCAGTGTAAGAGGGTGAAGAACAACCTCCATGAACATGAACCAGCCACAACATTGGCTAAGGCCCCATTTAGACTGCAGTCACATCCAGTCAAATCCGATCAGATTTATTTCTCAAATATGTGACACTTTTTTAAAAATATATTTTTTCCCACGATTTTGCAGCCCATTTTTTTCACCCAGTGTCAAATATCTAATGTAATCCTGGGCGCTTCACTTCCTCTGCCAACCTGAGGGGGCAGTGGACTGACCTCATGCTTCCTTATATGCATGAGTAGTCTAAGCCGCTTCTTTTCACCTGACGGGGAGAGTTTCCCCGACCGGACGTAGCGTGTGACCAGTTCCTTTACTCTCCATCAAGCGCCTTGGCTGGCCAGGGGGAGGTAGTTTAGAGACCAGGATTACTGCATGTTTTTTGTGAGGGTACCTACCCTAGGGGACACGGGGAGAACATGCAAACTCCACACAAAAAGGCCCTTTCAAGAACCCAGGAGCTTCTAGCTGTGAGGCGACAGCACTACCGACTGTGCCACCATGCCCCCATATGTGACACTTTTTGATACAGACAGTCATGGCGGCAATACTAACTGTTCAGGAGAGGAGAAAAACTGATACATGTTTGTTTGTTTTTTATCCAAAATTAGTAAATAGCACAGACAGACTCTTCACATAAATGTCAGAGCTGAATGATGTAAATATGAAATAAATGCTTAAACATGTAGCTAGGTGTAATGTTAGAGACCACAGAAGTGAACCTTTCAAGCTTGTTTATCAACTCGCTGTTTTCTGTAAGACATTACTCTATAAGTTATATCTCCAAAACTGGTGGAACAATAAGCAACATCTGATTAGTGTTTGGTCAAAAAATATCAGAATAAAGTTCACGTCAACATCTTGGTGCACTGATTCTTGTCACAGTATAGGCTCCTTCGTGATGGTAAATGTAAACATGGCATCCCAGGCCAGATGCAACCTTTTGTGAGCTTGTGGTGATAGAGGCTCAGGTGGTAGAGCCTCCGAAGTTTGCAAACTTCTGGAAACTTTAAATTCTTGCCCGGGGGGAAATTTTGTGGGGAATTCAACCAGGACTTAGCAGCTGTCATTAAATTCTTTGCCAGATTGCAGATTGGATTGAAAAAATCCCATCCCATCTGTTACGTTTATTATGTGGTTTGAGAAAGTTTTGTATGGATGATGTTATATTTTTCAATTTTCTTTTAATTACGCTTTTTTGGGATTCATTTGGACAAAGATATTGTGGCATAAATAATTGACTGACAATAATAAAGGCCAGGGTCCTCTTTAAGCCACCTGAATTAGTTTCTCTAGCATTCAAATTTTCCTTTGGACTTTCAGGAATACGATGTACTTCTCAAAAGAAGTACACAAAGTTCTTTAAAAGTCCACAAAAGAAGATCCAACATTGAAAGACAGTATCTGTCACCTTCTTAAACGTGTATGAGCATATCTTTTGATATCTTTAATGATCATGCAGAGTTCGGCAGACGGTGCTAACAATATCCAATACCGTAATACAAGTTTAATTAACAGGTGAGTTGATGAAAGGACATGCGGCGAATGAATCCCAAAACTAAAACTAATCAAAAGCACTTCCATTGGTATGTACGGTCAGTAACATCTCATACACCTAGTCATTTCACAGATAAAAGCTAGAAAGTTTACACCATGCAACTGGCAAGACATCCAATTTCCACCTCCAATAGTTCAGCACTATTTGTTCAGTGGTTTGAAATGAGCTCTCCCATTTTGTTTGATTCAGGGAAGAAGAAACATGGTGTTAACATGAAATCGTTCAGAAGTTATGAGCAGTTTACTTTCATGAAAAGCTACACCCAAAGCCACACCCTTTGGCTAGTTCATATAAAAAGTTAATGAGCTTTTTGTCCCCCATGACCATGCAAATCAATCATAACTTGCATACCGGTGTAGATATTCTACTAACAGACAAAACACGGTACAAAACACTCTGCCAACTCCATTGGCAGAGGTAAAAATTAATGTTTTTCTCGTGGCCTTCGTACATACTAGAGTGTACTTCATGCTAATTATTGGATCTTACAAACATCCATGGCACAAATTTTTAACTACCAAAAGATTCTTTGAATATTTCAATGCCGAGGTCTTTCCCCTTTTCTTCCACACTTCAGCTCAGAATGATCCATGGGCGGTGCAGAGTGGCAGAACAGTATCTCCTCTGATGACTGAGAGTCAAATTCATATGAACAGCCAGAGACCTTGGCATCAGGCTGTGCTGTGAGCAGATATGCCGTTATCTATCAGGTAAATGTCAGCTGCAGCCCTGTGGAGAAATGAAAAGGAAGGGAGTAGTGAGAAAAGACTCGTATAATCCAGAACCTTGTTTCCTGTTAGCCATTTCTACGGTGATAAATCATCTGAGATCCAAATGACAAACACTACTATGAAGCTCAAAAGGCCCCGGCTGGCCCACGTCTCAACTCTCATCCACAGTTAACACCCTGAGCGGCAAGGACGGAGTTCTCCTTTCAATCAATTAGTAACACCCAGCGCTCAGGACGGAGATTGATAAACATTCAATGTTATTTTCCGGTGGGACGTCATCGAAAATGTTCCCCCCCATTTTAGCGGATGAGATCGAAAATCTTAAAACATGAATAACTCTTGATCTAAATCATTCCGTCCAATTCTAAGCAAAGATTATGTGTTAGACGGCCCATCGCGGTCCCGTCACTAGTCGCGTTAGAATTCATCATAGCTGCCGTTGTTGTCGTTCGCCTCGGGAGTGTTTAGGCTACTTCAAGCTACTTCAGCTACATCCGGGATAGCACCTGGTCCGTCGCTAAATGTGCGCCGCTGCTATAAATCGCTTGGCGCTCTGATTTAATGGATTAAATAACCCCGGGCGTTCGTTGTGTTATTTGTTGTGCCCCTATTTTGCATGTCGGAAGATTTAAATTTACTATCTGTGCAGTTCTGTGATGCAACGCCGTAAAGGAAGTCAGGACGCTCTCTGTATTCACAGATAATTCACAGACAATATGAATCCATGACCTTCATGTAGATGTTTGGAGGTGTGTGTGTAGGGGCAAAACTCCTGACTTTGACTGTTTTTACACAGCCAAGACTAATAAGATTGGTATAGCACTGTGCTTTTGACTTGCCAAGGCACACTCCTTTGGGATACACTCTCAAAGTAACATGATTGATGGTTGTCTTCTAGACTAGAGCTGTCTAGGCAGTTGCTTGCTGCAAGTATATTGTGACTATAGTATATTGTATAAATAATTAAATTATAGTCCTCCTCACAAGACAAATGGTTGTTTTATGGTTTAAAAAGTTTGTATTCTTTTTAGGGTTATTCAGGTTGGAGTAGTAGGCATTAAGACGTTCATGTTTAGGTTTAGAGCTATGCATGGTATATTTAGTTGCATGCTGGTGCCACACACAAACAATGGCAGATATTTTTGGCTATTTTCGTGTGGGACACACAAAAACAAAACTCTGGCTTTAGGGTTTGGGTTAAAAATGACCTCCCAAAAAAGGTAAAAATGGCATCTGTGTGTGCGTGTGCGTGCGCCTGCATCTGTGCTAAAGGCCTGGCTTTGCATCACTTATCCTTCCATGACTCCCATTGTGGTTTCCACTCGTCACAGAACGTGTTCCCTCTTTTGTTTTACATAATCAATCAGTGACCACACAATGCACTCTTTTAAAAAATGTTTGTAGATCGATACAACGATGTGGTACAGAAAGTGGGTTGACAATGGTCCAAGTGAACAAAAAGTTCAGCAAATATTTTCTTTACTTTTGACAGATTGCACAAGGGAGAGCAGTGAAGGATAATCTCAGCAGCCAAAGTCACTAGCGTTTATCTTATATCTTATATCTGCTGCAGTGGGAATCATGGGTATGGGATGGGGAGCAGAGCTTAAAAAGATAATTGCTCAAAGATAATTCTTAATGAAACATTTCATACAATATATTTCCATATATGGAGATCTAAAGGTGGCAGTGGGGGCAGTGTATTGAGTGTACAGGGTTTGATGAGGTCAGATCAACACAATTATGTATTGGCCATATATGGAGCGTGTCACGAGCTGTGACGGACTGACAGGTTTTGCAGGTTTTCATAGTAAACTGCGACCTACTGTCGCAATAATATTATACTACTAGCAATACAATAATTTATTTAAAAAGTTTAGAAGCATCTTCCTTAAACATGAATAGTCTCAGAAATGTCATAAATGCAAAGGTTAAAGCCTCAATCTGTGAATTCTTCAACTGGTTGGCTTATAGAACAGCAGCAACATAGGTTTAGCATAAGATAATACCTATCATCATCAGTACATTTTCAGTCATGAGATTTTATTTTTGCTTTATTCCATGAGGATCACCTTTGTTTGTTAAAAATACAACGAAAAAAAGAAGAAAGAAAGAAACCTGTATATAAATGCCTCTCTGGTTCCACTCCGAGCTGTCTTCTGAGCTCCTTTCAACATTGGAAGCTACAATAACCTAGTAAATTGGATAGGATAGCAAACAGTCCAGCTACGGAGCTGTCCTAATGGAGTTATGCTTACTGAATATTTAACATTACCTTTTCGTTTTTAAGAAGTTTGCAAACTCTGAGCCAGCTCACTTGATATGGGACTCTGCTGTCAGTCTCTCTCTTGTATTTGCCTTTCTTGTTCTGGTTTTGTTTTGATCAGGAAATCTGCCTCCCTGTGCATGAAAATAAACAGAACTTCACAATTTCACAATCCCATTAGGATAAGTAGCTCAACAAGTTCATGCCTTTGCCATGGTGTCTAAAGGTCAACCACACCAATGCAACTCATTGAGTTGACCTTAAAACGGTTTTGTCCCAAGGACAAACCGGTGTGTTTTGAGATGCCAGGCCATTTGTAGACCTGTCATCCTAGTGTGTATAGTTTCAACTTTCAATGTACAGATTATTGATCTTTTGGATTAGTTAGATTTAAGATATAGATTATTGGTTTACCTATGATCCTAGACTACTATGTGTATGCATTTGATGGCTCAGTCTGTATGGATTGGCTATGGACTGCTAAATGCCTAAATTGTAGCCCTGGGTAATGCAGAATAAACATGTTAATTCTGACTTGGGTCATTGTGCTGTGTGAATTAAGACACACACACAACTTCAAGGTTTAATTGAGCATTTTGATCGTGGCAGTTCTGCTAACCAAACCTCCTGTATTTCTCATTTGTTTTCCTCTGCTTCGTATTTTTCTTCTTCCTCCTCTTCAAAATGCCTGGCCTGACCCATTGCTGCGCAGCAACTATTGATCTATAGTTTTGTCAGTTAGTCACAGCTCTGCGCTCTGACTGTTGCATTTCAATGTTACAATTATCTTTATATTATGGTAGCAAGGAGCGGTGGGTGACTAATTTACATCCAGGGTGGCAGCTTAATCATGAAAGAACAGGATTCCATCTCTATTGGAGAAACTGGTATAAAAATACATTATTCCTGTTATTCAGTGAGCAAGTAGTATAATAGTATAATGATAATTGATGATAATTGGATAATTGTATAATATTCATTCAATATTCATATTCATGGACAGGCACAGGGAAGTAGAGTACAATACAAGGTCTGCTAAAAGGATGAAACCAAGAAAGCCTTTCGGCTTGTTTCCGTTGGTGTCCTCATGTACTCAGTTCATCGACAACATTAAAGGGCCACTTCACCCCTTTGCAAAAAAACCATTCTGTTAATAACTTCTTACTGGGGTCCATAGGCATCGGAGAGGGGGTCATTTGGGTCTGAATGTCCCCGCACTATTGGGGGATGACTGGTCTCTCTAACACCGTTCCCATTTTGTTGTGCAATCGTCATTGTGTATTGGCTGCCACTGCATGCTTGCCTCTCGCTGCAATGAGCTATATAGCCTACGCTACGTGCAGTAACTGCAGTTGCTCTCTAGTCTCAACTTTCGATCTTGAATATCGTCCCCCCACTTTTTACGTCCCGACGGCGCCAATGGGTCCAGTTCCAAATTGCAGCCACCTGTAAGTGTTGTTTTGAAAGAGTGTAGGGATTCACACTTCTTTATGGCTGCTGGTAGGGCATTCCACATTTTGGTGGCATAGCAGGAGAACGAATTGAAACCCTTGTTCGTGCCAAATCTGGGTTGAACACGTGGAGCTCCCTCTGGTGATTGTGGACTTGGTTGACATTTTGTGAAGTAGTTAGACAGGTACATGGGTATCAAGGAGGTGTAGTGCACTTTGTAGACTAGGCCCATTGAAAGTTGCTCTAGACTACTCTGTCTTCTACCCTAATAACCCAATATTTTATTTTTAAAGTAACATTAAAGTAGGCCTACATTAAAGTAATAGTAATATCCCAAGCAAGAATCTTCAATAGACACCCAATTGATTGAATTCATCAATTTTCCAATTCCAGACATTGTCTATATAGGTAATGTTGTAAAGCTGTAATGATGGGACCATTTTAAGAGCAGAAGTCTCCAAGTTTCTTCTTGTCCCGAGTGTCAAATGTAAGCCATTTTGCACATCAAACATTGTTCTTCGTTTAAGAAGATGTCAAAGGCAAGGATGTGTGACTTTTACAGAGCTGTGAGAGAAAGTGTTTTCACATTCTCTATATCACAGTACAGTGTGGTATGAAAACTGATCAGTTGATGACAGGAAGAATATAGGGTAGTGAATGCAGCATAAAAAAATTATCGGTCACCATTTGCCAAGCATTTTAGAAGAGATTTAGAACATTGCATTCTAAGGATGGGTCTGAAAATACTTAAGGGTTTCATGACATTCATTTTCATACATTTTTTTTTTTTACAGTAGGTTTTATGACCTCAATTACACCCAAGCAACCTGAACTTTGAACATTCAGTGGATTTGCTGTGGTCTGGGGTTTTCTCTGTGTGTTCTGGAGCATTTTCAGCTGCAATTAAAACAGTTAAACAGTGACATCTGCAGGCAAATTGTTATGTCATATATGGGAGTAATGTTACATCACAGTCCACAGGCAAATCAAAGCACTTGTTTGAGCCAGAAAACCCCAGACCACAGAAAATCTACTGAATGTTAAAAGTTCAGGTTTTTGGCGTGCAATTGAGCTCAGAAAACCTAAAATAAGAAAAATTACAAATGTCACGATCCCTTTAATTAAAAAGTACACATTATAAAATGCATTTATATATCAATGCATTACTGTATTTAAATGTAGAACATACCAAAAGGAAAACAGACTTTTTGGAAGCTTTTTGTCATATGCAGTAGTTAATCCTATTGCATAAAGCACTTAGGTCTTTCCCTCATTAAGCCTCAATAATGATAGCAGTAGGAACTGTTCAAGTGGTAAATGTAATCATGATCAGCTAGCTACTTGTTTCAGCTCTCATTCATGCATTTTATCCAATTGCGGTTCCATTTTGCACACAAAAAAATCCTTTCCTAAGGCAGGTTCCATCTCAGGGATTTTTTTACTTCCCTAATGTCTCATGAAAGTAGTGGCTTGAATACACTGCATGCGCGCACGCACGCACGCACGCACACACGCACACGGTACAATCATCACAATACGTTTTCACAAAGTCTAACGTTTGCACTTATCTAGCGGTGGTGTTTCACAGTCATCTCTCCAATAACACTTTATTAATTGTGCTGCCACCCTGACATAATTAGCTAGAGTTTCTCTCTACCTAAAGATTGCAGAGTTGAGTGTTCAACTGAGAACAATGCCTTCTGTCGTTGAACATAAATCTTCGTATGCTGCGCTGAAAATAGCTGACCTACAAGCTCACGAGTTGCGGCCACGACACCTTGTGAGCTTGCACTGTACAGTTCAAGCTCACAAGGTGTCGTAGGTCTGCTATTTTCGGAATGCGAGACGGTCATACAGTTGGAGGCCATCGATATTGTCCTTTTCTTTTTGCTGAGGTTTGCGTGATCTGCACAAAAGGACAGTTAACCCATTTTGGGCGGGAACCCCTTTTGGTGTTTTAAACATTGTTATAATTTAGCTATTGAAAAATAGCAGATCTACAAGCTCATAGCGCGCCACCGAGTGGCGTGCTACGAGCTTGTAGGTCTGCTATTTTTGAAAAATCGTGAAAATATGTATTTCAGAAAACTGGAGGATTTAGAAGGATTCTTTAAAATTTTGAGGTCAGGCCTAAATGGGTCAAATGATAAGGGACAATATCGGTGGCACCCAACTGTAAATTGGGCATACTGTATGCTTTGCTTTCCCAATGGCATCACTGTTGAACTCCTCAAATTACTGTCACCATTCAACTTAAAACATACACACAATCTCTCCCCTGTGACCTCCTGCCTAGCACTATCAAAAGAAACAGAATCCTTTCCTTCTGAGACGTCACACTTGACATATAAATCCATATCTCTTAATTTGTATGTATAACACTGCTACATCGCAATTCCAAAATGACTCATACTCACTCTATTCATGGCATACTTTTATGTAAGAGGTAAAATAATGAGTCAGGCCTTAGTACTGGAGATGAAAAGAAAACAAGACATTGAAGAAAATACAACATTAAAGTACAGGATGTTTAATTCATCTACAAAATGGTCATATTCATTCATGCAAATATATATAGCTACAAATAAATAAGTAATTGCTAAACATGTTTTGCTTTGATCTAAAAAGGTTATTTTTAGAGCAGTGGTTCCCAACATTTTCAGGTCGAGACCCAAAAGATTTCCCAGGACCCAAACTATTAGAAATAAAAGATTGACAAGCGCACAACGCATCGCGTTGCGAGCTTGTACATCGGCTATTTTCACTACTTAATTATTTGTATTTTGCATTCATTCAATCAATTTGTTAGATTTGTTGGTTTGTTTGTTTTAAAAATTATACAATTATTTTTATATTATATTTGTATTAAAAAAATACACATTTTAAATGTAGTACTATCCAGTTAGCCAGTCCAAAGTTTCATTGCTTTGCTCCTACCCTACTCAGGGGCAGCGGTGGCCTAAGGGTTAGAGGAGCGCCCTTGTTGCCGAAAGGTTGCCGGTTTGATTCCCCAGACAGGCAGGAAAAATCGGGGTGGGGAAGTGATTGTCATCACTCACCCAACACCGCTGAAGTGCCTTTGAGCAAGGCTCTGAACCCCCAACTGCTCCAGTGGAGCTACTTAGTGGCCAACAGTATAAGACTGTGGTTGTACTGGTCAGCTCCCAGGTTTTTGTGTGTATGTGTCTGTCTGTGTGTTTCTATGTGCAGGGCGTTGCTGAAAATGAGCACTTGTGCTGCAGCTACTACCCTGGGTAAATAAAGGATAAAAATTAGCCTATGAGCACTCATCTTGGGCATAGTCGCCAATGGAATTGCGCAGACCTACAAACCCGGCATGTTTGGCCCATACTTTGGTCAAATACCAAGTATTGTTTGAAGTAGTGCGGTAACTGTGCATTTATGTTGCCCTTAACTAACAATATAAGTTGATAACACTTTACTTTAGGGTACAAAATCATAGTGGCAATACAATTTAGGCATTAAAAAATCCAGAGCAATTTACAGTAAGCAAGAACAAAACATGGTAATACATCAAATACATTAAAAGATAGTCATCAAGAATCATACGTAAGCTAACAACCTAACAGTGGAATATCTCTAAAGAAACTATGCGTATACAGTGCTATGTCTACATACTGTACAATGTTATCTAAGTTACATAAGTTGAGCCTTTGCATACGCCGGAGGTCGTCAAGGCTAGGGCAAGTGCTACGGCTTCATTTAGTTTGATTCATTTAAGTATTAACTCTTCATTAGTTCATCACGAATTAAGCTTAAATTAAGTGTATGAATTTGTACTCTGGAGTGTTGCCAATTATTTCCCCAGCCTTTTCTCTCTTTTATATTAAGAGGACACAGGGGCGCACGCACACACACACACACACTCACACACGCACACTCACACACACACACACTATTGATTTGCTGGGTAATTGAGTAGAAATATGTCTGACTCCTTGTGGCTATAGCCTTATGAAGGCTCATATCTGAACCGGCTCCAAAATGTGACAGACCATTTGTCAACCCTCTGAGTCCCTCTCCCCTCCGAGCACAAGTCTTCATATTCAACGGCTGTAATCGACAAGTAGGCTGACTGATTTAAAGTACAGTACCAGCTCCTTGGGGGGATTAATTTATACTTTGACATACAGCCACACCGCTTGACAAAATAACAATTTTCAAATGCTTCCGGTCATACAGTCTGGGATACGGAAGCTCTTTTGATGATTAAGGGGGAAAGCGGATGTGAAGCCTCCTCCCGCTTCCGTTTCGTCTTTACAGTCTGCTTAGCAGAAATGGAAATTGAAAATAAAATTATTTGAATACTTGCCCTGATGAAGACTCTTTTGTGAGTCGAAACATGTTGGCGTAACTTTATTAATAAAGAACCTTGATTTTATATCCACCCTCTCCTCATTTTTGAGTGGTGCAACCACTCCCATAGACAGCTTTGTGTCCTCCTGGGTCCCTGGCTGTGTCCCTCTGTCCGAGCACAAAAATTGCGTTTTCACCACCAAGTGTCACTTTTGCGCAGCCTAACACACACACACACACACACATATTAACTGTATATATGATTTCGGGTGTGACAGTACAGTACAGTAGAGGGACCCCCACACGGTAACTGTCATTTCTCAACCATTTCGGACGCTGGGTGGTTCGCCAGAACCGGGCAGCTCCCCTGTGTACGTTCCTGGGGGTCTGGATGTTCCGGGGACCCCCCGGGGACCGCCCGGGGACCATCACACGGAGTTGTACCACTCACTTCACACAGGTGTGATTTTTATACTTTTTTGAGTGCTCGGATCACCGCTATTTGTCTATAGCATATGGTGATTGTGGAATAGTTGTCTGGCTACGCAAGACTACTTAAAAGTTTCAGAAACACTAGCTGTCAGTTTATTCTGAAGTGCACAGTGTTCATTTAACCTCAAAGAGGTTTGATTGTGACAGACGTTTGCCTATACAATAGATCTGGGAGCAGCAGGGACTGACTCCAGGGAAAGAGAAAGATGAAGTGAAATCACAAAATGCACAATCAGCTGCCTCCGTATACAAGCTCATTAGAAAAACAATGTTTTACCGTCCTTGGCACATGCTAGCGCTGGCTTTATTTTTGGATTTTAATCATGTCTTTGGCAGCTGCTTATTTATGCTACAACACATAATGGGAATTAGAAGGTAAGATGCACTTCACCATCAAACAATGGTTTTTATTGTGGAGAGAGAGAGGGAGGGAGGGAGTGAGAGAGAACAGAAGCCTGTGCAATTAAATATACAGACTCTGTTCGGAGCTTCTGTATAGTGTGTACTGTGTAGTGCCTCTCCAAACTGATCATACTTAAAAGTCAGGATTCACAGCTAGAGCCCAGTCCTAACTAAAAAGCAACTAATTATCTCTGTCAGGCCAGAAAAGCCAGCGGCGGAGATTATGTTTTTGAGCGGTGCCTCTGCTCCAATACAGCTATTATATATAGATATATATGTTTATCCATCCGTATGTACAGTATATGTTGTATGGGTGTCCCTGCATGTCTGTCCGAGCACGGAAATCTGCAACACGGTAACTCTGATCATTTCTCAACTGTTTCGGATGCGGGAAGGCTCACCGGAACAGGGTAGGCCCCCATTGGCGTTTTCCTGGGGGTCTGGATGTTCCGGGGACCCCCATGTGGTAACTCTGTAATTTCTCTATTTTTTTCCAAATAGTACAGTAGTAGTAGTAGTACAGTACAGAGCACAGTACACTACAATACAGTACAGACTCAGAGCACAGTACAGTACAGTAACGTAACTATAACAAGAATAAATGTATAGTTGCACCGCTCAGTCCACACAGGCGTGATTATATATTTTTTGCCCTGGTCTGTGTGTGTCTATAACCACGAGAAGTAGGGGTCCAGCTGCACCCGCGCCCCTAGGTGTTGTACACTAATACATGACGCATGATGCCCCTGGTCTTGTAAGACCCTATGCATAATTATTTTAAAGTCAAGTCAATTAAAGGTTACGATTCAAAATGTAAGTGTCAGCTTTTCACCGCCTACACCAAAATGCTGTCGAGAGATGGGTGTGGGGCAGAGAGAAAATAGGGTGATTTATTGTCATTGCCAATGGTGTTTTGTCCATGTTGCTTGAATCCATACACTGTTATTACATACATGGCTTCTGAAAAGGTCCTCACTGGATACACAAGCTCAGATCTACATGCAGATCTGCATGTAGAGCTATGTTTTGCTATTCCTTGTATGACAAAGAATAAAGGGTTTTATGTGGTTAAAGCCTATGTAACATTACTATCTGCCAGTGTAAACATAACCCACACACATCTATGACACACGTGCACCTATTACTGACACTGTACAAAGCCCTGGGCAGGCCAGACGGCCTGCAGATATGCTGTCTTTGAGCACAAGGTGCCTGCTCCAGCAGGTATACAGGGTTGAGCCACTTACTCAAGTACTGCACTTTTACTTTACTTGAGTATGACAATTTTCCGATACGTTATACTCAACTACATCTCAGTCCGAGGCAAATGTTGCCCTTTTTAGTTTTTACTCCACCACAATGATTTTAAAACTTTAGTTACTTTGTAGATTTAAATGATTACCAATTAAGCCCTCTCTCTCTCTCTCTCTCTCTCTGATAATTGATGTTGTTTCCCAGGGCATCAGTTCCCTAGCTAGCTATAGTTCAAATAGTTTACAATGTTCAGACCAGCAGAGATAAAGCTTACAGCCTGAAATCATCCCATGTTGGTTTGTCTCCTGAGCCTGAACTTGACTTCATTTTTGGTCCAGCTCATTCATACTGATAGATTACTTTTCCCCATGTCGGTGTTTTTTTTATGTTTCATTTGTTGGCTGCTTCGTAAATTGCAGTTTCAGATCTTGGTACAGAGAGATATCTTGAGAAAAGAACATTATTTGCCAGTATGTCCTATTTCTTTCATGGCTTCATGGCAGCTGGACATAAAGGACAGACATCTGCTGTCACTTGTTCTCTGTGTTCTTCTTCTCCAGATGGCTGGTGGGTTGCTAATACATTAAATAGAAAACACTTGATGATTCTATGGTGGTTCTTGAGGCTCAGAAACACTTCATTGACCAAATATATTTGTATCACATACAGTTTGAACGGATGGATGGATGGTACGGTAGGTAGGTAGGTAGGTAGGTAGGTAGGTAGGTAGGTAGGTATATAGATAGATAGATAGATAGATAAATGGAACACGTGTCAGCTTGAGCATGCTAGAGCTAGAGAGACCAACACAACCACATTGGCTGACTTGCAACAGGAATGTGATTCCTTCCCACAGCAATGTGTGACCAGGCTGGAGTCCAGGTTCTTGTTCTTCCACAGTCTAGGTAGCCTCGGTCCCAGCCTTATTCATCTGTGAAGAGCACTAGGCTGTACAATGACAAATTCATATGTCTTGTTTGAGTTTTTTACAAATGTGTGTTCCTTAAAAGTGGGACACCATTTCAAAGACTGGACTCCCAGCGGAACCGGAAACAGGCTTCCCAACAGTTGTTACAACAGAGAAATTATCAGTATATGGTATAGCAGTGACTGCCATTTTCTGGTTCCATCGATCGAGACCCCATTCATTTTCCCATAGAGATTTGTTGTGTGTGTGTGTGTGTGTGTGTGTGTGTGTGTGTGTGTGTGTGTGTGTGTGTGTGTGTGTGTGTGTGTGTGTGTGTGTGTGTGTGTGTGTGTGTGTGTGTGTGTGTGTGTGTGTGTGTGTGTGTGTGTGTGTGTGAATTATCTTAAGCCTAGAATCAAACCATCCAGGATCCTGGTGAATCATGACCATAAAACGTTTGATCCTGTGAAAAAAGTAAAACCACAAAACAAATGAAATATTTTTGGAAATCTCTATGGGAAAAATTAATGGGGGAACCAGAAAATGACTGCCACTGCTATTCTCTCTCTCTCTCTCTCTCTCTCTCTCTCTCTCTCTCTCTCTCTCTCTCTCTCTCTCTCTCTCTCTATCTATCTATCTATCTATATACACACACACACACACACACACACACACACACACACACACACACACACACTGATGAGAACATTGTTAGATTGATAGGCTATCTGTCAATCTAAAAATAAGATGCAGCACGGGTCAAGGTATTGCTGTCTAATTAATCCTCCAGTGACTTGGTAGATCCCACGAGAGCTTGTTGTCCGTAACTAGGCAACTTATTGGTTGCACACGCGGCTGCGTCACTTCCTGACAGGCGACGTCCAGGGCAGCTGCGATACTCCACCCACCCGCACACACACACACACACACACACACCTCGCTTGTAGATGCCGTGGAAGCGGAGAGGACGGAACAGCAAAACTGCAAATTGAGTCTAAAAAACAAACGTAAATTCAACGACTGAACGACAAGAGCAGCATTATGTTTGTCTCCATGCAGTTTGGATGTAATATCGATGTATTACTTGCAGACTTGGATGTAATTTGCAAGTAAGCCTGCCCTGGCGCCAGGATAAGAAGTTCATATACGCGGACAGAAGCGCTGACCAAAAATAACTTTTCGCTTTGACAGCCACGCGCAATTCTGTCCGAATCGCGTTCGGAACGTGGTGATACAACTTTTCGGCTCCCCGCTGAGAGGTTTTCGATTATTTTAGTTTTGTTTTACATCGGAATATCTTTTCTCTGCGGCGTCTGTTGACGGCGGCGGAGCAGTGGACACCGGAGAAGCCACCTGACCTCTTTACACACACAGGAACAACAACGCGGACTGGATCATTACTAAGCTCTCTGACGGATCGGGACAGAGTTTTCCAGCAGGATGCTGGACATGTTGTAGGCGCGATGCATCTTAGGCCAGGGAGCACGTAATTGTTGTTTTTGATATTTAAGGGCATTGCATTTCAATCGATTAATTATGGATATCCATTCACGGTAACTTGATTCGCCTGTTTAAGTTAACTTGTTCCATAATTTGACGCTCGAACAAGTGGTTTCACATCCACCAGAGAGAGAGCCAGCCAACATGGCTATTAACGCAGTGCACGTCCTCGGGGAATCGGATTGCAAAGCACCGTTTTAATCTCGTGCTGCTGCTGCTGCCAGCTGCCTGCTGTAGCCCCGATGTCCGCGCTGCTGCCCCCGGTCTGCTGCCGTGCCGCGGTCCCCCCGCTCCCCCCCCGGCTCTAGGATGAGCCACACGGACCTGGAGCGCATGTCGCTCAGCTCCTCGGCCAACTCGGTGGCCTCGTCGAGCGCGCGGACGCTGTCGGCCAACGTGAAGAAGCTGCACAACGCGCTCAACCTGCTGCTCAGCGACTTCGAGCGGGAGCAGTTCATCCACTGCCTCAATGTCTACCACTCCAAGCGCAACGTGTACGACCTGGTGCAGACGCTCAAAGTCATCCTCAACGCGCCGAGCAAGAGGCAACTCCTGCCCATGCTGCGGCTCGTCATCCCCCGCTCCGACCAGCTCCTGTTCGACCAGTACACCTCGGAGGGCCTCTACTTGAAGTCGGAGCTGCAGGGGGCGAGCAATGGCAGCGCCGAACAGACGCAGGGTGGCACGCCCGGCGGCAGTCCGACTCCCCGATCGGGGCACTTCTCGCCGAACAACCCGCCGGAGTCTCACCACATGGCGCTGCGGGGCTCCCCGGACAGCTTCAGCACCAGCAGCGAGGGGACAGCTCCCCTCGTGCCGCTGCTGGGCAGAAACTTCCTGCACGAGCCTCCGGGCGAGCCGAGGCACGTCTCCATGAAGAGGCACAAGAGCCACGAGGGCCTGGGCTTCAGCATCCGCGGAGGGTCGGAGCACGGCGTCGGCATCTACGTGTCGCTGGTGGAGCCCGGGTCCCTGGCGGAGAAAGAGGGGCTCCGGATCGGCGATCAGATCATGAAAGTCAACGACAAAGTGTTCGAGAAAGTCACACACGCCGAAGCGGTGAAGGTGAGCTGGTTTATTTGTTGTTGTGCTTGTTAAAGTAAGGTGTGCGTGCGTGCGTGCGTGCGTGTTTGTGTGTGTGTGCGCTAAAAGGCCTGGCTTTGCATCACTTGTCCTAACATGACTCCCATTGTGGTTTCCACTCGTCACAGAATGTGTTCCCTCTTTTGTTTTACAGTAATCAATAAGTGACCGCACAATGCACCTTGTTAAACTTTTGGTGTAGATCGATACAGTACAGCCATGTGGTAGCCTACAGAAAGTGGGTTGGCAATTATCCAAGTAAACAAGGTGTGTGTGTGTGTGTGTGTGTGTGTGTGTGTGTGTGTGTGTGTGTGTGTGTGTGTGTGTGTGTGTGTGTGTGTGTGTGTGTGTGTGTGTGTGTGTGTGTGTGTGTGTACAATTTACAATTTAAGCATTTAGCAGACGCTCTTAATCCAGAGCGATTTACATTAAGCAATAACAAAAGCATGGCATACATCACATATATAAAAAGTAGTTATCATGAATCATAAACTAAGAACGTAACAGTGGAGTATCTATGTTAACTATACATACTATACTATATAATATATTATACATGTGTACTATAAAGTGCTATGACTACATAAAGTGCAATTCTAGAGCTGTCTACGTAACAAGCTATAGGTCTGTTTAAAATACTATCTAAGTCTACATAATGTGCTATCTAAGGGGCTAGGGTGTGTGTGTGTGTGTGTGTGTGTGTGTGTGTGTGTGTGTGTGTGTGTGTGTGTGTGTGTGTGTGTGTGTGTGTGTGTGTGTGTGTGTGTGTCTGTGTGTCTGTGTGTGTGTGTGTGTGCGTGTGCGTGCACGCCAGAATCTGGCCTGGTCCTGACCCTATAGATCTATATAATCATCCCTGAAACAAAGTATTAATGGTGTATTTGAACTGGATGCCTTTTCAAGCCAACAAGCCCGATTTGGTGAAGGAAATTCATTTTGGTGTTCATTGTTGTTGTGGTGACCACAACGGTTGAATTGCTACGAGATGTACTGTAGAATACATGTTTACAGCAATGAAGGGAAACTGTATTAGGAGACATTGTAATTGGAGCCTTTCGGGGCAGATGGTAACTACAAGCGACTGTATCAAGAACCACTCTGGCTTTAAGCTAAACACACGACAAGGCTGTCGGCTGACCATTTCATGCCTTTCTACAGGCTATACCATAGTCAATGTTATTGAGCCTAAAGGAGCCTATTAGCAAATGGGGTAATAAAGGAGTATGGCTGATCTGCGCTGTAGATGCATTAATTTAAACCTTGCCGGGACCTTGGTTTTATGAGGCTGGCTGTATGAGCTGTCCATGGTGCTAAAGTCTGATTCTGGGATCACGCCTTTTCTCTCTCTCTCTCTCTCTCTCTCTCTCTCTCTCTCTCTCTCTCTCTCTCTCTCTCATAGTAGAGCCTATTCTATAGCGTACTTCATCTGAGAGTATCACATTTTTTATTTTAACTCACTTATTTTCATCAAGCTCTCTTGCAACAAAGTAGGTCTATAAACTGCACACAGTGTAGAACAGGGACATGACATTGCACTTATAGGCGTAGGCCTACATTCCTGGAAATGTTGGCAAAATTTCATGTCAAAATCTAAAGTCCATTCTTGAACTGGTGTATAGGTCATTTTGGAACCCCATGCAAAGCAAATGCCTGCCTTGCTGCACAATTGACAATCAGCACATACAGACATTGATAGGCGTATCTGCCTATCAATAAATCAATCCAACTTTATGCAGGAATTCGTCCAGCTCACACAGGAACTTAATTTGCAGAAGGACCTGCTTGCACAATTAGACACAGTGCTTACGTAATATAAGAAGGATACAGAACGTACTAGACCTACAGAAACAGGGACTTGTAAGCTAGCATTCCTCAGATCATTTAGTATACAGTACTGTATATAGCAACATATGTATTTCAGAAAACTCTAGACAAGTGTTTTTTGAAGGTATTCGTAGAATCCGCCTCAGATCATGAACAACATCAATCAGTCTGAATTCTTTCAATATTGGAAATGTGTGCTCTCCCAGTGGATGAAACATGTTAGCTAGCTACACAGTAAAACCCATTATATTTAATGCAAAAAAAGAACACCCTGGACTAGAATCAGGCTGTGGGTGGGGGCGGCTATCCTGCTCTCCTATCTCCTTTCACCATGACACGGTTGTGGCGAAAGAGAGAGGATGTCTGCTTCGGGTCTGCTCTAGGTCCACATGGAGGCAAAGTGGACCCTGAGGTGGGCAGACCTCCACCTACAGTATAGGCGGTCATTTGTTGTGTTCGTGTCTGAACTGTTGATGAGAAATGCTGTCTATGAAATCTATAAGCTTTTATAGACAACACAATATGCTCTAGGTTCAATCTGCCCAGTCATGGTAAACCCTGATGACTTCATGGGGTGAGTTGTGAAGTCAGTAGATTGTGTTTGGGCTCTGGGGATGAAAGGGCCTCTATACTATAACTATACTATTCTCTCTCTCACTCTCTCACTCTCTCTCACCCTCTCTCTCACTCTCTCCCTCTCTCTCTCTCTCACTCTCTCTCTCACTCACTCACTCACTCACTCACTCACTCACTCACTCACTCACTCACTCACTCACTCACTCACTCACTCACTCACTCACTCACTCACTCACTCACTCACTCACACACACACACACACACACACTCTCTCTCTCTCTCTCTCACACTCTCTCTCTCACACTCTCTCTTTCACACTCTCTCTCTCTCTCATATGATAACTACAATAGGAGAGAGAAAAGTATTGTGAAATCAGAAAGATAATTTATATATTAATTAGAGAATGTGTTGTCATTCAAATTTTGGGAATGTATTGCACAGTATCTATCTATAAATGCACCAAGTCTCTGTACTTACATCTGTCTCTGTGTGTAATCCACGTAACTCGAGAACGGTTCGCCCCACCGACTTCAAATTCGACACACGCATTCCACACCACCGCATGGGGTGCAGTGGCCGGTGTCGAGTCTGGACAGAGCCCCTGCCCTGGGTCCATATATAGAGCTGGCCTGTTCGAACATCATTATGACGTCTGCACTCTGCATACTCCATACTCTGTATACTCCATATTTGGGCATGCATGACAAATAACTCCATATATGGGCATAAAAGGGACACAGATATAATATCTGGGTGTTGCATGCATTTCCAACTTGCATCGTTCCAAGTAGGCCAGTGCCCAACGGGCACCACTGTAGAGGCCCCACGGGCACCGCTCTAGTATAAACTAGAAATACACTCTGTCGAGGTGCCAACTTACTGCGCGCTAGTACTGCCGACCTCTGCGAACTTACGATCAGCCCCTCTATAAAATGTATATACCTACCTTGAAGTGTACCTTAGTTACGTCACCGTCAACAGCCAATAAGGGAAAACCATTCTTACCGTTACCGACATTCATACATACATACATATTCATACATGCGTTACCTTTTACCCACCCAACATTGAAACATAACTTAATTGCGTCACCATCAACAGCCAATTATAACCATGCATACCACTTTTGATCCAGCCGACCACAGTACTTGCGCACTCTGCTTGCGCAAGTAATAATGGCGGTATGTCAGAGAGAGAGAAAGAGAGCCTTTTTGCAGGTGTGAAAAGGCGCAGGAAATGACCTCCCTGATCGGCTTCTCCCTTCCATTTAGTCTTTATGGCACAAATACCGTAATCGGTCGTACTTTGGGATGTCTTTTGGGACAGCTGGTGGCCCAGCCCAACCGGTATGCGGATCAGAGAGGGAGGAAGGCATTAGAAATGTAAAAAGCTTGGAGTCTCTAAATTCAATGGGCCCACATCAGCTGGGCCGCTGCCAAACACATTCACATGCCGTGGCCTTGGCCGCAAGTCAGACTCTGAGAGAAACGGAGGCTGAGCTGGATGCTGCAGCTTTGCAGACTGCTAATGGTCACTGCGTTGATTAGAAAATCAGAGTCGGAGATAAGAACCTAGCTAAACACATGGAGGGAATTAATACTTTGGCAGCACCGGGGGATCATTCCACAGTTCTTAAGAGAGATGTTTGTTTGGTTTGTTGTTGTTGTCAACTTGTATACCTGTAACAGAGCAGCTGCTGTTGGGAATCTGGGAAGCTGTGTTGGCCAGATTCTGATAAAGCTCTTAAATACCTTCTGTGGAGTTGACTTCTAGTTAGCAGACTGTTAGCGTGCGTGCGTGCGTGCGTGTGTGTGCGTGTGCGTTGCCTGGTAGCTGACTAAGCAACGAACACATTAAGCTGAGGCTCAATGACTGTGTGTGTGAGATGTATTTGTAATGCTTAAAGATGGAGTGCCGTGATTTTCTTCCACCCTAAAACATGATCATCAGGTATTATTATTATATAAGGAGGAAGAATTGTTTTCAAAAGAGTGTACAGTATTTGTTAAAATTAAATTTTTGTATGTGGACACACCCACCAGTTTTTTTTGTTTTTTGTTATTTTTGTTTTCTTCCCAATTTTCTCTTAGTTATAAGTTAACTTAACAATGTAATATAAGGATAGGCATTAATAAGCTACCAGCTTCCGCCTGATACCTTTTCGATCATGTCAAATGAGTTTAATACATGATTCTTCTTGTAATGTTCCAACGGAATAAGATCGAAATAAACCATTCATTCATTACAAAAAAGAGAAGGTATGCAAGTTCATCAAGCTCCCTTGGATAAATAAACATGAGAAAAATAAGTCCAACAATTTGATGACTTGTTTTTCTCTGCCCTTTTCTGACCTTAGTGTATTTCTCAGAAATTCTGCCAGCTCATTTGTTTACATGATTGATCACTTTGTAGAAATTTTAAACACCACTCCATAACACAATGGGATCATTTATTGGAGCCATGTCCTATTATCGCCTGCCCAGCACACTATGATTTGTATGAGAGCCACAACCTTTTTAAGTGTATAGAAGAATTCAATCGCCATTAGAGAAAGTCACCTCTCCCTTTTTAGAAAATATATTCTGCCGAAGTGTAAACGTTGCAGAAACCATGTCGGCGCTGTTTGTGATTTAATGAAGAGAGCTTTGGCCTGGGTTCAAATATTTTCTACTGATAAGCTTTGTAGCTTTACGTCAGTTTGATCGTTTTTATCTTGCTTTTATCTCTGCATCTGTTAAGTTATAAGTCTTTTTACACAAGATGATTGGGAGTTCTCATTTTTCCAAATTATCGCTCGCATTATGCGGGACCACCTGCCTATAGGCAAATGATTTTGTTTGGCTTTGTATTGATGGAAACTGGAAGATCTTTCCAACAGTTCTGTTTTATATGCAAGTCATGTACAAAATTATGTCTTTCCATCTGCTGCTGTACCTGCTGCAGAGCGTTGTATCTGCTTGCACAAGAGACTGATATTCTGCCTCAATTATTTCTATGTTGACCATGGAACTTCTGTATATCTGACTGACATCGTGTCTTGTTATCTGGCATTGTTTCCTTTGTTCCTTTCTATATTCATACGACTATTTGAAACTGCAAATGATATGGCTTTTTAGTTTGTTAATTTCTATTCTTGGCTCCTCAACAATAAAAGATACCTGGCCCGCACACTGCTACTTGCACGTTCAAGAGAAGGTATTTGATAATTAAAACATTAATACCTTCTCTTGAACGGGCAAGTGGCATTGTGCGCCTGTGCGGGTATATCTTCTATTGTTGTTTTTGTCTACCGTTTGTTGCCTACACACCTGCTTTTAAACCTTATGAGTGTGCAGAAGTTCTTTTTCACTAGTATTCTTGGCTCTTGAAAGTCATCTCCAGCACTCCAGTCTGAGGTCTGTCAGTTCAAATGCTGCAATCCAAGTTGAGTGGCGAGACTTAAGCAGGTACTGAAGTATGCCAGTCAACAGCATTTTGGAATGTGTGGAACAGAGCTGATATGAAACTGTCTGTAAAGCTGGATGGATTCGAAAAAATACAATAACCTTAAAGCAGCTTTGTGATCTGTTAAGATATGAAGGCCCATTTCTGCCACTCAATAAAACATAACTGGCCATAACTGATAGGCATCTACAGTATATATTTGTGCTATTTATATGCCTGCAAGAGACTCCTTATTCTTTGAAACTCCCCATTCAGAAAGGACCTGTATTCCCAGACCCAGTTAAACGGGAGATCTGAATGGACGGACAGGAAATAAACCTCATGTCAGTGACCATTATGATGACAACCATGTGTCTCACTCATCTCTGTGACAGGGTAGGTCTTAAGCCTATACTAGAATCCGTAGGCCTGTACATGGTTAACGGTAGGTTCAGAGGAGAATCCGTATGCCTGTACATCAGGGGTGCCCACACTTTTTTGACTTGAGGTCTACTTTTAAAATTGCCAGCTCAAGGTGATCTACCAACCAAAAGATAATTATCCCTTTGCTTAAAATACTCAAAATATGTACCTATATGGCGAATACATAAATAACATTAAGGCATTAGGAGTTTCAAAATCTAGGTTTCAAAATCAATTCTATTTATTTATCTTTTCAGTTTCCCCGCATTGCAAAGAAGAGACTTAATTTCTGACTTTTTCGGATTTTCTGACTTGATCTGGCCTGTTAACATTTTCATAGACCTGGTTGCTTGTTTCTCTCTCAGTCACGAAATGTGGCAACCGTCAAAGCTAGTCCTAGTTTGTTTTGGTTGTGATGCATGGATCATGGCATCATGATGCTACCGCACAGACCACACAGAGACTACCGTGGAGGCGCGGACCCCCACGCAGACTATCGCGGACCCCCACGCAGACTATCGCGGACCTCCGCGGGGGTCCGCGCCGACCTCCGCGGGGGTCCGTGCCGACCTCCGCGGGGGTCCGCGCCTCCGCGGTAGTCTGTGTGGGGGTCCGCGGATAATGGGGGTCCCCGCGGTTGCCGCGCGCATCTTGCTATATGAACAATGATGGATAGATATCCTTTTAATTTGTTTGTTTAACAACAGAACAGACCCGACGTTCTACTTCAAAGCCACCGGCGCGCCGCCGCCTGCCCGAGGCGAGGATTGTTTTTCTTTTTTTCTTTTTTCATGGCAAGGCCAAGCGGTCTACCTGCGCAGCGCTTGCGATCGACTGGTCGACCGCGATCGACGTAATGGGCACCCCTGCTGTACATGGTTAACAGTAGGTTCAATATGGGGCTCTCAATTAATTGCCCTCGCATGACCAGCCTCTCGACTTCACTGCTTCACTGCTCGACTTCAACACACTCTGAGCCCCCCACCACACATATAAAATGCACTTTTTTGCCAGAAAATGGGCACCGGAAGAAAAGATACTTCATTTTTCCTTCCGATGGTCCCCACAGACAGGGAAGACACATTCATCATGGCCTTGAACTCAACCAATCTCATGAGTGGCATTATCAATATAACCAAAATCAATATGTCCCTCCCAGAGATGGCGTAAACAACTCCACTTATATGATATTTCATAAGGCAGCTATTCCAGTCAGGCTTATATAACAAAAATGGAAGACTGTTAAAAGGCAAAACCCTGACAAATGGTTGGTGAAGAATGCAAGACCATCAGAAAAGTATGGAGGAAATCAGCAAATGAAAAACATTGCCAACCAAACAACCCAGCCTTATGCATTAGGAATGAAATTGTAAATGCAAATGTAGGTACACAAAAATAAATAAAACCCACATGAAACAATACCATTGTGGAAGCCCAACCACTGAGATAACATTTCTTATTGATATTTCATAATTCAGAATGAGTATTCAGTAAAATGTATAAAACATAAATGTTTGAAGATTGAATTGCTAAATGCATTGTTTATTTCATTATATGTACTACAAGTATATTGCCTATGCCTTTAAGAGGATCTTTGCATGGAGAGAACATTTTGTACCTGGTGTGCATTGAAATCAGGTGTAGCTTATACTGGTGATTAGGGAGCTGCTTTGATCAGAGTGACTGAGAGGCATGCAGTCAGTCAGTGGCAGAACAGTTTGGAGTTTGGAAGCACACAGTTTTCTTACCGTCGTCGTCATCACATCTCACAATTGTAAACCTGTGGAACTTTCTTTTTGTGTTTTTTGAGAAGTAAACTTTGATGTACATTTTTACCACTGTTTGGACTGAATCATTTTACTACAAGAAGAGATTTGTTTTTGGGAATATTACAGTGAGTGAACGAGTAAGACACATGCTTCTAGTGGACAATTTTCAAGTGGATTTAAACCTCTACATTTAGTAAGAAAACTTGCTTGACAGTGGATAAGAAGCCTTTGAAGAGGTTTTATGGAACAAAAAGGAGCTTGCACTTGACGACACATGTAAGTGACAACTAAAGAAGACAATTGCTGTTAATTGTTTGTGAACAACTGAAACACAGCTAAAGAAGTGGAGTTGGATAATTTGCAAGTGAATTACAGTCTTGTCTGTGGTGCTTTGTGACTGTTGGTTAACAAGTGGAAAAGACTATAACTGTCTGAATTTTGGAACGACTAATTGAAGCAAAATATCATGGATGAGAATGCACATGAAAAACGGGTGATTAAACCAACACCTAAAGCAATGGAAGAAAACGTGAAAAAGAGAATGGGCTCAAGAAAAGCTAAATTGGGTCAACTTTCAGGGAAAAAGAAGGAAATGCAAGAATTAATGGATGATGATTCAAATGTGACAACTGTAAGTGAAGTATTGCTGCCTATGTACAGAAAGCTGCTATGTGAATTCACTGGAGTCAATGATAATGTCAAAGAAGCACTTTGCCAAGCGGGATGTGAGGATGATATGAGCAATGACCAAGAGAGCTGGTTTTTACCAAAGGCTAATTTGTACACAGACTACGTGCTGACTGTAGAGCAGTGGATAAATGCTGCCACTCTTCGCCAGGAAGAGGCTAGCAAGGCTAATGATGCTGTTTACCCAGAAGACAGTGTGTCAGTCACATCCAAAAAGTCTGGTAAATCTAAGTCCAGTGCTGCATCATCATCTGCAACTATACGTGCAAAGTTGGAAATGGAAAAAGCTGCACTGGCAGTAAAAGTAGCCACGTTTAAGCGCAAACAAGCTCTAGACGTGCAGGAATTGAAGCTCAAAACAGAAAGAGAGGAATTTGAGTTACACGCCCAGCTTGCTGTTAATGATGCACAATTGAATGTTTTGCAACAATATGAAGGCTCAAAGGTTTCAAGCAAATCCAAACGCAATGGAGTGAATGTGCCAACGTCTACTCCTATGAAGGGTAAAGTCAACCATGCTGATGGTAGTGTGGTCAGTGACGGCAGTCAGCGCAGCAGCCGCACTAGTGGAAGGAATGCAGGTAGCAATGTGGCACAAGTTGCCGGCATTTCAATGAATGATTCTGTGACAGATGCTCTGGTTACTGTCATGCAAAGACAAAATGACATTACTGAATGCCTAATGAAGCAACAAAAACATTCAACACTGCCACCACAGACCATTCCTATCTTTAAGGGAGACCCAATGGAGTATCATTCTTTCATGAAAGCGTTTGAACATGGTGTAGAGTCCAAGACTGAAAACAGCAAAGATCGGCTCTATTTTATGGAGCAACACACAAGTGGAAAACCCAGAGATTTAGTCCGCAGCTGTTTTCACATGAACCCAGATGAGGGTTACCGGGAAGCCAGGAGAATTCTGAAAGAGCGCTTTGGTGATAAATACAAAATCTCTGTGGCGTACATTGACAAGGCTTTGTCCTGGCCTAGCATTAAAGCAGATGACATCAATGCACTTGAATCATTTGCTCTCTTCTTAACAAGTTGCAGTAATGCAATGGCAGATCTGGATTATTTGGATGAAATGGAAAGTGCTGCCAGCATGCGAACAATCATCACAAAGCTGCCGTACAGGATGAGAGAGAAATTCAGAAGTGTTGCTTTGGACATTCAGCAAAAGCAAGACCGCAGGCCAAGATTCAAAGATGTCGTGACATTCATCAACAGGCAGGCTGAAATAGCTTCGCACCCTGTGTTTGGTGAACTGCTGAAGGATAAACCAAAAGTGCAGCTGCCAGATAAAAACGCAGACAAGCCAAGTGGCAGGAAAAGTTTCACTACTACAGCCACAGAAGTAAACACACAGAAAAGTGTTGCTGCTGGTACAAGTGAAAAGAAGAGAACACAAGGTAAAACAGACAAGGCGTTCAACAAACCTTGCATATTTTGTCAAGGAGACCATACAATGGAACAGTGCAAGAAACTGCAGAAAATGCTGCATAAAGAGAAGCTGGAGTTCCTTAAAAGCAAAGGGCTTTGCTTCAGTTGTCTCTTATCTGGACACATGAGTAAAACTTGTGGAGAAAGGTTGAGCTGTCAGATCTGTTCAGCAACACACCCTACACTCCTACACATTAGGCAGAAAGACAAAGAACCTCCAAAAGAAGAGGCTCCGGCGGAGGCTCCAGCGGAGAAGCAATCATTTATCAGCGGATTTGTAGGCATGGAGGACACGTGCTCCCAAACTGGGGCCGGGTGCACTGATAGTATTCTCGCTATTGTTCCTGTGCAAGTAAAAGCAAAGAAAGGCAACAAAGTGCTGACTTGCTATGCATTCCTGGATCCTGGGAGTAATGCTTCCTTCTGCACTAACAAGCTCATGAATGACCTCAATCTGCAAGGAAGAAAGGTGAACATCCTTCTCACCACTATGGGAGAACAAAAGACAATCTCCTGCAATGCCGTAACAGATCTGGAAGTGAGTCATCTAGATGGAGATGACTTCATGGAGCTCACTGAAGTGTTTACACAAAAGGATATCCCTGTGAGCAAGGGCAATATCCCAACCCAGGAAGATGTTGATAAGTGGCCTCATCTGCGTGATGTGCAAATCCCATCAATTGAGGCAGACATAGGTCTATTGATTGGGACTGATGTTGCAAAGGCTTTGGAACCACATGAGGTAATCCGCAGTGTAAGGGATGGACCTTATGCAGTACGCACAGCTTTGGGATGGACCATAAACGGACCACTGCGTGAGAATACCCGAAGCCGGACAAAGACTGGATATCCACAGATCCTGACCAATCGGATCTCTGTCGCTAAACTGGAGGAATTGTGGACTCAGCAATTGAAGTATGATTTTCCTGAGACTGCTCAAGGAGAGCAGCTCGAAATGTCTAAGGAAGATCAGTTGTTTTTGGACAGAGTCTCTCAATCAACAAAACTGGAGAATGGCCACTATTCTATTGGCTTACCGTTGAAGAATACTGCGGTTAAAATGCCCAACAACAGAGCATTAGCAGAACAGCGTGTAATTAACATACAGAAGAAGCTTAAGAGGGATCAATCATTCCGAGATGACTATGTCAGATTCATGGAAGATATGATCAACAAGGGCTACGCTGTTAAAGTCCCAGATGAAGAGTTAAGCCGCTGTGATGGAAAGGTGTGGTTTATCCCACACCACGGCGTATACCACCCCAAGAAACACAAAATACGTGTGGTATTCGACTGTGGAGCTTCGTATCAGGGAACCACGCTTAACGAAGAACTGCTACAGGGACCAGACTTAACAAGCAGTCTGATTGGGGTCCTAACAAGGTTCCGCCAAGAACAGGTGGCTATCATGGCAGATGTGGAGGCTATGTTCCACCAGGTCAAAGTCCCTCCTGAAGATGCTGACCTTCTTAGGTTCTTGTGGTGGCCAGAAGGTGATGTCTCACAGCCACTGCAGGAGTACAGGATGGAGGTACACTTGTTTGGTGCCACTTCGTCGCCAAGCTGTGCTAACTATGCCTTGAGAAGATGTGCAGCAGACAACGGACACCTTTTTGATGCTGCTGTGGTGGATACAGTCTTGCATAATTTTTATGTTGATGACTGTCTTCGATCAGTTGCCTCTGAACAAGATGCAGTCAAGTTATATCATGACGTGAAGTCCATTTGTCAGAAAGGAGGCTTCAAGCTGACGAAGTGGATGAGTAACAACGTGGGAGTGTTGGAAAACATTCCACAAGAGGATCGGGCAAAGGAAGTCAAAGACCTCGACCTGGACCAGGATTCGCTTCCTGTTGAGAGAGTTCTAGGGGTACAGTGGTGTATCCAATCTGATCAGTTCAAGTTCCGAGTGAACATACAAGAGAAGCCCCTCACAAGAAGAGGAATCTTGTCAATGATGAGTTCTGTATACGACCCACTAGGGATGTTGGCAACAATCATACTACCTGCCAGATGCATCCTTCAAGAATTGTGTAGACTGAGAACCAGCTGGGATGATGCTGTGCCAGAACATCTTGCACAACAATGGTGCACGTGGGTGGACGAGCTTCAGCAACTCAGCAACTTTGGAGTGGATCGATGCTTCAGGCCACCAGAGTTTGGAGAAGTAGTGAAAGCTCAGCTGCATCATTTTACAAGTATATTGCCTATGCCTTTAAGAGGATCTTTGCATGGAGAGAACATTTTGTACCTGGTGTGCATTGAAATCAGGTGTAGCTTATACTGGTGATTAGGGAGCTGCTTTGATCAGAGTGACTGAGAGGCATGCAGTCAGTCAGTGGCAGAACAGTTTGGAGTTTGGAAGCACACAGTTTTCTTACCGTCGTCGTCATCACATCTCACAATTGTAAACCTGTGGAACTTTCTTTTTGTGTTTTTTGAGAAGTAAACTTTGATGTACATTTTTACCACTGTTTGGACTGAATCATTTTACTACAAGAAGAGATTTGTTTTTGGGAATATTACAGTGAGTGAACGAGTAAGACACATGCTTCTAGTGGACAATTTTCAAGTGGATTTAAACCTCTACAACCATTATTTAAAATCATTGCCGGGATATGTGGAAGCATCACCCATCCAAAATGGTGACATCTGGAGAGCACATCTGTACAAAGTCAAACCAATAAATGTAATTGATTCAGATTAATGTATAATGAAAGAAAAGGATTAGAAGAAGCAATTAATACACAATAACAAAAACCCTTGATTACCCAATTACTTGGGAAGAATTTACAATATCTCTAGCCAAGAAAGGCTTGCAGTCCAGGCAGCATTAAACATAAAACATGCTGAAATGCAGCACCCCAGATATGCAGGGGCTGTTTTAATATATTAAGACCTGAGGCCGATTTTAAGAATGTGTTCTTTCCTGAAAAACCTTTGTTACTACCTGTATATCATTGGTGCTCAAACTTTTTCATGTTTTTTTTTTTTATCAGTTTTTGGCTGTTCTGCCTTTATTGAGAGATACAAGTGAAGATTGACAGGAAAGAGGGAGAGAGAGAAAGGGGGAGACATGCAGCAAAGATGGTCATGAACGGGACTCGAACACACAACACGCTGTCAGGCCAGAGCCTATATGTGGCATGCACCTGGACCATTAGGCCAGCGGGCGCCCCATGCTTTCCCGGTTTTAACGGGTTAAAGTCGTTCAATATCATATTACAGTCAGGATGGTTTCCTGACATCTGGTGTAAATGGCTCATTTCCCTAAGAGTGGGCACAAATCTGATCCTAGTAAGGCTGTAAGTAGACTGTTGTCTAGGTGAATTTCGGTACTTATACTAGATTTCTGTGTACGTGTATATACCCTTCACACTTTAACTACTTAAAACCTGTATGAATGAATGTCTTGTCATAAAAGGCCCATCCCTTATGGGATTATAAGACACCAAAAACATAAATATACTAGAACTGCACTCTGTCGAGTGCCTACTTGCTTGTTGCGCACTAGTAGGCCATAAATGGCCTACTAGTGCGCAAGCAGAGCGCGCAAGTGCTGTAGACCGCTATAAACTTTCAAATCTTAGTCTCACATATTGAATTATTAGATTTAGCTATTTGCTACGTACCTTGCTTCTGAAGGAAAAAAAGTAGTATTTTTAAGTATGGTAAAATCATCGTTACGTCACCGTCAACTATACCATGGCATTGGTACATATATTCATCACATCATATGCTCATATGTCCATATATGTGTACATGTCTATATGTATGTATATGTAGTTTTCTGAGTGGTTGGTGGTATAATGTGATCGGCTGGGTGGTTTGATGCGTATGTACTTGACACTGAAACGTATCATCATTACGTCACCATCGTCAACCAATTATACCCTGGCATTGGTACATAATCTTCATCACGATTCATGGAAAACATACCTGCACGGTCAGCTTCCGTATGTCCGTATGACATATCACGTGCATTCTAAGGGACATTGGTACATATCTTCATCACGTCATGGGACATATGCTTCGTAGCATGACAAAAACACACCGGCACGGTCAGCTTGGGGCCAGCATATGACGTCATAACATGTGCTGGCCCCAAACACGCGCATCGTAGCACCTGACTGAAAACATGACTTGCACGCTCTGCTTGCGCAAGTAACTAGCCTGATTATCAAACTCTGTTCACTCAGCAGTGGAGTGGGTGGGGTCTATGGGCTGGAAACCAGGCTATATATAAACATTCACTTCCTGAACACAAACTACACAAAAAATAAAATAAAATAAAATATTTCGTTAATACCCAAAAACAGAAATAAATATACATCTCAACTGTTCCTTTTGTCCCAAGTATTCTGCAAGTGCGAATATATTGTGTTCAAAAATCCAAACCAGTGTCTCTGCGTAGCTTAAAGGAGCATTCAGTGATTTAGAAAAACCCCCGGTCCGCCCGGTAACAAGATGTGCACATGCATGCACTACAGTGGGGGGACACGCGACAGGCCAACAGCACGCACACCAAGTCCCGCCCACGCTCGATCATGATTGGCGGAAGGCCCCTCTCTCTTTCCTGATTGGATGAAGGCTGGGCCACCTAGCCAAAAACAAAACCTTTTTACTCCACTCCCAGGGGTTAACTGGGGACAGGGAGGAACTCCTTATATGGTCAGCACACTCTATAGTAGGGAGGATTATCACAACAAAAGTTGTGATAATAGTGATATTTGAATTAAGTGAAATCACCTATTAACCATATCAGATCCAGGTTTCCACATCTACTAAACAATTTTCGGTGTAGTTCATGATACAAAGGGCAGTAAAAAATAAAATGGAACTCATTCTCAATATCGTTTATATCACAGTAAGTGCAAATCTGCTCTTCCTCTATTACTTCTCTATACCTACAGTACCTGTATACTTTGTTGGGCATGATAGTGAAAATAGCCAATACACAAGATAATCACGATGTAGGTGCAACCCAAATCCGTAAATCACAATTGCACTTAGTAAACACTTACTATCTAGTAAGGAGGACTCCATTCAAAATTGTTGTGCCTCCTCCGCTCCCATTCCTCTGTGATATTATGAAGTGAAATATTTATAAATTGCTTGAATTAAGTGGGCGGAAGCTAGTTTCTGCTGCCTTTGTGTCGTGGCATGCAGTAGGATCTGATGTATATCAAAATGTTTACCCGCAGCGCTTGAAGATGGATGAGAAGTGACTGAGAGGAAGATGATGGGGGCTGAGCAGGGAAGGCCCTGATTACAGATGTAGTCACAGCACGGGGGAGGAGATTGAGGTGATCATTCACAGCATCTTTGTCTCATCTTCTTTTCGCTCGTCTTCATGTTTTCTGTGGCCCTCATTCATATACTCATCTTTCCTCATCCCCCTGGCCTGGCCCTTTGCGGGTTATTTTCTCAAATGCAAGAGGACGCATACATCTCCCTTTCCCTCGCCTCTCTTGTCAGAGAATGATGCCGTTTTCCTTTCACGCTGGGTACTCGCTTTTAGAATTTAATGGATTGGACACGCCCATCAACACACACACACACACACACACACACACACACACACAATATATACATGCATTGACAGAATTTGGCACAGTGATCACAGACTATACAGGCATGAGTACTGATGCCCTGGCAGATGACCTAAACTCATGCACGGTTTGAGGTTAACTATTGTGGTCTGTCGGGGAGTTTTGTACACAACGGCAGAGCAGATTCAAGCTAACCTCCGCTTTCACACCACGCAGGATACACAGACACTGTGTCGAGGAAGGATATAGGCAGTGTCTCACAGAAAGAAGGTCCTGTGAAATCCTTCTCCTCGGCTACCGCTGACAGGCGCTATCACAGTTTGCTATGGGAATAGCTTCTCCCGGGTCCAGTGAGAAGGTGGTTGCACAGTGCAGAGCTCACCTTGTGGACATCGCTTCCCTCCCTGCAGAACTCATCCCAGCAATGGACTGTTTGTGTTGCTGTGGTCAGGCCAGTCCCTGTGCTGTCACGAATCAGTACAGAAATACACATTAATAACTTTTGGCCTCAAGCTATCGGAGCCCTGAACAATGACCCACCTGCCAGGTTCACTTACTGTCGAGCCTCACCAACAGAGCACACGCTGCATTTCTATTTTTTATGGACAAATATCTTCGCATATCTTGCACAATTGGGATTATATCTAGGTCAGAATTGCTGTAGTTTCACAGAATAGTATTTACAGCTTTACTGCTGTTTTGCACTATGCTCACGTCTAACGCCACCTGTCTATGTGGCAGTGCGATCTGAGTGAGACAAACAAACCGTACATTTTGAATGAAGGTAGACAGTGGTTTGTCTTTGGCCTTTTTTTCTGGGCAGGGCAGGCTGTGCTGGGCAGGCTGTGTTGTTCCGTGTGGTTGTTTCTCCGTGAATATCGTGTGTCCGCTATCTGTAGGGATGTCGGTAACGGATAATTTCCCATCCGGTTAGCCGACAGGATTAACCGGGTCATTAACGGATAATTGGTTGATTTTTTTTTTTTTTTTTAATAGGCTACCCCAAATGTAATATGCATGTATAGGCTACATAATTAAAGTTGGTAGACGAAATGGTATACATTTATTTATGCTCCTTTTAAAAAGACAAACAAAAAAGCAACATTTAACAATATAAATAAATTGTTGTAGGCTTAATCATCAATAAACAACGCATCGCATCTGCATCCATGCATCTGCGCGTCTACAGTAGGCTACAGAGGTCCGCCGGTTCTAGTCCAAAACATAAATAAGTCCAGTCCAGATCTGAGCAGCCTATATCTATAAAGCCACTGGACGCATGGGCTAAGCCTTTTTTTATTATTAAGGAAGATCAGCATGCATGTCACCGTGTTCTGTTTGTTGACTTTTCGCTGACGAGAAAACTCTCAAACATCGATAGCACATGGCTAACTTGATAGCCGGGAGGAGGAGGAGGAGGAAGCGGCGGCGGCTGTAAACGTTCTCCCTCCAGGCCATTAATGGATTTAATAATGCCAAGTAGGTCTCTGCATTGATACGGTCGACATGTTGTGTTAATCTCGTCTCGCTGTCACTCGCTTAAGTTTTGACTACCGCAAATCTACCGTTGTAGCCAACTAGCCATTTGAAGTACAACAGAGAACTTTGGGACAACGACATTGCGGGGGCAGAAAACAGCGCCCGAGCGCTGCTGTTCATGCAGCCTGGAGTGTGACAAGCTGGCCGGCGCAAATAACAGCACTTTTAGGCATGTGTGCAACATGACAACTGTTTTAAAGTATTGTACAGTGACAACTACAGTCTCTGTAATGTTTATGTTGTACTATTACTAAAAACGATCTAAAATAAAAGGGATTTAAGATCAGAACACGCATTTATTATTATGCAAATTAACCGTAAAGCTGATAAGCATACCCGGATATTTCTTAACGGTCGGCTAACCGGCTAGCCGGTTAACCCCCGACATCCCTAGCTATCTGTGTATATTGTTTTAAGGGCGGGGTGCCGTGTTATTATGGATCTCCTCGCAGTTCTAGGAAAGCCCCACAGTGATTGGCCAGTAGTCGAAGACACACAAAGCTGGGTTGAAAACGCAGAGCTAAAGTCAGTGACGTATCACGGCCACAAAGCACAGGCGTAAACGGCACTTCCGCAAATTCCTCATATGACTTGGCCAACCGAACTGTGCACAAAGCTGTGCTCAAGAAATGTGCACAATTTATTTTTGCATTGTGCTCAATGCGCACCGAAAAATGTGAGTTTGGAATTTAGAGAATTGTAATAATACTTTGTCCACCCTTCTGCTGTAGGAATGTGTATTCTGTATATCCCACCAGGTGGATATATTCGACAGGGGACACCATTGTATGATGGAATATAAATTAAGCAATTTTCCTCCTTGACTTTTACATGTTGGCGCCATCCTTTGTGCTGAACTGGAAAATATCTAATATAATTCCATACTTTATCTCTCTTCCTATCTTGTCCAAGGTAGAGTTTGTACTCACCTCTGATTCACTCTTCTGTGTCTTGTAAGAGAGCTTCACCTCCAAATAGACTCCAAAGTTCTAATTTCTTTACAATGGAGCCGCCAAACGCTTCAGTTCACGCAGAAGGTGTCCCCAATCCATCACTTGTCTGCTACGCAGCACTGCTGTAAATCACCAGAATAGCCATTCATATCCAGCCAATGAGCTGAAACCCCTCTGGCCTTTGGTCACTTATGTCTTTCTGCCGCTCAGCTCTGATATGACTTGTTCTATTACTCTCATTTCTATACATAATATATTTTTATTTAAGGTCTGTATTGAGGCCATAATTTACATGAATGTGTCCTGACAATAGAGGATCTTTGCGCCTGATTTATAGCCTAACTGGTTGCACGCTGGTGTCGCACACTGAACATAGCGATCTACAGCAGTAAGTGGTTCTCAAAGTGTCGGTCGGGGGTCGGGACCCTCAGTGGGGTCCCCAAATGATTTTTGGAGGGTCCCAACTCCCCAGGTGATTTGCAGTAATCAAACCAACATACAGTAAGTGTATCTGCACATTTCTAAAGTGACAATTTAATGTCTTAATAGCTCTCAAATTAAGATGTTAGGCTAATCAACAAACTATACTATAAGAAATGGTCAAATATTGGTCAAATTGTCAAATATTACTAAAGAAAGAGGCAAAAATTAAGAACATAGCTGATCTACATGCTCACATCGCCTTGCATTGCGAGACGTGAGCATTTTTCACAATATGTATCTGTAGAGTCAAACTAAATGTAATGCCTCAGCTCCTGCAATTCCAAGTGCTTGTCAGGTTGGGGGGTTCCCAGTTCAAATATGATTATTTTGGAGCATCGCAGCCTGATCAGTTTGAGAAACACTGATCTACAGGATAAATCAAGCCTAAGAGCTTCCATACAACACGGAAAAACGGTGTGCATGGAAGTTGCCCATGATCTGTGGTTTGAGTCGAATGAAGGGAGAATTGAGCAAATATGTCTGGGGCTATTGCCTGTTCACATAGAGAAGAAATGGTTATAGGTACAGTACACAGCAAAAGCAGAAGTGTTAAGGCCTATTCATACTCTGGTTTTAGGTGATAGTTAGTTACAATGGCCCTATTATTATTCAAGAGATTAAGAGAATGCACTGAAATGGAAATACATGGAGGTAAGCCGGGTGAACTGAATGAGTGAGTGAAATGTAAGAATGGCTTCATTTCAGGGAAAATCTGCCACTGTGTAATAATGACAGATGGAGTTGAGACACTGTCTTCTAGACCAGAACCTATTTTACAGTGTAATAGGCTGATGGGTTTGATCACTCGTAAAAAACCCCAGGCGTTTGTCTTCTTTGACCTCAGAGTAGATTTATAGTTAAACAGAGCTACCTGTGTTGTCTTAAAGGCTCCGGCTTAACCTGAGGCGATGGAGGAAGGTGAAAGTCCTCAAGGGTCTGCTTTGAATATCAATGAGGAAGTAGATGGCTCAGTACCTGCCTGGGATTTGTCCATTTATCCGTCTATTTTAGTAGTAGGGAGCTGTCCCACTCCCTACACACAAACTTGGGCACAATTGCACATACTAACACACATGCAAGACACGTGCACACAGACAGAGCATTAATCATTAATGTGATTCACAAGTGGGGCTCTTTAATTAATCGTTTACCCGCCAGGAACATAGGAATATTAACACGTAGAATCTTGTAGCCTGCCACAAACGGAAAAGCCGTTTTAACAGCGATGTATTCATTAATGCATGTTTTAATACGATCGTATCGAAATCTACCGTCCGTTAGCTTTGTTATGCTTCTGACCCAATGGGCGCGGCCATTTTGAAAATGCGCGCGCATCCACTAACATTGCAGGCTCTGTTTTCAGACGGCTTTATCTCACAGAAGCGACATTGCAGAGGACGCTTTGTCCCAGACAAGCGTTTTCAACGGCCTGTAGCAGGCGCTGTGATACTCGCGGTCCACTTTTTCCACCACCGACCGAGAGAACGAGCACCAGCTTCGTCAACACACACGGAATGGTTTCATAGTAAAATGCGATACGGATATTTGGCTCTTCAAAGTAAGTGTCACGCGTGATTAAACAATGGCAATACGCAATCGAGGGATTAATTAATGGCGGCAGGAAATGTGTTAAGAGTCATTAAAGAGCCAGAGAGACATGTTTGTAATAACTGACAGGAGTCTTCCGGGTCCATTTGGTTAAATCTCGTTACAATCTGATGGATTTGACTGTGGATGCGACTTGCGAGTGTGACACAAGCAGCCATTTTAACGATTGGTCCTTTGGGAGGAGCACGGAGACGAACGGCTCTTGATAGAGTTGCATGAACGTAAATGGGGATGATTTGACCAATCTTCCCCTAGAGAAAAGGACTCATGGTGAAGTCAAGACATTTTTAGCTGTGCATGAGGTTAACGCTATGATGGGGGATTGGAGGAGTTACCGTATGTAAATTACCTGTGTGGGCAACACATAGAATATGCAAAACACAGTAAGATGTAATGCTCCGTTATTCACATATCAAATCTTCATATAGTATGCGTTTCATTTTTTTCTATTGAATTTTTGTATTTCTACAGCACCTTTTACCTAAAGCTCTTTACAACGTATGCCTCTCATTTATTTACCCATTCACACACATTTACACACCGACGATGGAGCCAACCATGCAAGGCACCAACCTGCTCACCAGGAGCAGTTAGGGCTTCAGAGCCTTCCTCAAGGAAACACTAGGAACATAACTACAAAATAAAAGTAGGCTACACAACTGTAAAGTAAAACCCAAGTACAAGATATAAAACAGGAACCAAAGGACAACATACAACACAGACAGAGATAATGACAACACTGGTGGAATATACGTATCTCATCAAGGTATTAAACTGACCAGACCAGATCTGCATGGTACCACCTTGTTTACAATCTGTGGTCCACATATTAATATACGCTCTCCATCACATACAGTAACTAATTTATTCAATTCTATCTCCTGTATCCTTAGCTTGAGGCAGCTGGAGTACACATACGCCCCTGGACATAATGCCAGTATATCACAGGGACTTACCTCCAATGCAGCACTTGAGGCTGAGTAAGCATGGAGGCATTATGTACCATTTGTATGGTCCTTGGTTTGTGTGCCAAGTGTAGTTATAAAGCCCTATATCCTATTGCTTCAAACAGAATGAAGTGCAGACATTGGTTTGATTGATTGATTGAAAATTGTATTAACAGTTTGCAGAATGGCATTGGGTACAGTTCAAGGAAAGTACAGGTGGTCATTTATTTGTAGTTCTGCTAGTTTCTTCTTCACAAAAACACTTTAATTAACCACACATTCCTATTCTATGAATGTTTTGCGTAAATAGACAAGCTCACATAGATAAGCTGTTTTCAGCAGAGATTTGGTAGTCTGAGGGAAATGCTAGTTTATCTAGTCACTAGATAAAATGTAAAGCCATAGGGTTCTCCTCGGCATATAGTGCCAGGAGGAGGTGGGGATCAAACCGGGAACCTTCTGAGACACCCCCTCTACCTCCTGAGACACTGTTGACACTGCATCACATTGCTGACCTGGCATCCCTATTTTGGGTATGTCAATATAGGGAGAAACTTTTCAAAAACAAATGTGAAAATGGCAGATCTAAAAGTTCACAACGTGTCGCATTGTGAGCTTGTAGATGTGACACAGTGGTTAGAGTAAGCAAAGCAAAGCAAGGCAAAGTTACTATATTTACCCAGGGTATCTGGGCTAAGCTCAATATACCCTGGCCAGGCCCTGCTCATAGAACATTTCATGGTAGTGGTTCAATGCCTTGCTCAAGGGCACTTCAGCGGTGGTAATTTTAACGTGTCGGACCGCTGATTCGAACTGGCGACCTTCCGGTATCAAGACCGCTCCGCAATCCGTTTGGCCACCGCTGCCACAGTAGAGGCAGAGTAGGCTGGACAAGAACTAAAATGCTACTGAAAGTGTAGTCTTTCAAGCCAGGCAACTATTCAACCAATACTAGGCCCCATGTAGGCCACAACAATCTCCCTTCTCATTTTCTGTTTAGGGTGGCGGAAGCATTTGAACATGGTGTGAGCCAGCGCAGTCTGGCTCGAGAGACTAATGAAAGTGCTGCTGGCACAAGTGTGTACTGAAAGTAGAATTTGAGGAAGTCACACCCTAAAGAAAGTTACTTTTAATGCTGTGCAGATCTCTTTACCTTCCCAGGACATGAAAACCGTGTCATGTCTGGTAAAACATAATAATACAATTTCCGTGGGAAGTACATGTATTACAGAATTTGCGCCCATAGACACTTTTGGTAGTGTAGTTCTTTTCTATGCTTTTCTCCTCATGAGATGAGAAAAGGGCTGGCAAGGTTCTGATGGTGGTAGTTAGCAGGAACTCCAGATGTCACTTTTATTCTAAAACCCCCGGGAAGGATCCCTGTGGGACATTTGATACTACGGATCTGTCTCACCTATCTGCTACACGCACGCACGCACGCACACACAATCGCACGCACGCACACACTATGCACGCACACACATGCACACAAACACCATACATCCATACCATCTGTTGTGCAGATCCAGAGACTTTCAGTGGCTTGAGCTGAATATTGGGTGAATTCTAAAAACGAGAGATCATTTCAAAGACAATAACATTGTCAGGACAGTGAGAGACTTTACAAAGAACGTTGGAGGAGACAGAAAATGCAGCCACCTTGTTTGTATGTTTTTTGTAAATATTGTTGCAGTGTGTGGTCCGAATCAGCATTGCTAATTCAACTAGGTTATTGACTCCTAGCACATGTGAAACACTTAACGGCCAGTCATACACATTCAAATCCTCAGTGTTAATTTAACTGATCGCACAATTCTTTCTTTACATTGGAGTTAAATGAACACTGAGAAACGTATGTGTACTGCACTCCTTTTCCTCAAAGGCACATGATTGGCTGCATGATCCGATGGGTGTTTCCTCTTTAAATAATTGAAGAACAGCTAGTGTGCCGACTGGCCTCGTTGATCTCTGGTGGAAGCATTTCAAGTTGAATAGTGTTTATTTGCCATACTGGAGACTACAAATATTGTTGCACATTGTATTCCAAAGTTTGGAATTCAAGTTAAGGAATTCTTGAATTATATTTAAAAAATCCAGTGGTTTCAAATGTACAAAATAATGGCAGAAACTGTAAAGTATTAGTAGCAAAACATTGCCTCAGGCACTAATGGATTGTGAACGCTGAAAATCTTGAAATGTGTTCCGAAGTTAGTAAAGTTTTATACATTGCATTCTTTTCCCAAGCTAATGAATTCTGGCAATGTTGTGCGGGCGGAAGCCCCTACATGTTGATTATATGGGCCGTGGAAAGGTTGGGAACGCAAGACGTTCACTTCAAATACCATTTTCATCTATACCTTTCTGCCATTTCTGTGGACATTTAATGTATTTCTTACTTTATATTTTCTCAGTTCTTTCCTTCTTCCCCTCGCGCTCTCGCTACCCCCACACACTCTGTTTTTTCCTACAGTAGTTACTCCCACTCCCTCTGGTGATCAAAGTCCATGTTACCTGCACATTTCCCAGCTGAATGCAAAAGCTGAATTTCCACATAATAAGAGGGTACAGCGTTCTCTTCTGTCTGCAGATGGGTGCTTCAAAGGAAGCTGAAGAAAAGACCACACACACACACACACACACACACAGAGAGACAGAGACACACAGAGACACACAGAGACACACAGACACGCAGGTATGCATCTACAGTATGCAAAAAGGTCATCAAACTGTGCATATCAAACAAGTAGTGTGTGCAGATTCAAGAGCACGCTTATATCTCCAATTCATATCTCCTGATGAATTTCTTGCTGATGTATTGCAATGCACAAGGTGTTGAAACCCATTAAACTGTGAGGGTCATTGGGATGTGCTTGCGCTCTCTATGATTGGATATTAACATTGCTGGAACAATGTCAGTCCTATTCCACAGCAACACCGTTCCAAAGCCAACCAGCTAGCAGCATTCCATACTCTTATGTGGGCTTGCGGATATTCACTTAATTGCTACTTTTTGGAGAGATAATTGCCCTAGTCTCAGACCCCCGCTCAGTACTTCAGTATTCAGTAGTTATTGTGGTCATTTGTATTGCTCAACATCATAATCTTTCTTTGTTCTGCACAAGTGCTTCTGTCAGATCAGTAGTTTATCACAAGGCCCGTCTCTGTTGCTGTTGGAACTCAATGCCAGAAACAAGTTAAACAACTGGTTTCTTTTTGGGTTTCTGCTCTGTGGCCGAACAGTACATGATTGATAGTCTCATTACTGATGATTACATTGTATTCAAAAGCACGACTGCATCATTGTATTTACAGGAGAAAGCTTTGATGACCTCTTCACCTGCCAAGCATGTCGTTCAATATACACTGTGTAATTGTCAATATAGTTGATGCCAAGCACTGATTAAGCAATCAGTCAGTATGTTTCAATTTGCGTTGCGTGTGGGTCAACATGATTAGAACTCTGTCTTTTCTTTTCTTTTTGCTGAGTTATAGTTTTCTAAAGCCCTCTATAAGGGCTAGGGTGAGTTATGTGATGAATGAAGTATGTATATGATTGGACACATAGATCCTTCATGGGAGCGCTGACCTGTTAATAGTTTGTCAGTGGTTCTCAAATATCTTCATGGCAAGGACCATCAAATTGATATGTATTTTGTCGCAGAGCCTCATAATGGAAGATTTGTGTTATAAATGTTCAACAGTATTACATTATTTTCAAAAAGAAAAGAAAAAGGCAGATCTACTGTACAAGCTCATAACTCGGTTCTTTTTTGAATAACCGTAGCCGAAGTATAAAATAGGATTAAAGTGTGATACTGATGTTGATTTTGCTGAGGACCCCTTGGAATCACATTCTAGACCTCTGGGTGTCGCTATAAAACCCACTTTGAGAACCACTGGTCTATGTTGAAAAAGAAAAATAATTTCTGACTGCTTTTAAAACTGCCTGAATTAATACATATTACATTTTTTAAAGGTATATTCAGTGATTTCACTTAATTCAAATATCACTTATTTTTTTGTTTTGTTGTGATAATCCTCCCTACTATAGAGTGTGCTGACCGTATAAGCGAAACCTTAGGTTTCGTTTTTGGCTAGGTGGCCCAGCCTTCATCCAATCAGAATAGAGAGGAGCCTTCCGCCAATCATGATCGAGCGGGGGCGGGCCTTGGTGTGTGTGTCGCGTCCCACCCCACTGTAGTGCGTGCACGTGCACATCTTGTTACCGGGGGCGGACCGAGGGGTTTTCAAAATCACCGAAATCACTGAATGCTCCTTTAATGAAAACAAAAATGTCATACTGTTTGCGCAACAGTCACTCCCACATTGTGCTGCAATCAGCCAGCAATCTGTGTTAGTGTCCCAATTCCTTACTCTGCTTTCCCAACATGAACATCAAAACAAATAATATGCTCTTGATTATCACACAGCTAGTGATTTGCCGGGGTTTCATATATTTTACTGTGAAAGTTCATTCTAATCAAGGTATTGTTCATCAAGCAACCATACAGAAAGCTGGCAAGCTCTGACCAAACAGACAGGGCTTTGGAATTCGCTCACACAGATTTAGCTTGACGGAGAGATATTTAATTGGTCTCCTATTTCTACCCTCACTCACATCCATAAATCTAGATTTTTGAGGGGCGATATACAGCTTTTGTCCTCGCACACGTCTCGATATTTGCCATTGACAATGAAAGGGGAATTCAGGTCAATTGTCCGCTAAATCTTGTCCCCACACATCTCAATATTTCCCATTGACAATGAAAGGAGAAATTAGGTAAAATGTCCGCTAAATGTGACGTAAATTCATCAAAACGCCATTGACAATGAAGGGAAAATTTACGTCATGTAGACGAGCAAAAAGGCTAATCACATGTCGGTGGGAACGCTTGGCCAATAAGGGAAAAACCATTCTTGATGATGATGTACGGTGAGGATGAGCGGAGCGCCCCTCACTTCACACGCGTGTGATTTCTTTTTTTGAGTGGTGTAAACCACTCCTACAACTGGCTTTGTTAGTGCAGAAAAAATGAGCATGGTTGCTATGTTCACCCTGTTCACCCGGGTGTGATTTCATTACGTCAGACACAACTGGCTTTGTTAGTGCAGAAAAAATTAGCATGGTTGCTATGTTCACCCTGTTCACCCGGGTGTGATTTCATTACGTCAGACATGATTTCATTACGTCAGACAGGCTATATTACACCACTCAGTTCACACGGGTGTGATTTAATTTTTAACAAAAACTAGCGGTTCAAATCCATCGTGGTGCATGTGGCTTGAATGAGCGTCTATCTATAAGAACACAATTGGCCGTGATTGGGGAAGGGAAGCCAGGCGGATGGTGATATTTGTCGATACGTTAGCGGCGCTAATGAGCGTCAAGCTGCGCCTAAATCCTGAGTCCCAAATCCTATGAATCGCCCTATGAATGGGAGGAGTAGGGTGGAGGCGCTGCTATGACGTTTGGCTCGGTGGGTGCTCCTCAGTCCTCACTGGCAGATGGGCTGGTACGGTACGTAGTGGAACACCAGCAGTCGCAACACAGATATGTGGGCTTAATTGGCATAATATAAGGATAAAAGAGTCTGCACACCAAATTAATGCTCCCAAACTACATTTGGGAGCATTCAGAGCATTCAGCTGTATATCAGCCACCTTTTCAACTTAATTGGCATACTGACAAAATTGGGAGAAAAAGGGTGTAGCTAAAATAGTATGTCTCGTTGTGTTTTGTTATTTCAGAATGACCTTGCACTTTCCAGTCATGCATGAAGTTAATATGATAATGATTTAGTCCCCACTTTAATCCCCAAACTGTTGAGTTTTGTTTTTCAATTCACATGAGATTTTTCCTCTGCCTTTACTAATCCTATTAGGAGTAGTGCAGGGTGCTGTTATTACTGTAATACAGTGCCCAGGGAGCAGTTAGTGTCTTGCTCATGGACATTTTGACACGCTGTAGACTGGGCGTACCGGGGGTGAACTGGGGAGGGGACCTTCAGATTCAACATGGCCTCTCTACCCATTCAGCTATCCTCCCTTGAACTTGGCCAAAAAGCTGAATGACGACCATAAAGTGTTATAACCAATTTTAGACCGTCTGCTTGCTAGCTAGTGTGCTGAGAATGTGTGGTGTTCTGTTGTGATGAGGTGAGGAAAGGGGTCACCGGTAACTGGATTGGGCTGCGACGAACAGCCTTGGCAAGGGAAAGTCTATGGGATAGTGTGGAACTCGGTCTAGGATATAGAGTAGGACGAAGGGACAGAGTGGTACAGTATATATAACATACCCAGCCTTTGTTTTCCATGCATGAGGGGGTAATATAAGGACAGAGAGGGTCATAATCTTGCACAAATTAGTCATCTGCTGTATTGCCCCAAAAGGGGAAATATGGCGGCTGACCAAGACATCAACACAAGCTAAAGCTGTTTCAGCTCTCCGCATATAATACAACAAGCTCACAATGCATTTTGGGACCACCCATGGGGGGCTTTGTTGCAGAAAAATGACCCCACCCCCACCACCATATTAGGAACAAAATGGTCTCACCATGAGTAACGTGACATGAGTCATGTGACATTCATTGACCTTCATTGACAGGGTTTGATGATACTTTGATCGCCTGTGCCAATTACTTACCAAAAACATCATATGAACACAATATCCAATCATGCCCATATTGTAATCCCATTTTGAAGGCCCTCTATAGAACGCACCTCCAACAGAGCTTTCATTTCTGCCCATAGCGGAAGCCACAGCCATAAACGTAGACGCCCTTTCCGGCTCTGAGGCACGTGTCACAATTGAAGGCACAATATTCCCGAGATTCAGCATTTGCCTTCAATGAGCAGCTTCCGCGTGCGTAACATAAGTCCCGGAAAAGACGCGCTGTGATTGGCCAGTAGTCACTTGAGTGACAGCGAGAGACATGGAGGAGTCGCATGAGTGACGTCACTTGGGCAGCGACACAGCGTGCCTTCAGCAAATCCCTTCAGCACTTCTAAATAAGAAAGCTGCGGAGAACTGTTGCTTTGTGTTCACTCTTTAATGTTTTCTGTTAGTAATCTAATACCCCCTGGCGCTGATGTGGTATTGTTGTATTAATAACTTTGTTGTTTGTGTTTGTTTGTCTTGTTTTGTATTGTAATGTATTGTCATGACTGTTATAAAGATTTGTTTAAAAAAAAGCCTTCAGAACTGCACTTCCGCTTGACTTCCTGCCTTCATTGGGATACACGTCGCTCCAATGAACTGCAACGGCCAGTGAGGCTATCTATTTTTTATAATATCTATGGCCACAGCCACAAAAGGCGATCAGTAGCAGTAGCTTCCTTGTGTTGCCGTGCCCTCAGGCTGTAATTTGCACATTGCTGATTGCTGCACCCCACGTCTGACACACGTCTGGGTAGACGGTATGCAACCTTGCTGGGCGGAGAGCTGAGCTCTGGAGCGCACTTTTCTTTTTGTCCCTATTCTTTTTTTGATGCACTTTGATGCCATGTTAGAGAATATAATTATGCCCATTTGGACAATAATATTGTTCACTGCATCTCAACAGTCAATGAGAGGGGTGATCAGAGGATCTCTATGAACTCACGGTTCATAGAGTTAAAGGTAAAAGTAGGGTAAGTGATTTTCTTTTGTTAAAATTAGTGGTAAATAGCTCTATTCTGGGATCTACTCAGAATAGATAGCGTAGGTAGATAGATGGTGTATTGTGATTTACTCATAGCTTTTTTTAGTTGTTCAGTGGCAGGCCGCCAGCGGTATTTCAGCTGTTGATGCCGTACTGACATATCTGACATCCATACAGACATACACACACGGCCAGTCATTGAAGAGGTTAGGCACCGGTCAAAATGTATTTTCAGGTAGGGATACCAATTTGATCCAATTAGAAGAGAGAACTTGCACAAGATGCAGGATACACGAGGGAATTTGCAGTGATGAGTCGAATAAATGAGCTGACAAAGTTGGAACTGAAACGCTATGACATTGAACCTGATAAATGGGTACCCTCTCCTGATTGGCTGAAATTTGGCAGGCCATTTCTGTTTGTTAAAGAGCTGAGAGACAGGGAGACAGACCTCTGTCACTGAAGAAACACTATAGCAATGATTGGTTGCTATCACAAGATAGTGTTTTAACCTTTTACCAAAACATATTTTTGTTTTTAACCACTACCCTACCCTTTTTGAGTGGTGCAAACCACTCCAACAACTGGCTTTGTACCCGTGTACCCGTGTTTGTTCGTACCAAAAAAACGACCAAAAAAACGAGCATGGTTGCTATGGTTAGTATGTGACGTCACTTACATCACAGATATCACGTCAGAGTGAATGTACAGTAACTATAACAATAAATGTGTAGTTGCACCACTCAGTTCACACGGGTGTGATTTTTTTTTTTAAGTCTGAAAACCATTGTCTGTGTTGAATCCAACTACATGCTCTGGAAGGCTGTTCAGCTGTGTGGAGTAAAGCTATAGGTTCTGTTCAAGGAGCGTGTTATGGAGCCTGGCAGACTGAGAGCACATAAAGTAGGCGTCTGATCCGCCGTCTGGTGTATGGTGGAGGTCTGTGGGGGCAGTGGTGGGTGTATATTTCATACAATACTAGCAGCAGCAGCAGCAACATGTCTTCTGTGGATAAGGCTGCGGATGTAGAGTTTGGTGCAAAGGAACCAAAACAGAGAGTGGGAAATCTACAGTGCTTCACAGAATAACATTCAGTTAAAAATAGCAGTTTTGCATTGTGAAGCATTGCAGATCGATTGTTTCGAGCAAAGCGATTTTGGTGTAGAGGGAAAAATGGAGTGGACCAGGTAAAGAAGAGCCCTGGGGGAACCCCAAGTATTGTTTAAATAGACTGGAGGGTGGAATCCAGCATACTAATAGGACCACATTTTATCTATAGATTTATTTTATTTTAAATTGTTTATTTGTGCATTATTCTATTTATGAGAGCCATTTGGTCATGAAAAAGAAAACGTGATTCACTTTTTTGACTGCTTCCAGTTTGATCAATGCTTAAACACACTGTCTAGATGTGCATTTCGGACAATTTTAGCAGACAGTATATAGATTTACACCCTCTCTTAGTGAAACAGAGCTGAGTTGCGACTGTATTGGACTGCTTCTTTCTGTCTTTGTCAAAAAATAGCTGATCACACCGGCTCGCAACATGGCTCGCTGTGAGCTTGGAGATCTGCTATTTTTGCCGCATGTTCCGACCGGAATAGGGATGCTGGGGTTCAAGGTGGTTCAATGTACAACAGCAAAGGTTAGCGTGTATTATGCACTAACATTTGCTGCTTTATTAAATCCAGAGATGTTGTAGGTAGGGGATTGCAGAACCGTTACATCACTTGCCCCTCATGCTGTAACATCATCTGGGATGAATCTGGGACTAATATTTACAACATGGCCCGTAGCCCCTCTCCGTCTACCACAGTGGTTGTCAGAGTGGTCCCCAGCAAACTTTGGCTATTCAAAAATAGCAGATATACAAGCGTGTGCGACTGTGCGTCTGCTATTTTTGAACAAAAAATCACACTTGTGAAGTGAGGGGCACCTCACTTCAAGTACAAACATTGTACTCTAAACAAACATTACAATTCCATAGACGTGGCTGCCATATTATGACGTAATTTCCGAAAGCCAGACGTTGAAGGGGTTAGCTCCCCTCCAAAAATATTGAAAGTGTTGGAAAATTGAATGAATGAATGAATTGAATCATTTTCGATTTTTACACAAATCTTCTCTTCTGGGGGTCCCTTTCAGATTGGGGTCCCCGGCTAAATACAAAATCAATTTGGGTGTCCTTTATATGAAAATGTCTATCGTCCCGCACTGTCAACTATCATCCACCAAAGATCGATCTAAAAAGAAAAAACAAATATGGAAGCCAAATAGCTCAACTGTGATATTCAGGGTCAGACTACAGTAGGCCTATAATCTCCCAATCTCATATTCATTATAGGTTCCAGAAGGGATATGCTGCCCAAAGATTACATGGTATATGTTTAAAGACTTAAAGCTGCAGCCATGGACAAATAATTGATACCATGTCCAGCAGATTCATATTTTTCCTGTGTGTGTGTGTGTGTGTGTGTGTGTGTGTGTGTGTGTGTGTGTGTGTGTGTGTGTGTGTGTGTGTGTGTGTGTGTGTGTGTGTGTGTGTGTGTGTGTGTGTGTGTGTGTGTGTGTGTGTGTGTGTGTGTGTGTGTGTGTGTGTGTGTGTGTGTGTGTGTGTGTGTGTGTGTGTGTGTGTGTGTGTGTGTGGGGTAAACGGATTGAAGAGCGTGGAGATGATGCTTGTCGTGAGGGGAAAAGGTTAAATGAGAGATCCCACTCATTTAAGGGGACGATAGCGTGATGTGTTTCTCCCTCTAACCAGCTAGTACGTCTGTTTGAGTCACAACTTCATACACTGATTGAACGACCTCCTGTGTTCCACTGGGGTGCTCTGTGTGTGTGTGTGACCTGGCAATGAAATCTCCATGATCCTCATGGAAGTCTATTGAGTGAGAGAGAGAGAGATGCTGAGCGATTACTGGGACGGTATGATTAATTATACTTTGCTGTGAGCATGTTAGCGGATTTATGCCAATAAGCCATTCAAAGTCTTTCACCAAAGGAAACTTTGTATAAAATACATGTATCATTTTGAACATACTGCTACCGAATTACACATAGTATTAGGAAAGTGCCTCATCACGGTACCTGAAGTAAGCCTTGCCGAGCCATGCATGTGGGCTATCTAATAGGGCAGGAGCGACCAGCCCATCTTGTGTTTCTGTAGCGTGAGACAGCTTGATGTACAAGTACACCCTCTGGACATGACGCTAGTATGTCGCAGGGACTTACCCCCTATACAACCCTTGATGCTGAGTGCCAGACAGGGGAGGCATTGGGTCCCATTTTTATAGTCACTCTAACCACAAGGCCCGAGCCGGTATAGCTGAGGTAATACCAGCTATAATAGGAAATGTTCCCATTTCCATCGTTGGGTAGAGCAGTTAAACATTCTGAATTTGACTTTGACAAACTCATTTACATTCTAGATGCGTTTATTTGAAAAGCCACTGCCGTTTAAAAGCCAGAGGTTAGGTTGCTCTCGGCCATGTACATTCTGGTATGCTGCTGTTGTCACTACTACATTGCATCGTGAGAATATTAATACCGGTCCAGTGATTGCAATACTGTAATATTTTCTGAAGTCAGCATGCATTTCACGTACTATTTGAGTACCTATAGCTTTCGGGCACGGGGCATATTAAAGAAATCTCTGATACTAATTTTGCATACTAAATGGTACGCAGCCTTACGTGACTTTTGAAAGATAAAGAGTCATTGCTGATTTTAAATGGTGGCATGAGTCGAGGTGGATGACTCTCGCTGTTCATAACCCTGATGGGGACAGGTTGGTTGGCAGGTCATTTCCAAGTGACAATGTCGCTGGCACCCACTGACTGGCACTACACAGCTGGCTTATTACGAAGGTGACGAAGAGGGAGAAGGATTGTGTCTTTGGTCCACCTCATTAATCATATGACAGTTTGTGCCAGGGTCACTTGGCAACGAGCCAGCATGGGTCACGCACGGTTCACCCCCAGCATGACACCCCATTAACCCTGCCGAGTATGAACGTGTACAGTTGTGTGTGTTTGCGCGCGCGCGCGCGTGTGTGGCTGTGTCTCTCTACTGAGGAAAAGTGTGCTTGTCTTTAGGCCGAGTCAGCAATCTTGTGTGTGTGTGTGTGTGTGTGTGTGTGTGTGTGTGTGTGTGTGTGTGTGTGTGTGTGTGTGTGTGTGTGTGTGTGTGTGTGTGTGTGTGTGTGTGTGTGTGTGTGTGTGTGTGTGTGTGTGTGTGTGTGTGTGTGTGTGCGTGCGCGTGCGCGTGCGCGCGCGCGTGCGCGCGCGCGCGTGCGTGCGTGCGCGTGCGCGCGTGCGTGCGTGCACATGGAGCGTATATGTGCAGCGAATGGTCAGGTTCACATTCCGTACGGGTCAAGTGTTAAAGCGTTCCCTGAAGATCACTATCATAACGGCAGCTGTGGGAGACCAGCACTCATTACACAGTACACTCATACCAAATTAACCTTTATAATTTTATATTACGGCAGTGGTTCTCAAACGTTTCTGTGCCAAGGACCCCCAAAAGGACATATAATTGACTGCGGGACCCCCATCTGAAAATGTTTTGTGGCAGGGATCCCCAGATAAGATTTGTGTTGATTATTATTATTTTGTTTTTAATGTTCAAAAATAGCGGTGAGCTTTTAGATCTGCTATGTTTGAATAGCCAATGTATAAATGGATGAAGTGCTTAAGATTATTTTGATGCTGTAATTGCTGGGGACCCCCTGGACCCCATTTTGAGAACCACTGTTTTGTTTTTTTGTCCCTTCGTACACTGTCAGAGTTAAATTTACACACGCACGCACGAACCCACGTGCCCGCGCACGCACACACTGCACTTTCATGCACGTCTCTTTCTCTCTACCACACTCACACAAGCAATACAGAATGCTGTTGTGGAAAAAATATATATATATCTCAGTTCAGACAGCCCCCAATAACACATCAACCGCACCTCCCCTTGAGAATCAGAATTTATGTGGCAATACTATTTTTGTCACTGTGGGGGTCGCATTCTGTTGCTTCATATCTCCACCCATTTCCCTGCATTCATTTATGAAAGGGGATACAGCATATTGTCACTGCCTGTGGCTTCATCATCACCCCAGTACTTGGTATTCAGTTTTGACCTACCGCTATCCACCATTAAGTTCTTGGCCGTCCGGAGTGTCCGTCCCGCTGTGAAGGAGGCTGGACAGTCCTGTCACGTAAGTCTCTCGCTCTCTATGTGAGGAGGGGGAGGAGGAGGAGGGGGAGGAGGGGGAGGAGGAGGAGGGGGGGGGAGGAGGAGGAGGAGGAGGAGGAGCGGAAGCACCAGGGGAGTAATTGCGTCTTACGGGGACTTGCCAGTAATGGCATCGCATGGGACTCGCATCATCGGCTCCCCCAGTGGAGCAATTACACCATTCACCACCTAATATGCCCTACAGTAGTAGAGTAAAATAATCAGTGCTCTGTTTTCCGTTTGTAACCGAACGTAACCACATTTGAGCACGCTCAGGAGTTTGTACACACCGTGTAAAATGATAGGCCCTTACACACCGGGGCATTTTTTTAATTTAATTCTGATTAATTCACCCGTGTTGTACTCGTGAGTACATCCACACGTTTGGAGTGGCCATAGCTGAATGCGTAGAGAGCCCACCTGGGAAGCAGAATGTCCCAGTTTGGGGATTTGTTTTTATGCAAGTCAGTGTGGGTTCATTCAAAACTTTTCATAGCCAAATATCCTACACCTTCTCTGTGTCGTTAACGATGTTTCATCCACTGTGACCGCATCCCTCTCCACCTGAAGACTGGTTGTTTACGTCAGCTGGAATCAGTCCAGCTCCATAGCCTGTGTCTGTCTCTCTACTTTAATTAGAAATTCTTTCGTCTGGTCTCCGCGATACCGTTGGCAACCTTTGAGGATGGTCGTCGAAAAGCACGCAGCCTTGTGTTCCGCTGGCTGCCTCCATCACAGGAGACCCAGGGGGGGCGGAGACACCTGGATAATAGTGTGTGTGTGTGTGTGTGTGTGTGTGTGTGTGTGTGTGTGTGTGTGTGTGTGTGTGTGTGTGTGTGTGTGTGTGTGTGTGTGTGTGTGTGTGTGTGTGTGTGTGTGTGTGTGTGTGTGTGGGGCAATGGGAAAGTGAGGCTTGGTGAAAGGAGGTATAGCACACACCTGCCTCGAGTCACGAGAGAGAGAGAATTTAGTTGATTTAACTGTGGCAGCTCTGGATGCCTAGCCTTGTTGTTTGACCCTGATTATGATCTCCCCTCACGTGCGTACACACATGCACGCACGCACACACGCACGTCTCCTTACAAGGCTGACAGCAAGGCAACAAGGGCCTGACAGATAAGGACCACAAAAGGCTGAGGTAAGGGAGAGGGGGACAGAGAGGGGATATTATGGAGAACAGATGGAAGCAAGAAGAGAGGATCAAACTCCCTCCATGTGCCTGGAGCATGTTTTGGGCTTTGCGTGCGTGTGTGAAAAGGTCTGGGACAGTGGGGGGGGCGGAGCCACGGGGGATACAATAAACTTACAGTGCAATCAGAGTGACAGGCTGTATCTTTGGACAGTGGACACATTAAAGTAATGTGGCATGCTGTCATCACTAGGACAGACATGGCGTTACAATGTCATAGCATAAGGGCCTACATGCCAAATCAAAGTCTAGACCTGTGTAGTCTATATATACACAGAATGCCATGGGCAGACTGGAAACAAAAGCCTGTGAATCTTTATCAGCTGCACTCATATTTGTTATTTACATTTAATGTAATGTGAAGATAAAGCCCATTAACCAGCTGATCAGACAGTGTATCGAATAAATGCAAAGTAAGGGGCCTCAGTATTTGTTGAACAGGTGACACTTTGCGTTATAAGATAGAAGTTTATGAACTCATGGGAGAAGTTATTGAACACGCATTGGCCAAGTAGTAGGGGAAAGTATGCGTCATAGGACCAGCTGTGCTGAAAAGGATGAATACAAGGCCTGTGTCAGGGTGTCTTGACTCTATCAGAGGATCAGAACATATCACAAGGCTGCAGGTGAACAATAATGATAACATAGATTAATTCTACCTTCATTCTTCTTCAGGCCCAAGCATGATACAGTAATCTATTGCACTGTAGATCTGCTATTTTCACTAGTTTGGGTCCTGGGAAAATGATCTAATTTCTATTTTATTGCACAGACCCTTACAGTCTGTTTCGCAAAACACACGGTATCAGTGTTACACCTGCATTGGTGTCTTTGTCTCCAGCCATTTTCAAGGTGAACTTGATCCACTGCCCATCAATTTGAAACCAATTAAGTTTCTCACCTATCATCCGGGTCACCAGTTTCTGTGTAACCAAGATGGACTGAGTTGAATGTGTGTGAACAATGAGATGGTTGTGATTTGTGTTGCAATTGTCCCTTCCTCCCTCTCTGCATCTGCTTATAGTGTCCGTCATTATAATCATCACCGATGACTTATAAGAAATGTATGTTTTATACAGTATTATTAACTACAATGAAATAGAGTTGCAGTTGCACGCTTGCTGCTGGAGGGAGGACTTAAATGGCATGTATAGTATTGGATTCAATTTGCCAGACGGTCTAGTTCCGCTCTATAGCCTTGTGGACGCCCTATCCCATACCCTGGAGGGACGGCGAGTCTGAGGTTATGAAAAAAAAACATATCATAGTTGTTGACCTATTTGAAAAATAATCTGGGAATGAGCCCCTCTGCCTGCTGGCATTGTGCACAAGAAATATGATGCTGTTCGGCCCAGCAGTTTGCAAAATTTGTGTGTGTGTGTGTGTGTGTGTGCGTGCGTGCGTGCGTGCGTGCGCGCCCTGCTTAGCCTGACAGAGATAACAAAATGGGAAGACGATGGAGGAATGACTGACGAGGCTCTCAATGAGTGTATGATACTGACAGCATCATGTGAAAGTATGTGGAAGTGTCCTGTATTTATTTATTTTACAATATTGGGTTTAACACAGGGTGTTTTGGTGTACAACATTCAGACCCGGGGTCTCGGGTAAGAGGATAAATCTTGGAAGGGAATTAGACTGATTGACAGTGCACTGATATGAGAGAGAGAGAGAGAGAGAGATAGGGCATGGGAGTCGTCGGGGAGATTAGCGCTGACAGGCAATTTAGAGAGTCACTCCCTCATCCATCTGTCTTTGACACGCTCACACCGCTGAGACCACTTTATCAGCAAGGACTTTGTATTTTTTATTTTTTCAAAGGTTGAAGGCAAACAACAACAATGCACAATCCATCCGTTTATCTTGTCTCATCGCAAGTGACATCTCACGCCACGAGTACCTTGAAACGTAAACACCAAGCGCATGGCAAGTCGTTCTATATACCTTTTTAAATGGCTGAGCTGAAATAAGACAAGCTTGAATCTCAGCACTGCATGCTGTAATCAGCAGCACAAGCTAAAGCTGTATCTTCCCTATAGGGACAATACCCAACCATGTCTGGACCAGGGCCCACTTGAAAACCTCCAAAGTGTCCGCGGCCCATCCGTCATTGGGCTGTAGGGTTAAGTGGTCACTCGAGCACGTCCCACTGGAAGGAGACCCCCGGGCAGACCAAGGACCAAATGGAGGGATTACATCTCCACACTGGCCTTGGAACGCCTTCCCCCAGGAGGAAGTTACTAATGTTACTCTGGAGAGGGACGTCTGGAGCTCTCTGGTGGAGCTGTTGCCCCCGCGACCACACACATCCACTTGACTTGACTACACACACACACACACACACACACACACACACACACACACGGCTGCAGAGCTACCATTCTGTACATGTAGCATACATTATCTAATAATAATCTATAAATGCGCCACGTCTCTTTTTTAATGTTTGTTTTTGTGATGCGCCACGTCTCTGTATGTCTGTAATCTGTAATCCACGTAACTCGAGAACCGTTCGCGCCACCGACTTCAAATTTGACACACGCGTTCCACACCACCACAGGGAGTGTAGTGCCCGGTGTCGAGTCATGGTTGTGCAGTGGGGCATGGAATGGATCTCCAACTTCCATCGTTACCGACTCGGTGCTCTACAGCTATAATAACTGGGTGGGGCATGCATTTCCAACATGCATCGTTCCAAGTAGGCCAGTGCCCAACGGGCACCGCTGTAGTATAGACAATTTCTTTTTCACTTAATTTGTATTGATGAAAAGACGGACAACAAAAAAAAGCAATACGGAAAAAGAAAAGGGAGAACAACAAAAACAAGGCTGCATTATTCATATTACAAGATTACAAAATCCTCATACATTATCACTAGGCTGAAAGAAGACTTTTCCCACTTTTTACCAGCTGATTCGAAGAATCGGCAGGTCTATATTAGGATGGGAAACTTGCAACACTAGATCAACACCTAGATCATTCTGCTGAGTGTTGCCAAGTCTGCTAGTCTGCATATATTTCCAGCCAAGTCTGCATATTGCATATTTCCAGCCTAACGTGGAGGCTGCTTAGCTTATTTCTGTCACGACAGTTGGCAACACTGGCAACCATACTGTCGAGTACTTCTTGCTGAGTGTTGCCAAGTCTGCATATTTCCTGCCTGCATATTTCCAGCCTAACGTGGAGGCTGCTTAGCTTATTTCTGTCACGACAGTTGGCAACACTGGCAACCATACTGCCGAGTACTTCTTGCTGAGTGTTGCCAAGTCTGCATATTTCACAAGCCCACAAAAAACACCTTTCAACACACTACTTACACACACTCCAACTCGCTTATAATTCGCGGACCTGGCAACACTGCCTCCCCTCGCACCATTGGCTCAGACGCACACACACACACACTCACACACACACACACGCCTGGAAGCCACCGCCCACTGTGATCTCTCCTCAGGAGAAGAGAAACAGCGGAGAAGGAGGAGGAATTGTCACCTCACGATTTCGCTTATTCCTTCTAAATCTCTGTATATAAAATATAGCTAACTCATCGAAACTCTTAGTTACATCAATATTGTTCTTCGCCAATAGTTGGTTTGTGCCAAAGTATTACTATTATAGAGTTCGCATTGGCCAATTCCATTGCCACGCACATTCACAGCCATTTCCCATCGCGGTGGTTTGACCCAGAGCCAACTCATAGAAGAGTTACGACATTGAGGGGGCAGAAACCCAGCGCTCGAGCGCTGTTCATGCAGGCTGAACTGAACAGTTTCGGGAGACAAACACAGCAGTTACTTTTGCACCATGCTAATGCCTGCTAAAGCTAATGTTGACAGCCTGTGTGTGTGCGTGCTTGCACCTATGGCTTGCAGGAGAGAGAGGCAGGCGGAGCGGAGGGGTCTCGTCTCGCGCAGCGTGTGTGTGGAGTTTATGCTTTGAGAATTTCTGCCCTCTTCCATGGCATTTGCAACAAAAAAAACATTCTCCCATGTTGATAAGAGTATTTTGAAAAGCACTAAAGCAGTGGTTCTGAACCTGTGGTCTGGGGACCACCAGGTGGTCCCCAGCTACATGATGGAGACTTGGTAACCAAATGAACCCTTAGAGATCTTTCACTCTTGCGAGTACAATTAAACCAAGTGGGTCCTTTTGGTTCAATTTCACACTCTCAACAGTTGAAAAATTGTTAAACATCTGCATTACTTCTACACAATTTGAGAATGTAGCAAAATTACTTTGATCAACATTGGCCTGTTATCTCTCCTAATGGTACCAACATCAATACAGTTCTTTAGTTTGGGTCTGGAAGGCTAAATGTCATCAAATGGTGGTCTGTGGCTCAAATGCAGAATAAATAATGGGCCTTGATATGACAAATCTTGACAACCACTGATTTAAGGTATATTTAGAACGGATACAAATATGCGATTAATTTGCAATTAACTATGGACAATCATGTGATTAATCGCGATTACATATTTGAATCGATTGACAGCCCTATTATATAAGACAGAGGCAACAATTGTGCAAATAGCCAATCCACAAGTTCACAACGACCTTGGACATCTGCTATTTCACAACATTTATCTGTGGAACCATTCTGTTGCTTGTCTGGGTGGGGGGGTCCCCAGTTCAAATATGATTACTTTGGCGGGTCACAGCCTGAAAAGGCTCCCTAAAATTGCTAGCCTACCACCTTGATATTACCAAAAAAAATGTTGTAACTTGTTGCCTTATCTAACTATTCATTGATTCACTCCCAAAATCCATTTGGCAAAAAAAAACAAATCACACCTGTGTGAAGTGTGGGGCGCTCACTTCGCATTCTCTCATGTTGGGCTAGTTGGTGTCAAGGTGATGTATGTTTGCTCAGCAGTTGCTGATGTCTGCTCAGGAGGTTTGAGTGTTTACTCAGACCAAAAACAAATTAGAGGGAACATTGCCGCGGACCACCGCACCAACCTCTGCAGGGACCCCCCTTATATTAAACACACATCTATACGGAAGCTGCTGGTTATTATTCATATTGAATCAATTCTTGAATTGAATTGATTGAATATAAGGGTGGTCCCTGCGGAGGTTGGTGCGTGGTCCGCGGCAATGTTCCCTCTAATTTGTTTTCGGTCTGTTAAATCAAGCTACAGACAACACATTCCAAATAACCTCCATTTCCTCTAATGACTTGATAGTCACCAATGTTTGGCTCCATTTTGTACTAGGCTACACTCACCTGGACAGATCCTGTTGTTGTTTACACACACACACACACACATAAACAGACACAGATATATACATTTCAGATAATAGCACAATTCTGAAGATTGTAATCAGCTGGTAATGAATTGATTTGAATCAATTCTTGTTAAGTATGAATGTTAGTTTTTCCATAACATACAGTTCCTCAGTAATGTCCATCCAATGTTCTTTCGTTGGTGGGTCCTGTTGGTACCAGCGTTGTGTGATCGCTTTCTTACTTGTTGCTAAGAGGATCTTGATTAAATATTTATGTACTGTAGTATAGACAATTTATCGATGCAAAGTGCAGCGGTGTAATGACATGGCAGTGGTCACCGCGTGGTCGACCAAACTGCGCATTTCGGTCTATAAACGGTACTGTACAGTGTACAGCAGCTGTGAACGTACCTGCCGCGATTGTGAACAGAGCAGCAGCCACATCTTCTGACTTCCTCCACGTTAATAGCCTACCCTCCACCAGAGCTGTTGGGGGGCGGGCCACGTGTGTGCTAGCAGCAGCCACCGGGCTCCGGGCTCTCAGTTGAGTTAACTTAACTGTCAATGCATCTGTAGTGTAGCCTTATGTATTTATTATTTTATTTTACCGACGGCACAGGTGGGCGGCCGTGGGCCCCAAATTACTCTGGCCCCAGCACTATTGCGGTGTCTGCGTCACGGTATTTACGCCCCTGGCAAAGTGCCATTTGATTATAACCCCGTGCACTCACTGTTGGCACCTTGGGCTGTCATCCACTCAAACCTGTCTGACTCATGCGTCGTTTTTGTATTCATGTCACAATGTCACTCTTCACAGGGCAATGATGATACAGGCATTGATTCAGAACATAGGGGGTACATTTTTCTGTCATAAAAGAGATCATCTGACACAGCGGGGTGTCATTGTGGATCCTGACAATGAAAGCCATTCCCAAGCTCTGTGTGTGCGTGTGCGTGTGCGCGTGTGCGTGTGCGTGTGCGTGTGCGTGTGCGTGTGTGTGTGTGTGTGTGTGTGCGTGTGCGTGCGTGTGCATGTGTGCGTGCGAGCGCATCCTTTTCACTGTGGTAAGACTTGCATGAATTTGGGTGTCATGAATGGCATCTCAGAGATGTGCCTGTGACTTTTATACTGCGGTATTGGAGTCACAGGCCTTTTGGTGTCACAAGCGACACCTCAGAGAGACTTGAGGTAACTATTTTTCTCTCGCTCTCCCTCACAATCCCCCCCCCTCCCCACCCCGCAGATGCTATACTGCTGTCACAGGCAGGGAACAACACAGGGGGAGGGAGGGAGGAGGGGGTGACAGAGATTGTCTGTGTGTGTTTGTGTACTTTTTAGTATTAATATACTTGAGTGTGAGGGCCCCACAAAGATATAATAAATATAAAAAGCCATAGAGAGGACAAGTTCCTGGTCCTCACAAGAAAAAGAAAATGTTAGAATATTAAAAAAGATGTTTACATCTTGCAAGTTACAGACATTCACGTTCGGATTAGGTTTAGACATGTAGAGGTTAGCTTTAGGGGATGGTATGGGGTTGGAGTTATGCCTGATCTGTACATGTGTCGTGCACCGGAAACACAATCTGCAGATCAGTTATTTTCAGGCTTGGGATTGAAAGGTAATAAAACACCATGCATATCCATAATATTGCCGTCATGTCCTCACAAAATGTAGTAATACCAACATGCATGCTTGTGTGCGTGAAAGAGAGAGAGACATACTGTAGGACGAGAATGGTGATGATGGTAGGCGGGATGTGTGTTATAAAACGACGGCCCACGCATCTGTCATTCATTGGATGTTTAGTTAATGAAATGGGATTAGGAGCAACCCAAGAATCAGGCTGCTCATTATTTATTCCTCCTCCATTTTTATCTCATCCAGCTGCTAGATGGTGATAAATCTTCACTCGCACACGGTTTGTCCTCGCAGTTGCGACACTGCCTTCAGAGTAAGGGTGACACTACAGAGGACAGAGGGCTGCAGACATACAATTTACAATTTAGCAGACGCTCTTAATCCAGAGCGATTTACATTAGGCAAGAACAAAAAGTATGGGAATACATCACATATATAAAATGCATTTATCAAGGAACATGCGTAAGCTAAGAACGTAACTAGAACATATCTATATAATGACACTATACATATTAACTATACATATATACTATACTATATGAATGGAGCAGTGCTTCATAGCCACGCACACACAAACACACATGCACGACAGCTGACGGCTAATCAGCTTAACCCTTAGAGAGCTGGCTGGAGGGATGCTAATTTGTAAAAGAAAAACAACGTTGAAACAACGCGGAAGATGTGTGACTGACACTTATTCATTTTTCTTTGTGGAGGATTATTATTAACTTTTTTCCACAAATGTCATATAGTTTTCATTTAGACTCTAGAGCACTGTTTTTTCTCAACGTTTTTCCGATACCGATACTGGTATCGGTTACTCGGGCCGATACCACCCTCAAGTACTCGTACTCTGAACCGGCCCCGATACTTTGACCCGAGTACCAAAACATACAATTGACACTAGACTGAACGAATGCAACGGGAGCAAGTCTGACCCAACACGGCAGCAAATCACCAAAAACAACCGATCTACAAGCAAAAATGACAACTGACAAGTGTAGATGGGAGTTGCATCTGCATCTATGAGAAAAGGGGGTAAAATAAGTGGTTTATCAACAAAAATAAAGTACTCGTATCGGTACTCTGTATCGGCGTGTACTAAAAACACCCCCGAGGACCCCCGGACCCTCGTTGAGAACCACCGATCTTGAGGAAATAAAGAGAGGGTATTGTAAAGCCCACCCCCAATCTGAACCCTGTAATCTCACACACACACACACACACACACACACACACACACACACACACACACACACACACACACACACACACACACACACACAGCCTCCAGTGTATACAGGTAGCTGGCCTTGGCAGTCCAATGACAACAGGAAGTGTTTTAGACTGGTGTGAAACAAGGTGTGGTAATGACATCACTGGCCGACATTGTTGTACCCTCATTCCCTTCCTCTGCTTCTATTGATTTTATTCAGGCATCCGGCTATTGCTTGTAAGCATAAATGTGGACACACACACACACACACACACGAGCACGCTCACTGCTAACGTACTCTGTTCTTGGGTGGATGGAAGGAGCACGTTGAGGTGACAGGCATGTTTCTGTGTGTTCATCAGAACTAACAGTCAACCTGCAAAACAAACACTTAATCAACCTATGAATCAAGGTCTATGTCGTTGCTGTCGGGCAGAAACCTTATCTCTGTTTTAACTTTTTGTGTCTTTTTTCTTCAAGTTTACGCCCTGCTTGATCATGTCACATCGTCACATGAAAGCATCAGAAGTCGAAATGCGTAGCTTCAAGCTTGTCGATCTGCTACTTTTGCTGTTTTTTTTTTATTTGAATCCTGAAAAGTAATAGTTTTGGAAATTGGGACATGGACTGGTGTAAATGCATTTTCCTATCTCTTTCTGCTAGTACTGAAAATGCATTTATTGTATAGCTCAGGGGTTCTCAACGTTTTTGGCCGGGGACCCCCGGAAATGCTTTGGCAATGTCTCGGGACCCCCGCCCCGCCCCCTCCCGACCCCCAATATAAATTGACTGCTACAATAACCTTAAACCATTTTGGGCGGGAACCCCTTTTGGTGTTTTAAGCATTGTTATAATTTAGCTATTTAAAAATAGCAGATCTACAAGCTTTTTTTTTTTGGAAAATAATTTGGGGACCCCCTAAAATAATTTGGCGACCCCCCGAGGGGTCGCGAGCCACGGGTTTAGAACCCCTGGTATAGCTCATAACCAAATGGTTATGGTGTTGTATTTGTTGTTGTTCACAGTGTTACAATCCTCAGTGTTCATGTATCCATTTTGTAACTCATACATGCTGTACAGTGGTGGTTCTCGAAGTGGGGTCTGGAGCCTCATGGGGATCCTTGGGGGGTGTACCAGGGGGTCCCCAGCAAAATTAGTTAATATTTCGTCACAACCACTATTATTTCACACTTTGGCTGTTCAAAACTAGCAGAAATACAAGCTCTGTGCCGCGCTGTGACCTTGTACTTGTTGTATTTTTCTGTGCGTGAAAATATTTGTACAATTTAGCTTATTATTTTTTAACACAAATGGGGTCCACTTCTTGGGGTCCTTGACACTAGATATTTTCAGATGGTGGTCTGTGGCCAAAATACATGTTAATTAATGTGGGGGTCCTTGACATGAAAATGTTTGAGAAACACTGCTATACAGTATGTAATCAAATTGACACGTTTACAGTATTGACACCGAGGTGTGTGTGTGTGGTGGGGTGGCTGTGGGTGTGCGCGTCGGGCTTGGGGGCAACATGTACAGATACACATGTGCAAGTGTAAAATCCATATGACATGGATATAGTGGATTGCCAATTTAGTGCTCTTGGTCTCATGCATGCTCTGACGATTGTTTGCTTGCTTTCTGCACTGTTAAATTCACTCAGTGTTATGTTAACTCAAATGTTGCTTGGTTACTTTAACATTTGTACATTCTCAGAGTTTTGGAGAGTTTACACTCCTCTGGAGTTGCAAATGGATAAATGAACACGGAGGACTTGACCGCGGCGTGAGGCTCCAGTGGTTTGTCTCTGTGTCAGTTCACCCATGCGAAGTAGGCCAGGCTCGTGGGTCACAGTCTGTCAATGAAGTCAATATGGGAGCCAGGACAGAACATCCCTCCCGCAGTCAGAACAGCCTCCCTGTGTCAGGAAGCCATTAGGATCCACCGGCACCGCTGACAAATGGATTATAGGCTGGGGGAGATACAGGGCCATAAACTCATCATCGCCTCACCACACACCGGAGGCCACTCTCCATCGGAGACACTCCCACAGCTTATACTGTATGTGTGCACACAGAGCCATGTGCCGCATTATCGCACACGTCAACATGTCATGGCCATATACAAGCACACGTGAGCATAAAACGTACGTGCACTGCACGCCAATGGCCTTTCTTTTAGTCTGTCTTTATGTCTGTCTGTCTTCCTTCCTGGCATTTAATTGTTTCACCGCGTGGTGACAGACAGTGGAGTGTGAACCAAGCGTTAAATTAATAGCTCATCATTGACACACACATAAATAGCGATACAGTAGGGAGAGAGAGAGAGAGAGAAAGAGGATGGTGGATGGTCCCACAGTCAATCGTGTGCTTTGTAGTATTGACATAGTGCAAAGCTATCAAAATGTTTCAAGGCGACTGTGGCTCAAGAGGTAGAGCAGGTCATCCAAATGATCCATGGGTCGGCGGTTCGAATCCCGGCTCCTCCTGTCTACATGTCGAAGTGTCCTTGGGCAAGACACTGAACCCCAAATTGCTCCCGATGTGCTGGTTGGTACCTTGCATGGCTTCCGCCGCAATCGGTGTATGAATGTGTGTGTGTGAATGGGTGAATGTAATGCACAATCTATGTAAAGCGCCTATATAAATGCACCATTTACCATTTTACCATTTTCAGTTTCACAAGTACAGGAACATCCTTACTCTCCAGAGTTAACTCTAAAGAGTGAAAAAGGAAATCTTAAGAGTCTATTTTCATTGCATATGTACACTTTGGAGTTTAATTGTCTCCACCAGCCGAAGGCATGGGGAGAGTATGTTTTGCACTCCGTACGTCCGTCGGTGTGTGTGTGTCTGTCCGTCCGTCCGTCCGTCCGTGTACAGCTAATCTCCGACACCGTTAACCCGGTCGATGCCAAAATTTGCACACACACTCCCTGGATGCCAACGATTTTCCAGAACGGCCTGTTATAGCGCCACCATGAGGCAGACTTATGCAAATCACATTGCTTTATATTACTCGTACGCATTTGATCCATACATCACGCAAATCGTTATACACCATCTCTATAGTCACATGATCAAAACGGACCTGTCCACTTCCCCATATTCCATCCCCATTGGCTAAGATTGCCTTCCAAAGTTTGCAAGATTGGTCCATTTTGAACAAAATGCCTCAAATCATGAACTCAACGAGCAATTTACGTGAAATCTTTCACGCACTTTACTACTAGGCTGAAGAATATATCCCACCCTTTTCACATTGGCCTGTTATAGTGCCACCACCTTGGATTTTTGCAAAACACATTTTTGGAACAAAGGCATAAGGCATAAGAAGAAATGGCACCCTTTACAAATTGGCTTATTATAGCGCCACCAGGAGGCCATAATAACCTGACCTTGCCTGGTGGAGACCTGTGCCCCAAGGGGCACTTTTTCTAGTTAACACTGTTTTACTGTGTTTGTTCGGCATGTGACCAGAAGTGTGTAAGTGTTTCTCAAAGCTTTTCATGTCAAGGAACCTGCTGTAGCTATTTTCAGAGCACAACACAGATACCTAACATTTCAAAATTGTCAATATATTTATTTAGTCTTAGTTTTAGGCATCATAGCTTAGTTTATATTTAGTTTTGTCAGTGAAAAAAGGTAGTCGACGAACATTTTTTGTCATAGTTGTAGTCGACGTAATTGACTGTGTGTGTGTGTGTGTGTGTGTGTGTGTGTGTGTGTGTGTGTGTGTGTGTGTGTGTGTGTGTGTGTGTGTGTGTGTGTGTGTGTGTGTGTGTGTGTGTGTGTGTGTGTGTGTGTGTGTGTGTGTGTGTGTGTGTGTGTGTGTGTGTGTGTGTGTGTGTGTGTGTGTGTGTGTGTGTGTGTGTGTGTGTGTGTGACCTCACTCCACTTTTCCTGCATGCCCTTGAACAGGAGATAGCCTGGAGGGTCAGGAAGAATGGTGCCATTTGAAACATGAATCAATGTCTCATCACATAAACTGAGCTGAAAATGGGAAGATTGATTCTCAATTCTCATGATTTGGAAGCCAGCCACTATAATGTTCATTATGCCAAATACAAAAAGGTGTTGTTCATTCAATGCTGATGCTGAGTCAACCATTCATTAAGTGTTGACTCATACTGTATCTGTGCTCTTACACAAGCGTGCTCCCGCGGCCAACTGTGAACAGTACTCTTGTTTTTTTTAGATCGGAAGAACATTTGATTCCATGTGTACACTATTCAGTGTATGTTTCCTATTGTTACTGGTCCCAGATTGTGGGGAGGGGGGGGGGGGGGGGGGCTGCGTGCACGTGTGCTTTGGAGTCGAGCACAGTTGTTGACTTAATCACGAGGGTTTTAATGACCCCTCCTGTGACCCCAATCAGCATGTTGCAGGGGCCAATAGGTGGTATTTTGACAATAGGTGGTACAGACCTACACACATAGCTGTTCATTGGAGACAGTGTGCACCACTGAAAAAGTCAACTGACAATCTCTAGTCAGGGACAATGGATGGAACTGCAACAAATTGCATTCTTCATCACTAAGGAGGCCTCATGATGTCAATTATGGTGCCTCCCTGGTTATTTCTGGCTGTTGTTGTTACAAAATCTAATTTCAGAAATAGGACTAAACTAAGTCATGTGTTCCTTTGTTTGGTGGTCCTGTGCTGAAGTGTTAATTGTCTGATTGCGGGGCTGTCACCGCAATTTGAACCAAGGCAGTTAGCACGCGGGCCGTGCTTGGATGAACAATAATCCTCTTGACGGTGTTCCATCAATGAGGGGCTTCCTTTGCGTTATGTTGGTGGAACAGAATGTCATGCTTCCTCATCCCATTAAGAAGGGGTTGCTGGTCTGCAGGTTGTCGTGTGCCATGATGATGCGGCGCAAATGTCTTTCAACAATTCTGTTCTTTTATAGAACAGAATGGCAATGGGGAGCAATTCTAGAGACACAAGAGGAGCTAATTTTAAATAATTTGTAGGCGCAGACTCTCATGCCACCCCCTCCCTCCCTCCCCTCTCTCTATCTGTGTGTGTACTTTGTAGTACTGTGTCTGTCGTAGTGTGCATGCAACAGGTTGTTTTTTCCAAAGGAATGTCCCGAATCATCTATCATCTCTTTTGAAGTTAAAAAGAGTGACAGTAAGAAAATGCCTCTTTTGTAAAACACAGCCTGATTTATATGTGCTGTATTAACTCCTGGACTGCGAGTGTACCTCGCCAAGTTTATCATAGTGACACTATCACCCTATCTACCACAAATACATAAACAGTAGTATCACTCTGTTAATGGATTTCCATTTATCAGAAATGCCCTGTCAGTAGTTTTGAGCACACAATTTAACTCTCAAAATTGAAGTAAAGAAACAAGATTGTACTGAAGGTGTGTAGTTGCTAGTTATGTTATCCATGGTTACTTACATTATTTAGACAGCATGCTAGACAAAAAAATAAATTGTAGCACACACTTGATTATGCAACAAGCCAGCGTATAATTGACCGGCTGAACGATTTCCTAATTGATTAAACTTTTATGAGGACCCTTCAATACACACTGGGTAAATACAATTTGTTATGGAAACAGTGTATTGCATATGCATAACCAATAACGTGTGCCAGCATGCGTTACAAGTGCTTATGCAGTTCTCCTGTTTGTACAAAACCAAGACAAGCAAGGAACCTACTGTAGCTATTTTCAGAGCACAACACAGATACCTAACATTTCAGTGTACAGTTTTTATTCGTTGACAAAATTGTCAATATATTTATTTAGTCTTAGTTTTAGGCATCATAGCTTAGTTTATATTTAGTTTTGTCAGTGAAAAAAGGTAGTCGACGAACATTTTGTGTGCGTGCGCGTGCGCGCCTTAGAGTCGAGCACGGTTGTTGACTTAATCACAAGGGTTGTAATGACCCCTCCTCTGACCCCAATCAGCATGCTGCAGGGGCCAATAGGTGGTATTTGGACAATAGGTGGTATAAACAGACCTACACACATAGCTGTTCATTGGAGACAGTGTGCACCGCTGAAAGAGTCAACTGACAATCTCTAGTCAGGGACAATGGATTGGATGGAACTGCAACAAATTGCATTCTTCATCACTAAGGAGGCCTCATGATGTCAATTATGGTGCCTCCCTAGTTATTTCTGGCTGTTGTTGTTACAAAATCTAATATAATTATGGGAAATAATTGTTTTCAGAAATAGGACTAAACTAAGTCATGTGTTCCTTTGTTTGGTGGTCCTGTGCTGAAGTGTTAATTGTCTGATTGCGGGGCTGTCACCGCAATTTGAACCAAGGCAGTTAGCACGCGGGCCGTGCTTGGATGAACAATAATCCTCTTGACGGTGTTCCATCAATGAGGGGCTTCCTTTGCGTTATGTTGGTGGAACAGAATGTCATGCTTCCTCATCCCATTAAGAAGGGGTTGCTGGTCTGCAGGTTGTCGTGTGCCATGATGATGCGGCGCAAATGTCTTTCAACAATTCTGTTCTTTTATAGAACAGAATGGCAATGGGGAGCAATTCTAGAGACACAAGAGGAGCTAATTTTAAATAATTTGTAGGCACAGACTCTCATGGTTATCTCATGCCACCCCTTCCCTCCCCCCCTCCCTCCCTCCCTCCCCCTCTCTCTATCTGTGTGTGTGTACTGTGTAGTACTGTGTCTGTCGTAGTGTGCATGCAACAGGTTGTTTTTTCCAAAGGAATGTCCCGAATCATCTATCATCTCTTTTGAAGTTAAAAAGAGTGACAGTAAGAAAATGCCTCTTTTGTAAAACACAGCCTGATTTATATGTACTGTATTAACTCCTGGACTGCGAGTGTACCTCGCCAAGTTTATCATATTGACACTATCACCCTATCTACCACAAATACATAAACAGTAGTATCACTCTGTTAATGGATTTACATTTATCAGAAATGCCCTGTCAGTAGTTTTGAGCACACAATTTAACTCTCAAAATTGAAGTAAAGAAACAAGATTGTACTGAAGGTGTGTAGTTGCTAGTTATGTTATCCTTGGTTACTTACATTATTTAGACAGCATGCTAGACAAAAAAGAAAATTGTAGCACTTAATAAAAAAATCACACCCGTGTGAACTGAGTGGTGCAAGGTCTTATATAGCCTGATCAGCTGTGGTCTGACGTAATGTCAGTGACCATAGTAACCATGCTCATTCTTTTGAGGGACAGGTACACAAACACACACACACACTGGTACTAACAAAGCCAGTTGTTGGAGTGGTTTGCACCACTCAAAAAGGAAATTATGTTTAATATCGAGATATCAGTGGTAGGCGGGTTCCTGAACTGTCCACAGCCCTCCTCTGAGACACAGACCAAACTACAAAATACATTATTTTGTGTCTGTACAAGGATGCCTGATTTATACTTCATTGTATGATGAGCGTTGTGTTGTGAAATTGTATATCCACTATTTTTGGCAAGCAACACTCACACCGAAAGACGTGTTTGAACCAACCAGCAGATACCATATAGGTCGACGATGTGAATACCTGAATACAATCTGATCAATCACTGTGTTTGAGTCAAACACTGCAAATAACAGTGTGGACAGTCAATCTCAATCCTAAGGGTAATATTTGAGAAACAAATTGGATTTGCCTGCTCTCTGAACAAAGACCAGGTTGGTAAAGCATATTTAACAATTGTATCTCTTATTTCCCCCCGAATATTCACTGTATCCTCAGGGATAATTTCTCTGAGGGGGTACAAATGGAACCAAATGGACCTGTACTGTATGTTACAGACCCACCCCATGTGGACCCCACAGCTGAAGTTAAATGTTTTCTAATAATAATAATTAATATCTACAATGCAACTAGTAACTAAAGTTTTCAAATAATTGTAGTGGAGTCAAAAAGTACAATATTTGCGATGTAGTGCAAGAGTACAAGCAAAAGTATTGACAATTGGAAATTCTGCAGTAAAGTTAAAGTACCTGAAAATATTATTAAGTGCAGTACTTGAGTAAATATACTTAGTTACTTTCCACCACTGCATAACACTATGCCATTATGTCATCAAGAATGTTTTGGGATTCATAAATGGCTCCCAGAAGACGCTCTCCTGTGAAGCAGTGTGTTTACTGTGTTTACTGGCTGATACACTTGATTATGCAACAAGCCAGCGTATAATTGACCGGCTGAGCGATTTCCTAATTGATTAAACTTTTACGAGGACCCTTCAATACACACTGGGTAAATACAATTTGTTATGGAAACGGTGTATTGCATATGCATAACCAATAACGTGTGCCAGCATGCGTTACAAGTGCTTATGCAGTTCTCCTCCTGTTTGTACAAAACCAAGACAAATCAGTGTGACGACAATAATTTATCCTTGGCATCCAGGCTACGTTTTTTGTTGGCTGCGCTGGTGTGCATAACTTTTTTTCAAATACTGTAGGTGCGCCATCCTATAATTTAGGTGAACCCACCCGCACAAAGACAGATCTGTTGAATGCGACAAATGGACATATGCATGTTTGGTTGCACTGGACATATTTTTGGGCCCATGGTTAGAGGGCCGGAGGCTGACATTTCTAAAAGGTCACTTTTGCTGAAAATGGCTGATCGACAAGCTCACAACACAAGGCGGCGCGCTTGCGACACGTTCACGTTGTGAACTTTTAGATCAGCTATTTATGTTGTGCGACACCGTGCTCAACTAGCCTAAGTATAATCAAGCCTTTGGGGGTGCGGCATGTACAGCTTGGATTTATTTATTTATTTTATCCCACAATTTTTCACCCTGTGTCAATTGTCTAATCATGTAATCCACTCCCTCTGCCAACCTGTGGAGAGCAACGGACTGACCTCATGCTTTTTCTATGCATGAGGAGTCCAAGCCGCTTCTTTTCACCTGACCGGGGGGAGTTTCCCAGATTCCAACCATCAGACCCAGTATGCAGATGTGACTTATATGCCAGTATAGATGCCAGGATTACTGCATGTTTTTTGTGAGGGTACATACCCTAGGGGGCACCAAGAGAACGTGCAAACTGCACACAGAAAGGCCCTTTTGCCAACTCCAGGGTATGGGCACTGATGATGAGAGGAGAGAACACGCCCTCGGCGTCCCCAGCGGGAATCAATTAAACCCAGGACTTTCTAGCTGTGAGGCGACAGTGCTACCGGCTGTGCCACCGTGCCCCTTACAGCATGGACCAGCATGGATTTCTACACAGAGGGCAGTTCTTTCAACATAAAATGCTGATTCAAGTTCAGGAGAGTTTGGTAAAGGCAATTCTATTGAATGCTGCCTTTAGGTATGGCATGGAAAGGAAAGGGGACATTTGCATTTCGTTCACCATAGAAAATGCTGAATTCATGGTCCAGAAGAGAGGGCACTTTTCACAGACAGGTAAAAGGACAGCCCCCTTTGATGTGTGTGTGCCTGCCTGTTTGTAGAGTGAGCTGACCATGTCTGATACATCTGAGGCTCATTTTCTCTAGTCTTCTCGAGTGCTGGATTTCAACACAGTCAGGAATCAAGAGGAATTTATTTGTCACTCATATTATGGCTAAGAGCAGCAAACACAGTCCGTTAACTCGGCTTCATCTTTCATGGTGCATTTTGATACTGCCTCTGAATCTCCCTCAGTGGTGCAAGAACTAAGAAGCAGTATAAAATACTCATCATTATGTTTCACAAAATGTTTTTAAAATGGCCTGATCTACAAGCTCACAATGTAGTTCAAATCAGCCTGCATTGTTTGCATATAGCACCTCGAGGAACAACATCATTGCAGATTGCACATATACAAAACCCTAACCCTGACAGTTTTAACCGGCCACAAATTAGTCTTAACCGGCCACGCATGTGTCTTAACCGGCCGTGCAGGTCTGACTAACGGGATCCCCATTGAACACATGCATACTGTAATAGTATTATATTTTATATTAGTATGCTGAATTAATAACAGAGGAGGACAATAAGATTGGATTCAACAGCACAAGATTTAAAAATGAATGCAATTCCCTTCCACACGCTACATGACGCTACGTCGGGTGAAAAGAAGCGGCTTGGACTCCTCATGCATTGAAGAAAGCATGAGGTCAGCTCAGGATTACACTGGGTGAAAAAATGGGTTACAAAATTGTGCAATATATATATATATATATATATATATATATATATATATATATATATAATAATAATAAAATGAATTCAATTTAAATTCAATAAAAATGAAATAGGAAAATCCTGCACACATAAAAAATAACACTTTGTCTAGTTTATAGACCGTTGGCTAGAAAACAGACAGATCCCCCTCTCCCAAAAAAACAACATTATTACAGGGAGCTTGGCAAACAATCAGAAAGCTGTAGTCCTACACCACTAACATTGTGAGCTTGTGTAGATCAAGGTTCAAGGTTTCTTTATTTTGTCTCCCAAGGGAGAAATTTGTCCTGGACCCCAAGGACCCGCCCTGCAGCATACAGATACAGATACAATACACAATAGAGAGTATGCGCATGCTTAAAGTGAATGGCACATCGAGTGGCAAATCGAGTGGCAAAGCAACAGGCAAAGTGAGTTTAACATTATTCAATGTTGTTTAATGCAATCAGATAAGACTTTTCTGTGTCGAGGCCAGAAAGTAGTTTTTTGCCACTCAGTAGGCCAACTCGAGTCGTGACAACTCATGACAACACAAACAATATTTTGGACCAAACAAATAATTACAAAGAAGAAAAACGACAAAAAAAGTGTTGTAACCTGCCGTTTTTTTCTTCTTTCTAATTATTTTTTCGTCCCCAAAAATTGTGTTTGTTGTCATGATTTGTCACGACTCGAGTTGGCTTTGTCCGCGGCGTAAACGTCTTTAAATAAATACTTTCTGAAATGTCTATGAGGAAAATGAACGGAGAATCATTTCCTGGTCCATGGTAGAGGGCGGGACTGCGACGCTCTATACAAGGCAACAAAGGCACACAGTGACCCGTACAACATTAAAAAAAAAACACACCAACATACCTAGTGCAAAAGAGGAAGAACATCACCTCATAACCTTCGACCCCTACCCTGTCTGCCCTCTGCAAGGACTCTGTTAAGGAGTGTGATTGACAGAGTGACAAAGGAATGCTTGTACCCATTATATTTGCACGCATGGACCTCGTACCTTCTACAGCTATTTTTGCTATTAGTCATACGAGTACAAGAAGTACTCGGTATATTGATTAAACAATCAAGTCAGACCTTGGGATAATTAAGGCAAAAAAAGGCTTTTGTACTGTAGTTCTGTGCTTCCACCCTGTCTAGCTGCTACCTGAGAGCGTGAATACTGTAGTTCTGTGCTTCCACCCTGTCTAGCTGCTACCTGAGAGCGTGAATGTACTGTAGTTCTGTGCTTCCACCCTGTCTAGCTGCTACCTGAGAGCGTGAATGTCAAGGTTCAAGGTTCTTTATTATTTGTCTCCCGAGGAAGAAATGTGTCTTAGACAAAGGGCCCGCATGCAAGCGTAGCCCTTATGCCCATGTCGCCGCAGTGCAGCGCCAAAATACATCTTTCTTGCATCAAAGAAAAAGAAAACAGAATAAACATCACATCACATTACATTACAGTTGCATTGTATTGTGTGGGCACAGAATGTACTTGGGTGGGGGGATAGGGGGGGGGGGGGTGGTTGGGGTGGCGGGGGCTTGGGCCAGGCACAAAAAAGCTCTCCTCCTACGCATACCATCGAAAGGGATGAGCTGCGCGGGGGGAGGAAAAAAAGATAACCTAGCTGGAGCAGGGGGGGGAGGGGGGTAGAAGGCGGCTGTATGTGTAGACATGTGTGTCCATGAGAGAAAGTTCGGTGGAATAGTTCATTTCCCATGTGTTTGTGTAAGTGTGTTCCTGGCATATCTTCCGAAGGTCATGTCACGTTGCCTCAAAGTCCTGCGTTATCATGGCGGGTTCAGTGGAAACTAACACGGCCCAGTCTGAAGACACAACAGGTGTCAGGGAGGAGGGAGGGTGGGGGTTGAGGTGGGGTGGGAGGCAGAGGATTCTTTTCTTGCGCTGTCTCTTCGTGTGGAGATTGTCAATGGGGGGGAAATCCAGATTCGTTTTTAGAGCGAGGGATATAGCAATATGGCTATTTCTCCTCTCTGTCCGTTATGGCTCTCTGTCCGTCATGTCTCTCTGCAGGGCGCTGACCTTTTCCAAGATCGTGTCCATCTTCTGATGTAATTCCCCAAGTGCCCTGCCCAGCTCGGCCACGGCAGGCAGCATAGGGGCTCCGTTCAGCGCTGCCACTTTTCCAATTTTTCGATACACAAGACCAGTGCACAGCCCGATCAGCAGAAATCCTGTCACCGTAAATCCAAATAGATATACCTCTTCTACGCTGATAATCTCCATGCACATTACACGCCAAGTCTTGTAGTCTTGGGTATAACTTGCGGGTGAAGATCCATCAGGGTATTGAGCGGGCTCTCCAGAACCCAATTTACATGGAAAAATGTTGTCTATCACGTACAGAGACCAGCACACTAATTCCATGAATAGTTCCATGTTTTGGTAGTTTCAGGAGTTTCGAAGAGACAGTGTAGAAGAGAAGTTCTGGGCAGACAGGAGTAGAGGGAGTAGAGGGAGAGAGAAAAAGAATGCGACCGCCCTCGTCAAGAGGCAAGCAAAGACTGTACTGTAGTTCTGTGCTTCCACCCCGTCTAGCTGCTACCTGAGAGCGTGAATACTGTAGTTCTGTGCTTCCACCCTGTCTAGCTGCTACCTGAGAGCGTGAATACTGTAGTTCTGTGCTTCCACCCTGTCTAGCTGCTACCTGAGAGCATGAATACTGTAGTTCTGTGCTTCCACCCTGTCTAGCTGCTACCTGAGAGCGTGAATGTACTGTAGTTCTGTGCTTCCACCCTGTCTAGCTGCTACCTGAGAGCGTGAATACTGTAGTTCTGTGCTTCCAACCTGTCTAGCTGCTACCTGAGAGCGTGAATGGCACCATTGAATGATTTACATGGAAATCTAGAGAGCTAGAACGAAGAGTACCGCCTGAATACGAGCAGGAAAGTATAAGAATGAAAAGAGCCATTCTCAAGAGCAGGAAAGAACTGGAGGGCCTAATTGATACTGTATACTGAATGCCTAATTGCAGCATGTAATTGTAAGCAGAATGTAATGGTTATGATCTGAACTGGCTCATTCAGACCCGCTTTCTTCTACAACACCCTGGTAACCAAGAGAGACCAGCAGTGTGGTGCTCGTATCCTTTGAGGAGGGGGTTCATAGGTCAATCAGTGTAGGAGTACATGCAGCACTTTTGTAGCACTTTTGGCCAATTTCAAATGTGAACCATCCATGCCGGCATGAGGTTGAAAAGCTTCAAAACTTGTAATCAGAGAGCCAAAGAAACAGACAGTCAGTGCTGCATTGCTTTTAGGGAGATATGCCTTTGTGCCTTTCCCAATAGTTCCCGCAATCAAGTGAGCCAATTAAGTAGTGTGGAGTGCACTGGTCCACGGATTTACCGGAAAACAAGGTTGAAATGGCATTTTGCTGATTTTATGAAATCTTTTTTTTATATCTAGGGTTCCTGTAATGCAGTGCTCTGGCGTCTCAAATAACTTTTTTTTATATGAATATATCAACAGGACAATAGACACTGTTAAATGACTACAGCAGATTGACAGGGTATAAAGGCAGACGCATGTCTTCAGTTCCTCATCGAAACAGTGGTCGTCAAAGCCTCGCGGTAAAGCTTTACTACGCAGAATAATTCCTTCAGAATCAGATCGGCGCTATAATGGATAAGAGCTAGCTCCTCTGATTATCCCGCTGGCAGAGCACCTGCAAGCTCATCTTCTCCAGAGACACTTAATTTCTCCCTCTACCGTTTTGAATTACATCATCTTACATATTTTGTCCTCGTAGAGTATTTTGCTCTAAAAATTCTGCCTTTTCCATTTCTGCCCTTACTTCACAATTCGCTCTCAGGTGGTTGTTTCTTTTCCCTGGGACTTGCCTTCAGTGAACCTCTACCCAACCCATGTATTTAGCAGCTAAAACAAGTCAAACACTAATAATGTTTGTTTACAAGTGCAGCAGAAACGACACAAATTAATGTGTGTCATGAATGATTGGCTAAGAGAGCACATAACATTTAAACATGGATCTCTTTGAAGTACACACTTTATGTATTTAGTCCACCAGGCAGAAGACAGGGCTGTGTCTGTACCATCTGAATACCAGCATCCACACGTCAAATAGATTAGTACCAGTTGAATACCAGCACCCACACATCAAATTGATTAGTACCACTTGAATACCAGCACCCACACATCAAATTGATTAGTATACCAGTTGAATACCAGCACCCACACATCAAATTGATTAGTATACCAGCTGAATACCAGCACCCACATGTCAAATAGATTAGTACCAGCTGAATACCAGCACCCACATGTCAAATATATTAGTACCAGCTGAATACCAGCACCCACACATCAAATCAGTCAGTCATACACTGATTCGGCCCACCCACAACTTTGTGTCCATGACGATCCTGATGCTGTAGCCTCTCTCTGCTGAAGAAAGTCAAACATTCTTTGGAGAAAAAAAGAAGATGCATATATACCGAGAGAGAGCGTTGATGGACCTGCTGCTGCCTAGCAATAGCCACAAATCATGTTAATGGCTCGAGTTATCCATTTAAAATATCACATTTATTCTATTCTGTATAGTTATGTGGTTATGTCAATACGGTATATATTTTAGCAATCATTTGGGGAGGGTCAAGAAAAAACCCAAACATTTCTGTCACCTTTTTTATTTCAAAGCACTCTAAAATCATACGTTGACCCCTCATTGAAAATAGCATGTCATTTAATTGCAGTCGTTTTGAATCCATTCAGGGCAGGAACCTGGTGCCGCGCTATGAGCTTGTAGGTCTGCTATTTTTGAAAACCGTGAAAATGTGGTGCAAATACTTGAATACTCAAATCTTTGCTCCTGGGAGGTCCCTGGAACGGGTGCAGTACTTAATTTGGTTAGACCAGTCATTAGTGGCTACAACTACAACCTATCTCAAACTCTCACCCTAACCTCCCACGGGGCAGCACACCTAAACCTAACCTTAATCCATGTCTAACCAATGACTAGTCTAAACTAAGTATGCACCCCCCCCTGGAACAACATATTTTCAGATGGGGGTCGGCGTGTGTGTTTTTGTACATGTGCAAGACAGTGTTGTGTTATTGTCTGGAAACAACAGGAGGGTATGTTTGTGTAGCATGGATCCAGAGGACCGATAGTTGAGTAGATTGACAATGTAATTCAACCTGTGCTATTCGCCCACATGCACAGCCGATGGGATGGGATGTAATTGCAGTGGCAAGAATACCAGTATTACCAGTCTCTCACTGTGAGAGTCTTTCTCCTTCTCTGTCTCCTCTCCTCTTATATATATACTATGGAAGCATAAAGCTGCCAAAATTCAAATGAAATGGCAAATACAATTGAAATAAGATAAATGCTTTTTCATTTTCAGGTCTTTAACGCATTTCTTGAGACAAAAATAAATGTAAAATACAATAGCATTTACATTTAATCTACAGATGTGATCATTCTATGACACAATTAAAAAATAAATAAAATCATTTGATTTAAAAAATTCAAAAAATGCCCTGCTTATTAGTGGACAATATTCAAATGAAATAAGAGAAATGCTTTTTAACCTTCAGATAATGAATGCATTTTAATGCAATAGCATTTACATTTCATCTCCAGGTGTGCTCAACATTCCATTGCTTTATTAAGCATCTAGAACGTACTCCTGTCTCACCCCCACACTCTTTCACACATGGTAAGCACCTGTGCGTGCGTGCGTGCGTGCGTGCGTGCGTGCGTGCGTGCGTGCGTGCGTGTGTGTGCGCGTGCGTGCGCACACATGCACACGTGAGTGTGTGAGGAAGATGGCTTGTAGTAATGCCTGTCTGTGCAATGATTTGCTTCAACAGTCCTTTTAATTAGGCATTAGTTAATTAAGTATCTTTGCTGAATTGCTCCCTTTAAGCCAATGGAGCTGTAACTGGAGTCCAGTTCACACTCATTATGTTGTATGTTAGCCTCTAATTGAGTAGACCATATATAGTTTAAGAGTGCAAGTATGTCTCGCTGTTTGTCCCTTAATTGAAATGGCCACAGGTGCCACAGTGCTGTCTGCAACATAAAATCATCCGTGTTAATTTGACTTGTACAAATGGACCCATCCAATTGTACAGACTCAGAAGGAATTTGGAGGCAATATCTTATTACTGTATAATCTACAAGGCAGACGGCGCTCGGGTGGCGCAGTGGTAAAGTGCCTGCCCACCACCGCGGAGGCTGGGGGTTCGAATCCACCGTGGTGCGCTCGGCTTTGTAGAGCATCTACCTGTATATGAACACAATTGGCCGGGTGGGGAGGGTTGATATTTGTCACTGAACATACCCCAGGTCTATCTACTGCCTGTACTTGTACTGTCCAGCAGTGAAACTAATGATACGCTGTATTGTTTCCCCCGTCTTTGTCCAAGTGTGTGTCAACCTGCCTGTTGTCAGATTGTGTTTTTGTTTATTTCCTGGCCCAGGTGGTGGGGCTGTCCTGTCCTGTCGTGCTCCATCTCCCTCCGGACCCATTAGTGTCACACACAGGCTTTTTCTGCTGATGCCAGGACATATCTGCTCCAGTAGCACTAGCCCCCCGTCCCCTGCCCACGTCTCCTTAAAACACATCTATAATGGTACTGTACGCTTTTACAGTATACCGGTACTTGTGTGTGGATAAATCAGTATATACTGTGTGTTTGTGTGTGTTACGAAGAGAATTCAAGCCAAGTCAGCTGCAAAGGGAGATTAAATGTACCAGTTTTACTGTGTGTGTGTGTGTGTGTGTGTGTGTGTGTGTGTGTGTGTGTGTGTGTGTGTGTGTGTGTGTGTGTGTGTGTGTGTGTGTGTGTGTGTGTGTGTGTGTGTGTGTGTGTGTGTGTGTGTGTGTGTGTGTGTGTGTGTGTGTGTGTGTGTGTGTGTGTGTGTGTGTGTGTGTGTGTGGGGAGAGAGATACAGTAGGAAGGTTCAATTAAGTGAATGGAAGTAGAGACTTTGGATTGCCACTTTATTCACTGTGGTCGCTGCATCGTGTTCATTTTACCTTCCGGGTACAACCGGGTTTGGTTCCATTTGTCCCACAGAGTTAAACCAACACTCAGGACTTTTTATTGGGTAATTTTCTGCATAAACGAACACTGTAGGCATGAAAAGCAGCCGTCTGCTGCTGCAGCATGATCTCCAGTTTCTCCACTGAAAGGAGATGATCGCTGAGTGTTGTGACCCTGTTGTTTGCATTATGGGAATTGTAGTCCAGGAAGGAAGTGAGCCCACTGGGCTCACTGCTAAAAATCAAAAATATCTAAAACCACAAATTACACACAAAGACCCCCAGGAAAGTGTTCTAAATCTTCTAAACATCATTGACATTGTTTGCAAGTTGCTTGATTTAGTATTTACATATTTTATAGACATTTTAGCTGCCCCGCCCCATAACTATCCGAACCCATTGTAACTTCAACTTCAAAATCTATTTTAACCATGCTAGATTCATTGTGAACACCCGTCCATGTTTCTGGTGACTCATACTGCCCTATTTATATTTTTTGAGCGGTGCAACCACTCCAAGGAACAGCAATGTCCGTGTTCACCTACCTATGTGACTCGTGTTAACCTATGTGACTCGTGTTAATGTGTGTGACTCATGTGTGACTCATGAGTACCAGTAGGGGCACTGTTGTGGCAGAAACAGAGACAGAGAGATGCACTGTTGCCTGCTAATGAATGAGAGAGAGAGAAAGAGAGAGAGAGGGGGGGGGGGGGGGGGATTTGCACCACTCAGTTCACACGGGTGTGATTTTTATTCCAATAGAGCCTATTCACACTTTCTCTTATGTGGGGTCCCTAGCACAAACTCCTTTCAGGTGGGGGTCCACGGCCAACATCGAGTTTGTCGGAGGTCCTTGACATGAGAACTACTGGTTTAGAGTACAGGCAAGTTACTGTAGCATGCTGTAGTTATGTTTTGCAGTGCTCTTTGTTTTTATTTTTCACTTGAAGCATGTCTAATTTATGCATTGTATACCTGATGAATTATGGGATTTGGTAAATCCTATGGGGGGGTAATAATATTAGGGAATTAAGCTTTCTTTTATGCATAGGCCTGTCTCTGAAGTTAAGTGATCGTTACCCTGCATAGCCTGAAGGTCTTATGTTAACGATCGAATAATTAAAACACCATAAAAACAATACTAAATTCAACCATTGCTCTATAAACTTTTTTTTAAAAATGTACAGCAATCCCACCAATAATAATGAGATGGGCTACTGTATGCTATGGATCATGCATGTTTACAAAGTGCTTTGCACAGCATGCAAAATAATAATAATAAAAAGACCAAAGACCAAAATAGAATGCCTGGCTTCCAGTAACCCTGTGAAAAGTTGCATCATTAAACGGAAGCTGAGCAACATGGCAGACTGTCATCTTTGGCCTTTCACTTACATGAATTAATGGAAACAATGCTACAAGACCTTTTAGCCTAGGAGTTGTCTGCACTGGAATAAACGGTAGGAACAAAAACACTCAGTCACTTCAAATCTGAATACACTTGTGGTTAAAGAGTCTTGATTGGCCATTATTTTTACCCAAGACATTTCAGAGACACTTAAACCCTACTCTTCGTTGACCGAGGTGCCCCAGGGGTCTGTTTGCCACGCTTCTTTTTCCCTTGTGAGTGTTGTGTGTTTTTTATTACATTTTTATCCCATGATTTTGCAACCCATTTCTTTTCACCCAGTGTCAATTATCTACAGTATGTAATCCTGGGCACTACACTTCCTCTGCCAACCTGGGGGGGGGGGGGGGGGGGGGGGGGAAACCGGACTGACCTCATGCTTCTTTCTGTGCATGAGGAGTACTGCATGTTTTTTGTGAGGGTGCCTACCCTAGGGGACACGGGGAGAACATGCAAACTCCACACAGAAAGGCCCTTTCGCCAACCCCGCCTCGGGTATGGGCACTGATGACGCGGAGGAGAGAACCCCAGCGCCCACAGCGGAGGAAAGTTAACACCTTCAAGAAGTAGCAGAAAACGACGCATTTTCTATCAATGCAATGGAGATATTTTTGCTGCTACTTTAAGCTGTTAACTTTCATAAACGCTTCTTACACTTCAGTCATGCTGATCATGCTCAAGCCTGGGAGCAAAGCAAATATTATATGAGAGATAATGATGTAACTCTTGGTGGTGTGAGAGTTTGTGGCACTGGTGGCCAGAGAAACCTTACGCCTGATTCATACTTGGTTGAAAATAAGGGGTGCAAAATTAGTGTTAAACTAATCGACTTAATCTGTCAAGCAATCGATAATCATTTTTTATAAAATAACCAATTAATATTTGATTCCTAGTTTGGGCATGTCATCATACTGTAGGTGAAAAGCTTCCAAAAATATCCTCAACATTCAAAAATAGTGAAAATAGCTGATCTGCTATTCTTGCACGATAAAGGTATACAGTGTGATGAAGTATAGAATAACACTTAAATAAATCGATTCTTTCATATATAATCTTTTTATATATTTTTTTAAAGCTTCTCGATTATTCTATTGATCGAAAGAAAAACGAAATATTGGAAAATCCTCTATAGCTGCAGCCGTAGTTGAAAATTGATCTGCTATTGTTTAGGCGTGCTGATGTGCAACTAAGCCTTATGGTGTTTCTGTATTACCTGTCTGGATGAAAGCTAGGCTGATGGATAGAACAGTTGAGTCTATTTCTGTTTTTGTCAAGAAAAGTTTTTGACATTATCTTCTGCAGATAAGGAGAATGTACTGTAGAGAGATACGGGAAACCGAGGCTGGATTTGAACTAAGCTTCACACGACTCACCAGAACCTGATCTTTGCACTAATTGGCTATGCCACCAGGCCCCCCAAATACTACTATGAATCATTTTAGATTTTAGCTATGTATACTATAGAAACATACATTTTTCAGATTTTTTTTTTGGTTTGGAACAGTTCTCAAAAATAGCAAAAACAAGCATTCATTCATTCATTCATTCAGATATTTTTGAACATTTTAGAAAAATCTTGAAAATGTTTGACTTTTTTTTTTTTTAACAAATCTTCTCTTCTGGGATCCCTGGCGCAAAATATTTACAGACTGGGTTCCGCTACCAACTACTGATTTAGAAGGCATTTGTAGAATCGGCCTCAGGCCTTAATGGGTTAAAATAGCCTACCAAAGATGTCGTATATCTGTATAGACATGTGCATAATACATGGAGAGAGACTTAACAATAAAAATGATTCTGGTCTCATATCTAAGCTAATACAATATACAGTATACCTTCTGTAGGGGGAAACTCCTAAACTCGTCATGGAAACGGACAAAAAAAAGGTTAGTTAATACACTGACACGTGCAACCATGTTTTAGGACCACTTGTGCCACTCTGCTGTACATTTTAATTGGCCGCACCTCTTTGTTGAACCCTATTCTGTCATAATAGAAAAAAGAATAGACAAAAATACGTACATAAAAATACGTGCATAAAGTACATAAACCCCTAGAGGGCTCGATCTGTAAATGAAGTATTTAGGGTTTAAGTAGTTAATTGGCTGCACCTCTTAAGTATCCTTCTCCTCTTGGGTGGTACTAATTCCTAGTTAATTTTAAGTTCTTTATTGGCTCCGACTGCAGGACTTTACCTTCTGCAGTATAGCATACATTAGCCCTTGCTTCAGCAGCTCTAACACGTTCATAAACTCCCAGGAAATAAAAGCCCTAAATGGCTTTTAACTGGCCAAGCTATAGCGCCGGGGGAGCCAGCTGAGGGGCTGAGGCTTTATGAGTCCCACAGGAAACGGGCATTTTCTCTGATTCTTAATGTTTTGCAGAGGGAAAGGGAGTGTTTTCTTGTCCCCAGTGGAGTGGACGTTGCTTTTACAGCTTCGCCAAGCTGATCATAGCCACTCGGGTGGCTCTGATGAGCACACACTAGGGAGGGGTTAGTTAGGGGTTACAGTAAAGGTGGCCTTACACTAGCCGATAATCGGGAATTTTTTGACGCTCGGGGGGTGCCCGACTCAATCGATCTGCTCGGGCGCGATCGGGATCGACCCGATCAACATCAAGCATGTTTGATATTTGCTCTGCCCCGCTCCGATTATCCTGTAGTGTGTGGTGCTATCAGATTTCAGATTGAAAAGAATCGGCTAGTGTAAGGCCACCTTTAGTGTCTTGCTCAGGGGCACTTTGACGCGAATGCTTGGGCATGGCATGGGTCAAACCTGCGACTTTCCGAACCCCAGGCCCAGACCACTCACACAGCTACAATAACTAAATAAATATACATCGCATGGATGCACCTGGGACGTATCCTCAGTGATGTATCCTGAGGTCAACGGGGTTTCGGGTCTACCAACATCATACCCCTCACTCAGGCGACCTAGCCGGGGTTGATCAAATCCCGACTTACGTCCCAGTAGCTACCCTCGATCAGTCCATCAGGGAATGAGCAAGGCCACACAATCCGTTGCTCAGGAACTACTCTGCCGGGACTGGGAGAACCAGATTCTGGCGCATGGAAGGACTAGGCTCTGTGGGTTGACTCCTGTCCGGGCCCCTCCTACGTCTCACCAGGTCCACTCCTTCTCTCACCAGGCCCAGGACCTGTGCGTTTCACCAGACTCCCAGCACCAGGCACTTCATTCAGGAGTGGTGGATTCTAATGGCCCTCCTAAAAATGTGTGGTTCTATATACATTGAATTGTGATTGAACAGTTGTGAAATCTCAGAGGCTCAATAAAAATACATTGAAAAAAATAAAAAATAATGGCCCTCCTAAAGGCCTCACAGAGGTTTGTTGGGCTTCCTCCTCACAGAGGACACAGGCTGGGGCGCTAACCCATACTGCTCACCCGGGTGCCGTCTAGGCGTCTACATTCCGGCTGTCACCCGTCTCTCCAGTGGTCACCAGACTATACCCGGTTGTCACATAGTCTATTCCTATGAGTCACTACACAATAGTGTTTTCTGCAGCTTAGCCCTTTATATCTCAAATGTTTCCCTAAACTTTGTTCAGCAGAATGTACATCGCTCAGATTCTCATGGCGTTTTTCACAGTCAAAGTGAACAGGGTTAAAACTATGCATGGCGGTCTCTGCTCATGCTTAATATGCGTACTGGTGAAGAGCATGGAAAAGCCCTGGAATCACTTAACCACATGTTGTGTATGAAAGGAATGGGGAAGTGCTGTTACTGTGTAACTATGAAACGGGCAGAGGGAACATTGAGGTGATGTGAGTAGATGGATGGCTCTGTGGACTGCGGCAGGGTCCTTGTCAGTCACCCGTATCGATTTGGCTGTGGCATGGCTGATTAGGATTCTAATATGTCACCGTAAATATCATGTGGACATAATGAATGAACCCGGAGAGGATGATTGTATTTCAAAGATTCAGTCAATATCGTTCAACTTTGAAAAACAAAATGTCTAATCGGCTTATGATTGACTTCTGCGGCGCATTGGGTCATACTGTAAGAATATCCAATAATACTTGTACCGAAAATGGCTGATCTACAAGATCAGAAACACATTACATGCGTTGTGAGAGCTTGTAGATTGGCTATTTTCAGTGCACGACACCCACGCTCAAGTACAACTTACAAGGATCTGTTTCAGTCTTTCGGACAAAATCCCACTGTTAAACCCAGAATACATTTTAATGCAAGATTGTCGTCTGTACTGACATCAAAGTAAGGACATGGTTACTTACAGGTGGAGGAAACAGCATATCTCTCTCTCTCTCTCTCTTTCTCTCTTGCTCTCTGTCTGCCCCCCTCTCTCTCTCTCTCTCTCTCTCTGTCTCTCTCTCTCTCTCTCTCTCTTTATCTCTAATAATATAAATTGTGTATTCATTTGATCATTCAATATGACTTAAAGGCAATGAATCCAGTCCAATGCAATAAATGATCTCATCCGCCATAATATCAATGCGGGCTGTTGTAAAGCACCGTGATTAGTTTTGAACTCATGCTGTCAATTTCATTATAGGAATAGAGTCGTTGTGGAACTACAGTAGCTCACTGAGATGATACAAATATTTTCTTATTTATTCGTTCACTAGCTTGAATGATTGTCACTTGTCACGCACATCAGTTTTGTTATTTGTTTGTTTGTCTGATGATGATGATATCTATTTATCAGTCTATCTGTGAACCTCAAAGGGCTTGGGGGGGGTGCGCGTGCGCATGCGTGTGTGTGGTCTCCAGCCTAAGGTCCACGTCCAGCATCATAAAGAGACTATGACAGACAGACAGGCACGCACGCACGCACGTTCGCTCGTTCTCTCTCTCTCACTCTCATTCACTCTCTCTCTCTCTCTCTGATACCCTCATGGAGGTACTCATCTCACATATTTATCTCACACAGAACTTTGCTCCAGTATTTGCCTTTACATAATGTAACACACACACACACACACACACACACACACACACGCGCGCGTGCACTCGCATAACTCAGATAACTGCAGTCAGTGCATAATGAGACCATCCAATACAGTAAACATCAGTTGGCAGAAACGCTGCATGCAGGGCTGATGATAACCAGTCAAATAAAGACGTATGGATAACATACACCATGTTTAAGGCAGGGTGGAGTCAGTGTGGTAGTATACGTTAAGGCAGGGTGGAGTCAGTGTGGTAGTATACGTTAAGGCAGGGTGGAGTCAGTGTGGTAGTATACGTTCACACTCCAGCTAAATACCAACAACACTGATGGGAGTGATAAATGCTCCGTGTTGGAAAGTAACAGCAAAGTACATTTACTCTAGTGATTTTATTTATTTATTTTTTATTTACTCCACTACAATTATTTGAAAACCTTTGGTACAAGTTACTTTGGAGATTTAGATTATTATAATTACAAAACATTAACCAGTTCACCAGATCAGCTCAAAGGTTTGACACGTTTTGAAAAGAATGGTGATATGGGCCGTTTGCGATTACAAATAATTTGATGCCAATTATTTTGTACTTTTACTTTTGAATACAGGACTCGATAACAGTACTTCTTCCATCACTGTAAATAGTACAGTCTCATAAGTACAGTTGGGTTCACACAAAGTTCAGTTATGCAACATAGTGACAACAACATTCTACAATGTTGAAGTGACTATAGTACCTGGTATTCACTGACTATAGTACCTGGTATTCACTGCCACTGAAGGCTGATTTAGTTGATTTATAGAAATGCACTGGCGGATACATAATAGCGGCTCTCTACACTAAGCTTTCTTACTGTCAAAGCAATACATTTATTGGGAGAAAATGCATATAAAGTCAGTCGGTTTATCACTGGCAAGGTAGACTCGGAAACCCAGACGTTTATATTTCCAAGGAGGCAGGTTTATTTGTGTGACACTTTCAACAACAGGAATGCAATTCTCAAAGTGCTTTACAGATAAACCAAAAAGCATTGAGACGTTATCCTTGTAAGTTGTATTTAGTTGAGCGTGGGTGTCGTGCACTGATAATAGCCAATCTACAAGCTCTCACAACGCATACCACTGTGATGTGTTGTGATCTTGTAGATCAGCCATTTTCGTAGTATTAGTATTAGAGAGAACAAGGTGGACCCTCTTGTAAACAAGTGTAATGCTTAATTGGGTTGTCCACTCACAGTTAACAGTCTTTATATTGAGTTTGTGCTTGAAATGTACTGTAATTCTGCAAACTGTTAATAAATATTTCAATCAATCAATCAAAGCATGTAAACAAAATATGCCATGTTCTTAAGCATCTGTAGCTGTGCCATTTTAGACTTTTGTGATGGCTATTCAAAAATAATTGATATATAAGCTAGATGTAAAAGCTTATATATATATATACGTAGCTTGTATAATCAGCAGCAAGCTTTTACATCTATTTGAATATTTTGGAAAAATATGTGAGAACTACTGATTTAGAAGGCTTTTGTAAAATCTGCCTCATATTTGGGTTAGGAATGAATGAATACACTTAAAAAAGAGAGACAATAAGATTACAGCACAGAAGAAATGATTCATAAAAAAAGCCCTCTAAACAGAGGTTATTAGCCCTAAACAGAAAAGCTTTCAGCAGAATTGTAGCAGACCTGCGGGTTTCTGGGAGTTTATTCCAGAACTGTTGAGCCTAAAAACAAATGAACTCTCCGTGTTTAGTTGTGACTCTGGGTTCAGAAGGTAGAGCTGTCCCAGATTACCTGAGAGGTCTTTATGGTTCTAGATGTCACGTAGTGGCACAAGATCAGGAATGTATGGTGGCCCTTAAACTCTAGTTCTCACACTTTACAAAATATTTTGTAAATCGCACATGTGGAAGCTCGCGGCGTGGCACGAAGTGACGTGATGCGAGCTTCTGTATCTGCTATTTTTGAGTGGTGCTACCACTCCTATAGACAGCTATGTGTGTCTCTGGCTGACTGGCTGACTGGCTGGCTGGCTGGCTGGCTGGGTCTGTCCCTGCCTGGCTGGGTCTGTCCGAGCACAAAATAGTGTTTGGTTGGTTTTCACAACAAACTGTCACTGTTGCGCAACCTAACACACACATTATTAACTGTATATATGATGATTTAGGGTGTTACAGTACCGTGTCAGTACAGTAGAGGGACCCCCTAGGGACCCCCACACGGAGTTGCACCACTCACTTCACACGGGTGTGATTTTGTTTTTAATAGCATACGCAAAAATCTAAAATGACGTTGATGCTTTCCCAGTTTTAATGGGTTAAAACTAACAGCAGCATTTTGAAATTAATTCTATGACAGACAGACACAGGCAGCCAGTGTAAAGATCTAAGTACTGGAATCATATGATTACATTTCTTAGTGCGGACTCGAGTAGCAGCATTCTGGCATCCTCATATGCATTTTGTAACTAAAGAGAGTGAACCAACCGTGGAGAGACGTGTTGTACTGAATGAAGCCAAGCAGTTTCTCTTCAGTACATACGACACCATAAAAGGAGAGGAACTGATGGAGAGCGTACAAAGAGTGCAGGCAGCGCATGGTGAGCGGCAATATGGGGAGGCCTGGAGAGTCATCAATGAGATGACTGGGCGGAAGAGAGCTAAGGAGGGACAGGTGGAGGGACACAGCCCAGAGGAGAGGGTGACTACCTGGTTCGGCCACTTCGCGATGCAGGAGCGCAAAGTACCAACGAACTGGCCAGATGTATGGAGAGCCGGGATGACTGGAAACGACGATGGAGGGCTCGTCTGAGGACGACCTAGAGAGAGATCCAAACGGACTCATATGAGTCCATTTGGTTAGATTTGTACACTCTGGAGTTAAATTAACAACACTAATGATTTTACCGTGTTACTAACTTGAGGCAGGCACTGCAAAAGGACAGTTTTATGCTTGCAATGTTGAGTGTGAGGGCAGAGTACTGAGAAATCCATAGACATAAACATAATATATATGGTTGAAATGGTGATACAATGTGGGTGATATTTCAGTACAAGCCTAGATACGGCAGTGTGATGTCACAAAATGATTTGCATTTAAAATATTTGATCTGCCCCACATCAGATCAAATATCTTAAATCATCATGTCTGCAAAGTGGGAGGCTAATTACTGTATGGTATAAGAAGTTTACAAGAGGTAACAAAGTGCATCAGGACTCTGTGTCATACTCTTTCTCTCTCACTGACAGCTAGATCCTAGAAAAAGCACAAAGCACAATGCTTTGGTCATGTAAACAAAATTAAGAATACTTTTATTTAGGTTCCATGTAACAGTTGCATGTGAATCATTAAACTTAGCCTACATACGTATAAACTGTAGCCTACTAAAAAAAAAGAAAAGCTATTAAAGGCAGAGCATCAGATAATATTAAATGCTGGATATTAAAATAATGTGGGGGAAAAGGTGTTTGAACATCTAAATTTCCCCCGCACCAAACATTCAATAATCCCAAGGTGAGCAGTTTTGTGACAGTCACAGTCACCTAAACTCCCTATAAACAGATACAAGGACACTTACTGTAGAGAGAGGCTTCCAGGGCATTGTACATATACCGGTAGCTGGTTTTGAATGCTAGACATTTACAATGTTCATTTATAGGCCAGTATTGAGCTAGAAGTACTGGCAAAGTGGCAATAGAGTGTACAGTACATTTAGCAGCTTCCTCCTGTCGAGATGTCATCTCTGTGCAATTCCTTTCTGCTACCTTTAGGGTCGCCTTTCAAAACTTCTCATTGTCTCCACCAGGCCGAAGGCATGGGGAGAGAGTATGTTTTGCACTCCGTCCGTGTGTCCGTGTGTCCGTCCGTCCGTCCGTCCGTGTGTCCGTCTGTGAACAGCTAATCTCCGGCACTGTTAACCCGGTCGATGCCACATTTTGCACACACACTCCCTGGATGCCAACGATGAACCTCTGCCCCAAAATTTCCAGAACGGCCTGTTATAGCGCCACCAGGAGGTCGCTTTGTGCAAAACAAGTTTTTGGACAGTACACCTACAGATTTTGTCCAAACATCACGCAAATTGGTACACAGTCTCTCTAGAGCCATTCAACCAAACGGGTCTTTCAGATTTCTCAGACTCCATCCTGATTGGCTAAGATTGGCTTCCAAAGTTCGCAGGAGTGTTCAGTTTCAAACAAAATGCTGCAAATCATGAACACATCGTGTGATTTCCGTGAAATTGCGCACGCACATTCCCACTAGGCCCAGGAAGAAATGCCACGTGAACATTTTCAACTCAGCCTCATGGTGGCGCTATAACTGGCCAAAAAGTGTTTTACCTCCAACTGCACGGATTTGTGGATAACTTTGTATGCCAACTCCCTAGAGGCCAAGGAAAAACCTTTGCCTGGAATTTTTCACATCTGCTCTTTATAGCGCCACCAGGAGGCCGACATATGTAAAACACATTTTCTAATATTACTCCTTCAGATGTTATCCAAATTTCACGCAAATCGGTACACATGCTCTCCATAGTCATGTAATCCACCTTCATTGCCTACGATTGGCTTCTAAACTTTTCAGGAGTAGCCCGCTTGGTACCCGTTTTGTACAAATCGCCACAACTACTCAACGCAGCGTCCGATTTCGGTGAAACTGTGCATGCATATTCCCACTAGGCTGAGGAAAAAATGCCACTTGACAGTTTTCTAATCAGCCTCATGGTGGCGCTACAACAGGCCAAGCTGTGTCACACACACACACACACACACACTCACACACACACACACACACACACACACACATTACTCCTAAACATTTTGCCAAACATCACACACACTCCTATCCTCCTGGTGGAGACCTGTGCCCAGAAGGGCACTTTTTCTAGTTTTCATTGTCTTAGCACAACGCTTGTAGTAACAACTTTACCAGTGTGTTGACAGACACTGACAGTACTGTATGTTCTACATGAATCTGTAATTATGATGAGGAATCTGCATTAAGCAGTAGACATTTCAGTGCACAGAACCACATTTCTAATGAGCTGCGATTTACAGGCATAGAGTTGGTACTAAAGATGCAGTGGAGTGAATGGTGTCAGAAAGCCACACAGTATAAATCCATAGTGTTGATTTAAATCTTTGACTTGTCTTTCATGAACTCTATTAATTAGTCTTAGATATGTATGGCACCGGCTTAATGGTCATTAGGCTGTGTCACGGTCCATTTGGTTACACTATGGATTTTTCTGTGTACTCCAGAGGGAATGCGTTTTTTGAATGAATAATGTGGGAACCAAAATGCCTTCTGGCATGAATGAGGAGTTATTGGCCTCTTTTCTATGAATGACATGATCTATGAATAGTGATGTAAAGAGATGTTATGCGTGTGGGGGTTTGGTATGGTGTTACTTGTTAGTGTATGCTGTTTGTTATTAACGCATGATGTCCACCGGTTGGTGATACTGTATAAAAATCACCTGCATGGAGTCACAACCCCTAGTTGCCAGTAAGTGTGCCAAAGAAGTCCGGGATACCAATTTTATCCAATCAGGAGAGAGAACTCTTCAAAGATAATTTAACAGATTAAATGTTGAGTGTTTAATAAACATTTAAAAGTAAATAGAACTGGCACATCCAATGCAACAACAAGTGTACAAATATATGCAGTCAATCCTAATATTTTGTCATCAAATTATGTTCTTGGTCAACTGAGTCGGAGCCCAAGTAAATCTCACTCAATATTATACCAATTATTTGTCATACTGTAGACTGCTTGCTCTGTAGTACCTGTCAGTTCCTCGCTAATGGCTCTCCCCTGAAGCACGAGCACTGCCATTAACTCCACCTTTGCATAGGAAACAAAAGAGGAAAGCTTTTTGCATTCATTATAGTTTATATAACAGCGCCTTTTTCAATTGTATTCACATACTGTGCTGTAAGCCAATGGCATGATTTTCCCATCCCATTCGTTGCAAAGATTGCTTCTGATTAATTAAGTTAATGAGTTGTCCAGATTTGCCCAAAGCTGTGTGAAAATGTCTTTTAGATAAGTTCAGCATCAAGTTTTTTTATTTCTTTACTGATTTAATCCATTCTCCGGGCTCTGTCTGAATATATCAGTTAATTTAAAACATTTCCCTGCCTCCTGTCAACAGGCCTTCGTTTTACTTTTCTCTTTTCCTTAATTGGAATGGAGTTCATTGATAATAATTTAACGCTTGTAAAAATTGCATTGATGCTCAGGTGTGCTGGTATCATGGCGGGCGGAAAGCAAAACAAACATCATGTTGTGATTCTTCTAAAATTTAGAATCTAAATGAACAAAAGTTGATTACCGGACATTTTGACCAGTTGCTATAGCCAAGTGCCTATTTTGTTCCTGACAGTGGGTGGCCGCTTCACCTCCCAATGTATGAATGAATGAACCATTGTAAAGCGCTTTGAGCACTTGGAAAAGCACTATAAAAATGCAATTCATTCTATATCAGTCAAGGCCATAAAATCAAGGTTTCCAGAGCAAATGTAATAATGAATTGCATTTGTATAGCGCTTTTCCAAGTGCTCAAAGCGCTTTACAATGGTTCATTCATTCATACATTGGGAGGTGAAGCGGCGAACAATCGACGCCAGCGTCCTCACTTCCCACATTCACACACCAATGGTGGAAAGCTCACACCAACCAATGTAGGGTTCAGTGTCTTGCCCAAGGACACTTCGACATGTGGACAGGAGGAGCCGGGATTCGAACCGCCGACCCAGGTATCATTGGACGACCTGCTCTACCTCCTGAGCCACAGCCGCCCGTAATAAAAAAATATTTCCAAGGAGTATACTCCTAGAGATTAGCAAGGGAGCTATCCTTTTTTTTACCCCCTCTTAGCTGGCCCACATTCGTCAAACCAATGTAACTTGAGAGTATGCTAGTCACACATTGACAGTTTAATTTAATCTCATGTAGAGTTTGACGAGACGCAGGTCTGCTACACAGAAGATTATTGCGAACGCAGTGAGCATTTACTATGAGACCCAGCAGATCATGTCTGTCTGTCTGTCTGTCTGTGTGTGTCACGCTGTAACACCACCCGCCCACCACCAGAGGGCGCAGCTGTATCACACACAAAAACACACATGCACGCACACACACACACACACACGCACACACACACACAAAACTTAACTTAAAAAAAAAACTTTAAAAAAAACTTAACTTAAAAAAATGTAACTTAAAAAGAAATCTTAAAAAAAAATTAAATAGAGAACTTGAAAAAAAAACTTAAAGTACGTAATTTATTTTAATTGTTGTTATTGCAATTTACGAGCTGCGTTCGCTTCCCGCGTTCGTGCGTCTTACTTGTTATTGACAGTGTGCTTGTGTCATGTGGTGTCAAGATGGTTGGAAATGATCAACCCAGTTTAACCAGATTACTCCAAACATTACCCATACCGCCCATACCATACATACCATGTATAAAACAGTGATGCTTTTGCTCACTGATTGATTGTAAAAGACATATCGAGGTGAGTAGCTTGTCACACCAGTCTTCTAGTGTCAAAACGTAAGCAGCAGCATTGCTAAAAGAGCAGTTGCATTAGATTCTAATCTATAATCAGTCTGATCAGTCAAATAATCAAAATGCTTTCCACAAAAATAAATAGAATGATGAATAAGGAGTAATTTATGTAGTGTATATTAAGCAACACAGGGGGTAATAGCTTAAATCTAATTTTGTTAAAATAACTCTGATCTGTGAACTGTGATCATTTACTTGTACTTTCTACAGTACAGCTGTTGCTGTGCGTGTTTGTATTTGCCAAATGCAAAGACACTGACATTACATTTGCTTTGTATTGTGTAGCTTGATGGGTTGCAGAGGTTTCCATCCAGACAATCCAGGAGCAATTGGTTGCAAGCAAGAGTAGCTTTGTGTAAGAATGTCGAAATGATACGACTCATTGGCTAAATAGAATTTAGCATTTTAATACCATCTCAGGAATAGAATGAATCCTTCTCTGGGAATTTTAAATTGCCACAATATATGCGTGCACACAGTATGATGTGCTTCGGCTGTATTACAATAGTATTAGATTTTTGATTGTGCATCAACTTCTGCAACAAGCCAATCATCATGCCAAGTGTGACCAGTTTACTGATGAGGGAATATTAACGGCATCATTTAAGCATGGACATTCTGATCAGTCTGCGAATGACAGACAAAGACGATGTATTCAACTATTGATGAAAGCCCATGATCACCAACTGATAAAACCCAGGGTTAGACTTTCAAGGTCAATGCAACGAGTGGAATATATATTGGGGGGCTGGTATGGAAGGATACAAAAAATAGACACATCTGGCATCGTGGCACTTCTGATGTGATCAAAATGAGGAAATGCGTCATGTTGGCTTGCTTAATGAGATGTTGAGTCTAATTACCATTAACACTGATAAGAATCATCTGTCCTCCACCACAGACATTTACTGCAAAAACTGTCACAGCTCCAATTTGTACTGTCTTGCTATTAAACAAGTCAAGTCAAGTCAATTTTATTCATAAAGCATGCTTAAAACGACCAGGTCGACCAAAGTTCCCTTCCCTTTATTTTTGTCATTATCCCTTTCCTATCCTAAGTTATCCTAAGTTTTTTCAGCAGATGAGCGGTGGTTATTTTTACATTTTTAACTTTGGCCATAAAATAAAAGATAATACAATGTTAATACTAGTACTAAACAACATTATCGTTTGGAATTGTTACAGCTGAAAATCAATAATATATCAGTATTCCTTCACTTAACCTGCGGGACTGCATTTCGTGAAGGTGGGGGGCGCGTGTGGCCCCCGGGCCACCAATTGCCCATCCCATTTCATTCTCCAGATGTCTTTTCGGTCGCTCGGGGGGCGCTCGCTCGTGTGTGTGTGTGTGTGTGTGTGATATGAGTGGCAGAGTCTTGAGTGGATACAGCTACGTCTGTGTGTATCCGTGAGCAGAAGGTGGTTTGTAATTGATTCAGTACGTACAATGGAAACGGACATGGCTGCTGCTACAGTATGCAGCTGTAGTACATTCCAAAAGCTTTCATACGGCCCCGAGCAGGAGACTATTCATTACTGTCATGGGCTTTTCTCCTGCAAACTGCGGAGCACCGGAGCACTCAGTGGCTGTCTGGCGTGCAGCCACTCATGCAGACGTGGAAAGGTGCTGTGTGCACTGTGCACACATACAGACGCATGCATGTAGATTGATTCATGCATGCAAACTTTGGAAAGCAGTCATCTTATTTTTTTTAATTAATACATCTTGATCACATGACCACATAGATGGATAACGTGTACCGTCCGATTTGTGTGAGTTTTGGACAAAATCCAGAGTCCAAATCTGTGCTCCCCCACCTGGAAACAAGGTTAGGCGCCCCTGTATAGAAATTGTAAATGCCCTCGCCTGCTACTGAGTTTTCATGGTGGTGGAGGATTTGACCACCATCTAGCCGACCAGCTTCAGGTACCCTGCACTACCACTACAGATAGACTCAATTCAAGTCGCTGTCTGACAAGGTGGATATTCATGATGAATCACCACGCACAGTGTGACATGTAAAGAACATAATGTGATGGCCAAGACTGTGCCGCCTGCAAGACTGCAAGAGTGTTGATTGATTGCCAACATCTCCACGCTATCAGTGACACTGCAGCAAATCTTCTCAGCTTATAATAAAGTCTGTTACTTTATTATATGCCCCTTTTTTATGGTCAGTGATGAGTGGGCCATAAGTAGGATTTCCGTGCATATAGCGGTCAATTATGCTTGATCGTGTGCGCAAAACCGCAAATGCAGATATCTAAGAATGCGATATCAGATCTCTTACTCTCTTTCTCGCTGAGTAAATATCAGTGAAAGATGCAGGGCAGGGTGTTGATGCCTGGGAGAAAGCCTCGTAAATAACTGACGCTGAGAGATATGGCGTTCGATACAGGAGGTATGAGCTAGGAGGAGAGCAGAACTGTGGGAAGCCAGTTTGATTCATGGAAAAGGGGGGGGGGGTTTGAAAGGAGTGCATGGTGGACAGGATCACAGCCACACTGCCTGGCCAGGGTCTGAATTACAGTTGGAGGCCATCGATATTGTCCTTTTCTTTTTGCTGAGGTTTGCGTGATCTGCGCAAAAGGACAGTTAACCCATTTTGGGCGGGAACCCCTTTTGGTGTTTTAAACATTATGTTATAATTTAGCTATTGAAAAATAGCAGATCTACAAGCTCATAGCGCGCCACCGAGTGGCGCGCTACGAGCTTGTAGGTCTGCTATTTTTGAAAAAAAGTGAAAATATTTATTTCAGAAAACTGGAGGATTTAGAAGGATTTTTAAAAATGTTGAGGTCAGGCCTAAATGGGTCAAATGATAAGGGACAATATCGGTGGCACCCAACTGTAGGGTTCAATATAACTCTTGAGAATGTATGATGAACTTATAAGGGTACATTCAATTTAACAGTCTATGTTTTGACCCACTGACACAGTACGCACTACCATACCAATATAAAATATACCTACTGTAAATGTGTCTATTTTGATGCAGAGATGACTCAATGAATCAGTGAATTATAACGGTATGTAGAACATTATGAAATGTGGAAACTCCACACTACCCATAAAATAGGCATTCTTGTAGCTGCCTTTGGCCGTCTTAATGTGCCTTTGGCTACACTGAGTGTATAAAGTTGACCTGTAGTAGTACAAATCCACCATGCAGGTTTGTCCTACTATTTTCTAATTGTATAGTTTCCGAGTTTACAACTTGATGGTTGATTTTATTTATTATCTAGCATTATAATAGAAATAACTGTTTTTTTATATCAATCCTGTCATTTATTATGAATAATACCCTGTCTGCTTGCAGCAGAATAAAAAAAATCTAAGAGTTATGTCGTTGCCCCCAGGGGGGATTATAGTCCATGTGTTAATGAGTGCTTTCAGGCAGCCTGGTAAATGTTGAATGGAAGAGATGATGTACTGGAGAGAGAGAGAGAGGGAGAGGGAGGGAGGGAGGGAGAGAGGGAGAGAGAGAGAGAGATCTACAAGGAAGCTGCAGCATTCATGCAGAACTGTCAATCGCTCCCTTGTACATTGTGAGTGAATAATGGGCGTGTCTATGTGCACACGTGCATGTGTATTTGTGTGTGTGTGTACTTGTACACAGTACAATTGTCAGTGTTCATTTCACTGTGGGAACCCCAATGGGGTCCTTTTTTCCACCCTAAGAATAATGAAGGATTTATTTTGCTGTGGGGGTTAGGGCCCCTAACCCCCACAGCAAAAAAGAAAATCCTTCATTATAACTTAGGGGTATTTACACTAATTAAAGAGGGAGGGTAAAAGATGGATTGTGGACTGGGTAGATAAGTGGTGATGGCACAGGGGCCGGAGCTCAACTGGGGATGTTTTCCTTTGGCTAATCCCTGTGATTGATGACCCGGCTCCATTAAGTCTATGTTGGCGGCCTGGTCAATTACTCATTAATCCTTCTGGCTGGGCGGATTCGCTCTCTACTGTACGTCCAACAAATGCACGCAGTACGCACGCTGCACGTATGCACGCACGCACGTACGCACGCAGAATATTTGGGGATGTGATTATGCTTCATAAGCTTCCAGCACAATGTGCAAAAATAAACAAGCACACGCCAGCTGTATGTCATGTGTGTGCACACTCTGACAAAAAAATACAAATGTATCACTATCACAATATAACTAAACATATGAGAAGTTTATTGTTGTAGCAAGATGTTCTTACGTCACAGCTCTGAAAGATTGTCCAATTTTATTTTTTTATTACCAGTAAGATGCCACTGAGGGCGAGAAGCGACAAGGGCGAGGTTGCGTACACGCATCCGCCTGCGTGATGGCAGACTGCTGGGCGAGCGCTGGTGCTTTGGCATGGGGGGTCAGATTAACATATGGAATGAATTCTGTACTGGCCATATATGGAGCGTGTCTTGAATGTACAGGGTTTGATGAGGTCAGATCAACATAAGGAAGCTGAATTATTTCGTAAAAGGCAGTGGAGAAGTCTTCTAGACTTCTAGATCTAAAAGTAGTCGTTGAAGGCTCAATTCTCAGATCCTCTGGAAGTTTTCCACAACTGTGCGAGACATAACTATATAGGCTGCCTCAACCGAATCTTGTTAAAACTCTGCACGACGCTGTCATGCGCCAGAGCAAAAAAAAGAGTAGTTTGTAGAACTAACATATGGAATCTCAGAACAGGTTGGCTCCATATATGGAGATGGAGGCGTGATGTCACGCGACGTGACCATATGGAGGTGTGACATACAGGTTTTCATAGTAAATGCGACCTACAGTCACAATTATTATTTGTCTATATATATTAGCTTTACACACCCATAGGTCGAACATTCTATTATGTCAACAACTGTGCTTGACTCCAAGCCACCACTCACTTCACATTATGGGGTGATTTTTTTTTCTTCTTCTCTGCAGTTAATGAGAGGTTATGTTGGCCAACATTAAAAGCTTCCTTGCAGCTTGTGGAAAGCCTCTACTGTGTGGGAGGTGCTCTGGTAAATGGTAAATGGACTGCATTTATACAGCACCTTTCTAGTCTGTCTGACCCTTCGAAGCGCTTTGCAATGTATTTCACATTCACCCATTCACACACAGACACATTCACAAACCGCTGGCAAAGGCAGCCACGCAAGGCTGGCGCCTGCTCATCGGGAACAGTTAGTGGTTAAGTGTCTTGCCCAAGGACACTTCGACACGCAGCCAGGAGGAGCTGGGGGTCGGACGGACATGGAACCTTCCGATTCCAAGAGGACCGCACTATACCTCCTGAGTGATATGTTTGTCTGTGCAAATGAGTGTGTACAATACTGTATGTATTTGTATACAGTATGTACTGTATATGTGTGCATCGGCCTACAGGTGTGTTGTGGCTGGTCGGTGTGAGAAACAATTCATCAGTGCAACAACCGATCAAGTGTGGCCAAAATGGATGGGAACAATAGTGATAGTGTTTTCAAGCCCAGGAAGCTTTAACGATAAATGACCACAGAAGGACTGTGTTCTTCTGTTCTCATAAACCAGTGGTTTTCAACCCTTTTCATATCAAGTACTGTTATTTATTCGGCATTTGAGCCACGGACCACCATTTGATGACATTTAGCCTCTCAGACCTAACGTTGAAAATGTTGTTGTCGTTGGATATTACAGACTGTCCACAATTACATGCCATATTGATGTGGTGATCAAAATAAGGGTCCATTTGGTTTGATTTTACGCTCTCAAGAGTTAAAGATCTATAAAGGTCCATTTGGTTACCAACTCTCTATCATTTAGCTGGGGACCACCTGGAACCCCCTCAAGGCCCACTGGTGGTCCCCGGACCACTGGTTGAAAACGACTGTCATAAACCTATCCTGCTCAGAACGTTCATAGCAACTAATTGTGTTCTTCCAAGGCTCATGACATGGAGTAGAGTGGACATTAAAGAGTATGTTAATACTATATAGCTAGCACACCTTCAGTGGTTGGAGGTGGTCTCGCCGCTTTTGTACCGGGAAATTTAGACCTTGCTTGTGGTCGGGTAGTAGGACAATTGCTGGCTGACAAGTGCTATTGCTGCCTGAAACTAAAAGCGTAATATCTCCCTGGCCAAGCAGATTTTCCGTCTTAGTTCAATGGTAGAATTTTGAATCCCAGGCAAGAAGGACGTAAATGTTATAGTTTTGATACTGCCAGCCACATTGGGGTCATGTTTTGTGTGTATGTTTCTATGGCGCTATTAGTTAAAGAGCTCACCATGGTGCTGGTGGATGCTTAATCTTTCACTTCCCTAATACAATAGCTAGTATGTTACACTTACGCTGAGCACGGGTTCCCTAAATGAAGTCCGACGGCTTATAGAGCCCGGTGTTGCGTGTACAATAGATCACCCAGGTTCTCACGAGAGCACATTGTTTTGTCTGAGGCCTCATTCCAAAAGCAGTTTACCTGCCTTTGCCGTTTCCCATTATACTCTATTATATTTCCCATTATTTTTTCCAGTACTGTTTGTTCCGCCTTGCGAGCAGGCCTCGCTTCATCAGCGCAGTGTCACAATCAGCACTTTCCCCCCACAGACCAGGCAGCTTTAGCCCCACAGCAACACAGGGAAACCAGTTGAGCACTCTGCGGAAACCCACACTGCCATCAGCCTACAGTAGATCCATTAAGCCTGATTCATAGTTTGTCATATGATGTCGTTGAGCGCTGGAAATGGACGATTCGGAGGGGGTCGGTATAGTGCTGTCGCCTCACAGCTAGAAGGTCCTGGTTTTGATTCCCGCTGGGGACGCTGTGGGCACTGTGGGCGTGTTCTCTCCTCCGTGTCATCAGTGCCCATACCATACGAGGTGGGGTTGGCGAAAGGGCCTTTCTGTGTGGAGTTTGCATGTTCTCCCCGTGTCCCCTAGGGTAGGTACCCTCACAAAACCATGCAGTAATCCTGGTCTCTATACCTCCCCCTGGCCAACCGGGGCGCCTGATGGAGGGGAAAGGAACTGGTCGGAATAACGTGTTCCTTCCATGCGCTACGTCCGGTTGGGGAAACTCTCCCCTGTCAGGTGAAAAGAAGCAGCTTGGACTCCTCATGCATAGAAGGAAGGATGAGGCCAGTCGGCTGCCCCCCCCAGGTTGGCAGAGGAAGTGTAGCGCCCAGGATTCCATTAGATAATTGACACTGGGTGAAAAAATGGGTTGCAAAATTGTGTAGACGATTCATGAAGCGTGAGCTAATTGTGAAACGTGTCACAAGTTCTCACAACGCATCACATTGTGAAGCGTGGTAGGGTCATAGATTGTCTATTTTCAGAGTGCAACACCGCCTTACGACGGAGTAGCCTATAAATGACGCATTAGCTCTGCTCTCCCGCCTATGTTCTCTCCTGAGTCCTTGCATGCGTTATTCCCCTAACTCTCGGCTTCTTTCGCTTCCCGTTTCATCCAAACATTGCACACTCTGCCTGCCTCCTCCATTTCCCCTAAATGCACGGTCAAATTTCTCGGCCCAGCACCCACCATGAGAGAGCCTGTTGGGAACCATAAATCAGACTGGTGGCTTGGCTGGCAAAGTGGCTGAGAGAGAGAGAGAGAGGGAGGGAGAGAGAGACGCCAACCTGCACAAATGACATCACCCATAAAGCAGAGAGCCGTCCGTGGTTTCCGTGTGGAAATATTTCGTTTTATAGGGAAACACAATGACGTTACATGAGTCTCCAAAAACTGTTAAATCTGAGATTTAACTGTTGTTTTTTTTCTCATTCAATTTTTTATTTGTTTTCTGATCAAGGACAGCATAATCATTTTACAGTGTACAAAATTGAACTCAAAACACTCACTCACACACTCACGCGCACACACACACCACACACACACACACACACACACACACACACACACAAAACCCCCTCCCTCCCCCCCATCCTATTCACAGAATAATCAACCCACAACACATCCATTACATCACCGGGTCTGATATTAGGTCTGTCCACATTGAAATTGTGCCCTCCTGGGCCTGATTAATCCTCGCCGACGACAATTCGAGATTTAACTGTTGTTGATGATGATGCAAAATTAAACTTAAAGTCAATTAAAAATGAGCTTGAAGTGTGAAGTACAGTGGTGCTTTGTATGCCTCTGCTGTCAGACAGCCGCGCCTGGAGGTATTATGTTTGTTTGAGGATTGTCCGTACAAGTACCGTACGTACATCCATCCCGATATATGAACATGATATCTCAGGAATGCCGTGAGGGCCATACTGTAAGTGCACCTGGACTAGTGGAATAATTAATTAGAATTAGGTAAGGTCAAATGTCACAGTCCCTGACCTCGGTCACCTCACAAACACGTTCATTAAAATCCTTCATTCACTTTCAGTCTGGACAGACATGATGGATGTAAATGACAACTAGTTGCGAGAGGCATACAGCGACAAAGCTGTATTTGTAGTTTGTCTTTAAACTGTCTACATCCAGAGCTCTACAGTGCTGTCACAGGTTGCTTATGGTAAATGGACTGCATTTATATGGCTTTTCTACAATGTACTTCACATTCACCCATTCTCACACACACACACACACACATACACCGACTTCTTAGGAATCCATGCAAGGCACCAAATCATCGGGAACAATTAAAGGTTCAGTGTCTTGCTCAAGGACAGTTTGACACAGACTCTGGGGGAGTCCGGGATCGAACTGGGAACCTTCAATTTCCCAAGCTTCCGCTCTACCTCCTGAGACACTAACTAGTGCCGCCCCCCTTATGAAAAGATACGAGAGGATTGACGGAGGTCGGTGTCCTCTATAATATCAGTAGGACACAGAGAGAGTGAAGGGCCTGCAGTCTGCACACTCATGAGTCATGACAATCTGTAATCATCTAAATTGGAATAATACCTCTCCAAGAAGAATTTAGAATCGGCTTTGTAAAAAGAAAATGATTTTGTTGCCACATGTGCTCAAGTAGAAACGCGTCCTCTATAATCCAAATGCTCTGAGGCAAATCCAGCCTACTCCAATTTGCATTTTAACAGGCAATTCAACAGCAGTCATTATAGCTTGTGCAGTGCACATATTTATGGGAAGGTGAAGATAGTGGAGATAGTTAGGAAGACTTGAATTGTGTGAGGACATGTTGTCCTTCCTCATGTTTCAGCTGTAATGATTAACGTTTATATGTGAATTTTATTGTGGTTCTAATCATGTGGAAATGCCAAGGCGGGTTGACAAAGTATGTACATATAAGGAGTGTGCTGGAGGCTCGGCCAGCTAATGATGCAACTATTTTAAAGGATCATGCCGGTGGACTGGCATGTTTCAACGTTTGACCATGGCCCACACAATGCATGGGGTGATAATATCAGTAAATCTCATATACCATGCTGACTATGCTTATTTTACAGAGTGGCTGTATGCCAACCTGTCTAGAACAGGGTCTGTCTGTATGTCTGTCCACTCAAAAGTAGACCCATGCACCACAGAACATGCTGCTATGCACGTGATGTTTTAGACCATGAAAGCCTGAACTGCCTAGTGAAACAAAACGCTCAAAGTGACTGTTTGGGAGGGATTTGGACGAATATTAGTACTTCCAAGTTCCTACTACTTTCTGGGCTATATATTGCGCCACCCCAATTCCATGATAGAATGCTTTCTTACCTTTCTTTGTAGTTGTTACGTCCCCACCAAAGAGGTCCAGGTGTTTTTTTGTGCAAAAACTCCTTATTGGATATTTCCCCTACCATAAGCCCTCAATGAATTGCATTTCATTGAATGGGAATATGGGGTGTTATGCTAATTCGCTTATTTCCATCGAAATAAGTAGTAAAGTGTGCCGCTTGGGATATTATTTACATTATGAAGAGAGGATATATACAAAAAATATATAATTTTGAGCGATGGAAATAAGCGAATTAGCACAACACCCCATAGACCCATTCAATTCCCATTCAATTAATTTAGGGCTTATGGTAGGGGAAATAGCCAATAAGGAGGTTTTGCACAAAATAACACCTGGACCTCTTTGGTGGGGAGTCTGGGGACGTAACAACTACAAATAAAGGTAAGAAAGCCTTCTAGCATGGAATTCTATTAACCCTTATCCCTAAACTTATTTGCTTACTTATTTTTTTTACTATTTTGAAAAACCTTTTTAAAATAGTTCAAATAGCTGATCTACAAGCTCACAATGTGTCGATGTAGATCGGCTAGTTGAACCATTTTAAAATGTTTTTCGAAATACCCTAGTAAAAAATGGGGATAAGGGGTAAGGGTGCCGCAAGATAGGGCCCTCTGGGCTCCATTTTCGTTCGAGCATTATAAATACACAATTTGGGGATTTAGCAGTGGGGAAGGGTTGTTCCCCCACTAAAGTTGGTATTTTGGTTACCTGTCTAAATCCCTAAAACACCTCCGTTACCCGTTACATTATGCATAGGTGTGTCTACATCTACAGCCTCTGTCTATTAGGCTAATTAGCCTAATAGACAGAGGCTCTGTCCCATAAAATGAGGCACAGCCAGGAGTTGTTTGCAGACTTTGCACCACAGATGCCTATATTTAGATGGTGTCATTTGTCTTTTTACATAAATCTTCTGCCAATCAGTGTGCCGTTTTGTGTGTGTGTGTGTGTGTGTGTGTGTGTGTGTGTGTGTGTGTGTGTGTGTGTGTGTGTGTGTGTGTGTGTGTGTGTGTGTGTGTGTGTGTGTGTGTGTGTGTGTGTGTGTGTGTGTGTGTGTGTGTGTGTGTGTGTGCGTGTGCGCGTGCGTGCAAGCTTACCCTGGTCAAACCAAGAGATTTGAAAAAGATTGGATTATAGATTGTAGTCTGTTTTTCTTTGAAGTTCTGACTCATGTATGTGTGCATGTTCTGGCACATATTGACTTAAAGAAGCCGTGTTAAGATCATGCGTGGAATCAACAACCTCTCCTCTCCTCCTCCCTTCAGGTGAATTAACAACCTCTCCTCTCCTCCTCCCTTCAGGTGCTGAAAGGCAGTAAAAAGCTCAACCTCTCGGTGCGTTCTGTTGGTCGCATACCGGGCGGCTATGTCACCAACCACGTGTACACCTGGGTTGACCCCCAGGGACGGAGCGTGTCCCCGCCCCCTGACATCCCTGAGCACCGGAGCGCCACGCTCAGGCGGGCGGACAGCCAGCGACGCAGCAACATGCAACTTCTGCAGGAAGGCGACGAAAAGAAGGTGCGGGCAGGAATGCCAGAGAGGGACATGCTAAACATGCTATCTAGTACCTACATGCTACTACAGTACACCTGCATCACATGTTGAAACAGCTGAACATGGTACCTACATGCTACTACACCTACAACACATGTTGAAGCAGTGATTTCTCATAGTAGCCTACAATTTCGATGATGTAAAGCCTGATTTATACTGCATCGTGCGACAGGGTTGCGTGCTGAAAATAGCTCACAGGCATATATGTACTATGCATGCACGCACACACATACACACACACACAGAAATTAAGCTAATTAAACTAATTATGACAATGATTAGGCTAGATATCAAATATATGCAAAAGCATATACGCAGCATGGGTACTTGACAATAAATTAACAATTTCCCGTGTATGACTTCCGCAGAAGTGCCCCTGAAGGCGTTTGAGTATAATTGAGCTTCCGTAAGATGCCTCCTTCATGGCACATAGAGATAGGGATCAAGATTAGGGGCCTTATCTCCATTTGGAGCCTGTTCTGTGGGATGGCGTGTCACTCTGGAGATGGATATCAGCAGCCTGCACCTGCAGGCCCCATTATTCCTGTGTCTCTGTCCACTGCTGTCTGTCAATTACAATCTCAGCATAAGCACTTACATTTTTGTTAAGAAATCAATCTTTTCTCTAGGGAATAGCTATACTTTTCAAATGAATACATTCTTTTTTTTAAAATATATATATATATCCTACTATAAAATAAGGCAACCTCTATCTCGTCTTCCTCATGCAATTTCCGCTCAGTGGGTTGTCCACTGAAAGCACAACTTGAGGGACAAAAGCCCATTTTTCACTTTCCCCCAAATTGAATCTGTTTATTTGCATCTTTACGGTCCCCGCAGGCTATTGGATCTGTAGCCACGGTCACAGTCCCATAAACTAGCCGGATGGTGGGTGTACCTATAGCTTCGGGGCTTCACGCACGCACCCAACGCCAGAGACAATGACAGCCCAGAGAGCTTTATGATCTATTGATATTATGTCCATTTTACTTGCTCGCACAGAGCGTTTATTGACACCCGCAATGTTCAAACTGATCGACTGCTGCTGTACTTGAACCGTTGTGTCATATGGGTTATTACCAAATAATTGGATGGCTGAAACGGCATAACCCAGACTTCTAATTGCTTTTGTTATCAATTCAGCGTCAGGTCATAAATTACAGGTTTGTCAGACACTAGCCTCGGGAACCCAGACGTTTTTATTTCCAGGGAGGAAAAAAAAGTCTGGGACCGAGTCCACTTCAATTCGGCATAGAGTAGCGCAAACGTTGATCAATCTCTGCTGATTTCTGATCGTCTGCACCACACACTCGTACTCCTCTCTCCCTTTGTCGCTCTAATTAATTAGTATGTCACGCAGCTGCGTCTAGATTCTCCCGGCGGATCCTGCCGGGAGCTGCCTATGCCATAGAAAGCATAGGTGGACCCCAGGCTAGTCAGACACAGACTGGAGGATCAAATGAGCCACGCTCCTCTCCAAAAGTCTTCAAAGAAAGTTGCTGCGTTTGTGTTCCCAAAGTCTGCATATAGTTTGGGAGCACACATATGGATTAGTCATACTATAAAAAGAGGAAACCTCTCTCCTTCTGTCCTGCTATCTGTCCTTCCTCGTCCATTTTTCCTCTGTCGGTTGACCAATCAATCTAAATGTGCATTTACTGTTGGCACATTTCACAAATGTAAGCCGTTTATTAGCATTTTTGTGCACTCTCGGTCAACAAACATGGGTAGAGTGACTCAAGGCAGCTGACAGCAATGCCCGGGTTAATTGAATGGCAGGTGTTTACAAAATGTCTAATTGTGCCCTTGGTGGCTCCAATGTGCAAATCTATAATAAAAAGCTGCTTGCTATAAAGGACTTTATTGCAAGCAGCAGACCTAAGGCTGCCCTACGAGTGTATAGACTTGATGTGTAGGAGTGTGGTCAATAAAGCACAGGAGCTTTAATTAGAAAATAGGTCTCGTCAACTGTGTTGGCAACAACCCACAGTAGCATTCGCGGCACTACAGTGACACAATGACCAATCGGCAGATGGGGACTTTTATACAGTTATGTGGCCAGCGTATAGGCACGGGTGCCAACATTGGCACAGGAGATGGTGATCACTGGCACACCGGCATAAGTGTGAGAGTTTTTTCTTTTTATTAAATATTGTGTCAAACAAATGTCAGTTGAAGTCCACTCACATCTATAATTTACATCCTGCACGCAATTCTACATTCATTCAAACTGATAACTCTTGACTGAGGAGGGAGTCTGGGAGAGAGGTGGCTTATTGAGTCTAATGATTATTACACAAAAGAAAATGTTTCTAAAGAAGCAGAAATTTCATTACATTTTGATGTGGTGTCATACTGGTAATTAAACTTCATTTTGATATGGCACACTGAGTATCAATGAAATTAAATTGATGAAATTTCATGTCAAAAAGGTTGCCCATACCTGCTATAGCTGATTTTTTTTAAGTGTTCCCATAAGCTGGTAAGATATTTTTTTAGAGAGTCAAAGGGAAGTACGCACAAAAATTCTACAGGTGCTGGACAAAGATACGTACAATGAAAAAGGAAGGCATTCCGCACACTAGGTCTCAGCTCCCAGGCAGAGCATCTCTACAATGTTTCGACCCCAGTTTGTCTTCGTCAGGTATGGAAGATATTTTTTTGTCACAGGGATCTGTAGTGCCAGTTTCAGTCTCAATTCTGCCCATAGTTTGAGTGTGAGCATTCCCGTGCAATGGGTACCACCCAAGTCCCTAGTAAGGCTATCCAACGTTGAAGCTGCCACTACCTACTGGCGAAAAGTGGAACTGCAGCATGTTCATGGAGGTGGACGTGACGTGAGGTGACGTCATGTGCGTAACGTGTGTCATCCCACAACCTCATGATTGGTCCCTGAGGTCCGGGCTTAACTTCCGCTCACTCGATCCATTGAGTTATAATTGTACTTCCGGCAGTCTTCCGGGTGCTTCAAAACGCCACTGATCAACTTCCACTGAAATGAATAGCGGGGGGGCTAACGCTCCGGTTCGGCCTCTATCCTTTTATTACTCTATGGTACCACCCCTCCCTCGAAGTAGAGAAAGTAGCAGATCTACAACAAGCTCACAACACGTGCGGTGATACCACACGTTGGGAACTTGTAGACGCTACAGTATATATGTTTCCTGCGACAAAGTTATACGTCTTGTGTTGTTTTGTCATTTGACGAAGTACGTAGGGCTTAAAGGGCCGTCCACACCAGGCAAGCACAATAACAATCGATAATGATTGATAGGTATAAGTTATAACTACAGTATATCTGTATCGTTCACCACTGTCTTTGTTATAGTTGTGGTGTGTTCAGCCCCGGTTTCAGCCGTTTTTCCACCCCATGCGAGATTATTAGCGGCCGCCCCTTCGCGCGTGTGCGGGGCCGTGCACATTTTTTTGGGGTATATCTCGGATTCTTGGACATTTGGCACGGTTCTATACCTATCCTCGTGGAGGATAGGTAGAACTTAATATAAAACTTATGTAAAAATAAAACTATATAGCAGTAAGTTCTTAGTATAATTCTCTCTTCACTCTTAGCGCTTTGAGTGACAGCAGCCAGGACACAGGACAGACAGGTATTAATTGTTTAATTGATCCACCAGTCAGTGCCAGCAGTGTATATAATAGTGCCTTTAATTTTATTTTTACCTTATCTTCTTTTTTTGTTGAACCAGACACGTGACGTGAGTGATGCTTGCAGGCAGCTGCAGAATAAAAAAAGGGAACAAAAGCCATGCTGGGTCGGCGGACGCATGTTTTTATATTAATTCCACCCTGAAAAGATTTTTTGTAAACTGGATCATGATCATCGTTTTTTTCTAACTTGTGGTCCGTTGAAAAAAGCTTGTTAATTGTGTTTTTGACAGATGACAGGAAAAGAATGCAAGGCAATCCATTTTTTTTTAATTCTTTTTCCTGTTCACCGTGAACCGGCTGGAAGGGTCGGCTGGTTGCCAGTTGCCTGACTGACATCCCCCAATTAAAGCAGGCACCACTATCAGTGCAACAGATGAAATCATGAAACATTGTTGTTGTTAGGAGCTGAACAGGGGTGCAAAGTGTATTTATTCTTGTCTATTTGTTACATGGGGAGGGGGCGCCTAGTCACCCACGAGATATTTTATTTTTATTTTATTTCAGAAAAATATGCTGCCCAGACCACAGGTATGATCCTTTAATGAGGCAGTGAAGAATGTTTGGTTTGCATACTAGAGAACTTGGGAATTTATCACAGCAGGGTCTTGTCTGGCTTGTGAGGTTATATAAATTGTTTGTTTGGCAGTTTGAGTGTTGTGTATATTGATTTGCTATGAGTCTCTAGAATAATGTTAGAAAAATGTCTTCTGGTCAGAAAAGGATTGTGATATATTGCTAATGTAAATAATAGCTTATTGGACCCTGGAGTGGTGCAGTTTATGTGGATGTCTGTCCAATGTTCTAATGCACTGGTTACCAAACATTGGGTGGGGACCCATTTTTATGGATCCCTCTATTTTTGGTTTCCTACATTTAGTTTTTAATTCAAAACATTTCCAAAAAACATAAAAAAGGAGCTAAAATGAATATAAAATATCTAAATTCTAAATCGAGCAACTTAAAAACTGTCTGGGTTGTTCACATAAGCCTGAGTAGACGATGACACGACCAAAAGTAAAAACTTTTTCCACCCCACTGACCACAGTACTTAAGTCAGTGATACATTGGTGATGACAGAGGCAGTCCCTGAGCTCCATTATTGCTCTGAACTGCATCCAGATCAACCTCCTCATCATTACTATCACCAGTTCCTAGCGTTGGAGACTGTGTGAGACCAGGCCTAATCGGTTCTGACACGCATCAACTTTTATATCCTCATTTCGTTCATAAAAAAAGACACCGTAGATGGATCAAGCAGGGACTTGAATTATTAATTTAGCTGGCAAAGACATGTGCTTCAAACACTACACACATCTGGGATGTGTGATCCAACCTAGTGTTGGATCCTCGCTGTCCAGTGGAAACCTTGCATGTTCAGCACTGGTGGAACGTAACTAAGTAGATTTACTTAAGTACTAGTAAGGGCATTTTATCAGGTATTTGACTAATCTGGGAACTAAATCGTTACCAAGAAATTTCTTCACCAATGTGTTTCTAAAAGTGTCTAATAACATATACTAAAAGTTTGAAATTCAACTCCCGTGGGAAAGTTGAGTTATTAGCATAATATGTGACCATACCCTTAACATCCTATATAAGGCAAAAAAGTCCAAATTTCATCATTCTTTAAGTAGCATGTGACATATGAAACTAGGGGGTTTTCATGATTCTGAATCCATTCCAAGCATTAGTTTTGCACAAAAAACACTCCTTGGGCTAAATTAGGCCATATCCACTTGACCAAATGTGCTGACCTCATCACGTTTGTGAGGCCGTTTTCCCCCCAAGGAGTGTTTTTTGTGCAAAACTAATGCTTGGAATGGATTCAGAATCATGAAAACCCCCTAGTTTCATATGTCACATGATACTTAAAGAATGATGACATTTTTACTTTTTTGCCTTATATAGGATGTTATGGGTATGGTCACATATTATGCTAATAACTCAACTTTCCCACGGGAGTTGAATTTCAAACTTTTAGTACATGTTATTAGACACCTTTAGAAACACATTGGTGAAGAAATTTCTTGGTAACGATTTAGTTCCCAGATTTTCATAGATTTCTCTTACTAACTGTACTTACTGTAAGTGCAATTTTGAGGTATTTGAGGCAAATGTTGTACTTTTGTTCCACTACATTAATTTGAAAACTTTACTTACAGTTTCAGCCACAATGTGTGATTTTGATGCCAATACTTTTGTACTTTCTATATTGCAGTATTGCAATAAGAAAAACATGCGAGTACTTTTTCCACCACTGCTTTTCAGGAAATGGAAAGACATTTTTCAGAAATTCTGAAAATAGCCAGACGTGCAAGCACTACTTGTGTGCTAGACACTCTGACTCTAGTATAAAAAAAAGTTGAACATTCATTGCTCGGCCTAATGGGCATATGCCCGCTGTGCCAGTCCGCCACTTCTCTCGTACGATGAAGCAGGGCATTAACACAATGAGTGCTGGGATTTCTTTCAAAATAGGAGCTCGGGGTTCCGGGCAGACATGGAAGCTGTTAAGGCTTCATAGTCTGGATTTTTGGTGGTGAGGTGACCACCGGGGCTGAAATAACGTTGAGCGGTGGTGAGTAAAAACGGAGAGAAGGGCTGGGGCGGTGGATTGTTCTTCACCGCAGCTCGTGACGTCATGTTGTAGTTCGGTGGTCACCTCACCACCGAAAATCCAGACTATGAATAACGCTTTACTCTGAAAGCCCCCCCCCCCCCCCCCTTTCCGTTCCGTGTAAAAACCGGGAGGCATAGTGTTGCTTGCTTACCTTGAGATGATTACGATAAAGTCTCTCTAGAAGCATTAATATTCTAAACGAGAGGCATGTTGAAGTCAGAAATTAAGACAGAAGTACTGTATGCCCATCTGGTCAAAACCATGGAGAGCTCCCTAGATTAGGAGATACGAGCCATTCTTTCTGAGCCGTAAACAAGGAAGTGAACGGCAGCGCGCATGCGTGAAACCGCAAGGAGTATGGTGCAGAAGGAGAGGCCAACACTAAAAAAAAAATCCAAATTTAACTTTTTGTTTATCAATGAAAAATCGCTATGACGTGTACACACATCCACTGGATCCATCGGACACGTTTCCACATGTCCTACGGTCTGAATGTGTTAAATGACCAATTTGGAAAAATTTGGAGATACAAGGTTTCTGCCCGACAGCTACAATATATGGTTTAGGCCACACTTCTGCTTTGTTACTTTCTTGTCTTTTGTCAACCAGATGTCTCTCTGTTCTTGGTCCCCCCCCCCCTCTCTCTCTGTCATCCTCAGGTCAACCTGGTGTTGGATGATGGTCGTTCTCTGGGTCTGATGATCCGTGGTGGGATGGAGTACGCCCTGGGCATCTACATCACCGGAGTGGACAGAGGTTCCGCTGCGGAGTGCGGAGGACTCAAGGTAGCCACACCCCAACCTTTACTCTGGCCCAGGATTGGGACAGGACAGGATTTTTTCTGCGGGAGTGGGACAGGACAGGAGTGAAAATCCACTCCTGTGTCAGTCTCTAGTGTGTGTGTGTGTGTGTGTGCCCGTCGTACACTTGATGTCTTAATTTTTATCTGTCTGTCTCACACTCTCTCTCTCCCTCTGCTTCTCTCTCTCGTTCTCTGACATAACAGATGAAATATATGACATTTATTCCAGTAATATGGTCACTGTAACAATGTTTTATCGCCTCCTCATCTTCTGCCCTTTTATTTCTTAATATGACTTTTATATTTATTAATTAAGGCTGTTACAATGGTTCAGTCTGACATTTCACATCCCTGTCGTCATCCAGTGGGATGTTGAAGAGTGGTCAGACCTTTAAGGAGTTTACTGCAGGGTTTTTAGTTAACTAAAAGTAACGAAATAACCAGACAGTTTTGTTAACTGATATTGCAATAAAATGAGGCTTCACAAAGGCGTGCGTGCGTGCGTGCGTGCGTGCGCGCGTGCGCGCGCGTGACAAAGCAACCAGGTGCTCGGCATAAGTATGGACATAGTTTACCAGTAAGACGCCCTCATGACGAGAAGCATAGGTATGGTGGCGTGCCATGTCACGAGGCGTGACCATATATGGAGGCATGATGTCACAAGGCGTGACCATATATGGAGGTGTGATGTCACGAGGCATGACCGTATATGGAGGCGTGGGGTGACTAACTGACGGATGGGAGATGCAGGTTTTCATAGTAAATGCGACCTGCAGTCACTAAAAAATAATATACAGTATCAAAGGTACTCCTGGTTCAGACAGGATGAAACATCAGATAAAAACGAGGGATCCCGACACTCATTGTAAAAAGGAGGAAACAGCCTCCGGGCGTTTGCCTTGTATTCATAAAGTGCCTGGATTCCTTCGTTTTTATCTTTCAAGCAAGATGACACCAGGGTCTACATTCCTCAGTAGAAGAGCAGGGAGACCACCTCCAACCACCCCAGTTGCATTAGTTACATTGTGTACAGATTATATATATAAACTTTATTACAGGCTTGTGGCCCACAGGGTAAGACAGTACATCACATATACGAGAATAAAAATAAATACAAATACAGTACATTTACCCAGCCCCACAGGTTACTACTCTAAGCGAGGCACTCGTGCCAGTGTCCTCTGATGGTAGAAGTGTACCTTACAGAACTACGGCCTGGGTCTGTCATCTGTCCAATGAGTCCATTCAGTGAGCGATCCAGCCTGCTCATGAATTTGAATGTCAGGTTCCTCAACAGAGCCATGAATGTAGTGAGACCCAATGAACAGAAAAGCCCACTGGCTCTAGTGCTCCTGGGTTTTTTTAACAGGATTCGAAGACAGTCATTATAGGCTACTTGCAGCTTGCGTAGACTCTCCTTCTTAAAACAACATTTTTTGGTTTGTCCGTTTGCTAAAAGATGTTATGGATTGCAGGTTGATTTTTGTACTCCATTGTACAACGGCATCGGATACTACTGCATAGTGAGCTCGTATAGATCTGCTATTTTCGCCATGCTTCACTGTGGGAGAAAAGTGATTCCTCTTGAATGCAGTGCAGTTTATTCAAGCAGTGGGGGGGTAACTGCTGTGGAAGACCAAATCTCTCTAACCTTAACAGAAAAATGAAGCCTCGCTCTATCCACTAAACCGATGCGAGACATAGGCTGTGCTGGATCCACACAGAGAGTCTGAAGAACCTCAGCATTCCAACACCTAGTGGAAAAACGCTGGCACTTCGCTCTTGTGATATGGGGCATTTAATGTGCCTGTCATAATGACATGGACAAGTACCCAGCCAGTAGAGCCATATGCTGACGGACTTGAGCTCCATGTAGTCTTTCATCGCACGCCCATTATAGATCTGGCGGTTTAAGTGCCGTGGTGGCTTATTAGTGAGCCTGAACAGGCATGGGGGTGCATGCACGCACGCACGCACGTGCGCACACAAAATTGGCCTGGGATGGTGATCCTGGATGCACTCACTGCACCAAAATCCAGGGGCATAATTGAACTTGTGAGTGTAGCCTAATATAGTTTACACACTCACAGTTCGCCGGATTTGTTTTGTCGATTGTTATGAGGCCTCCTTATAGAAAAGGTACAAAGAACAGAAGAGACAAGATGGGGTTCCTCTGTGCATCATATTGATTACGTCAATCAGACGCGGTGGATTATTAGTACAGTCCATGTGGTTCCATTTGTACACCCTCAGAGTTGAGATTTTACAGTGTAGATTGGCATCCCAGAGATTAAAAAACTTTTATTCTTTGAGAATCACTCTTCTAGATGGCTGACAGCTTCAGTGGCATGCCATACTGTAAAAGTAATAGATGGCTGAATTATTGTATAGAAAGAGAAATGACGATGATTTGCTTTATTCACTCTTTATTCACTTCAGTTTTGAGCCTTATTCTGCAGCCACAATAACTCTGTCTCTTCACGCGTTCCCTACTCTCTGCTGATTCCAGTGGGGTGCCGCCCTTTGCATTGTAGGCGATGGATTTTCTGGGGGAGAAAAACTTTCAGCTTCTTCAGAGCTAAAAATTGCTTTTCTCCGCATTCCTTCTTTTCCCCACTCCACTCTGTTCATTTTGATACCTGGCTGTTTGATGTGGAATATTGTCATTCATATGGATTTAAACAAATGGAAGGCAGCGGTGCGCTTGATAAGCAGCAGGCTTCCACGCAGAATAAAATCCAGAGTGTTCGTTTAACTCGTAGAGTGTACGAATGGTTAATTTAAACACTGAGGGATTTTACTGTGTATTTTGCTGCAGTGGTTTTCAGAGAGAGAGAGAGAGAGAGAGAGAGAGAGAGAGAGAGAGAGAGAGAAAATTGGAGAGAACGCGTTCAGACGCAAAGACAGAAAAACAAAAGAAAATACATTTTGTTTAAAAAAAAAAAGCATCTTTAGACATGTCTCGCTGAAGGGCTTGCCGAAAGGATGGCCGGAAGTGCTACAATCCCATGACCCTATAGAATATCTAGCCTACTGGCTTTACAGATAATTATAACTCTGAGGCGAAGAGAAAAGCAGAGTTGGAGGAAGAATAGGGCAACGCCAGAGAGGAGGCGTTGCACCAGCAGCAGAAGTTGCAGGATGAGGACATAACGATCAGATCGAGAGACCATGGAGGCAGCCACAGAATATACTCCACCAAACTGAACCTGCCCACTACATCCAAGCTAACAAGCCACACGGGGAGACAGAAGACAGAAACAATACTAGTACACTACTAATATTAGTTTTGGTTTAAAGTGGCGTTTCATTTTCGGACAGCGTCTTCATCAGATCATATGCTCTGGCCATAGCCGAGCTGATACAGCTAAACTCCATTTACTAGGGCAGATACTACAAAGGCTATTAGGGGCGCAGGTGCACACAACATGCAATCAAACTAGAAGGTTACACTCAGTAAGAGTCCAAATCTCTGCCAGGTCTCAGGACGAACACCGTTGCTCTCTCTCTCTCTCTCTCTCTCTCTCTCTCTAAACACTCATCAGTGATGCAATTATGTCAAGAGTCATCTGTGGCACATCAAACTGTGTAGTTGTTGGAGATGACAGATGTGTACCAGGATACACAGAACCATCTGCACACCGCTCATTGGTACCCCCATGGGAGCGCTGTCTTCATGATATTCCTGTGTGATAGCTCTGTGGTGTTTGTATGCACCAGATAATAACATATGTCACAGTGATGGATGAGTATAATCGCTGTTCAGACAGGTTCCTTACTAAAAGTATTAGTGGGTGACGTGTAAATATTACATTTATGTAGGAGCCAGTTCTTTCAATTCAATGCGGAAATAATTCAATGTTGTCATCACAGAAGCAGCTGGCATCTGTATGCTGGCTGAATTTTAGTGTATTATTTCGGTTTCTATAAGAACATTTTGCAATAACTGAACTAGGATGCGTTGTGCATCCTAGTTCCCCTAAGCGGGGTGAAAACATCCTGTGGGGTTTCAACTTGTACGATCTGGCAGAACGCCACGGTAAACACATGTGACTGTGGGCGCTCAGCAGGGGACGGTTCTGTCTGGAAAGGTTCTCTGTTTGATCCCCGGCTCTTCCTGGCTTAGTGTCAAAGTGTCCCTTGAGCAAATTGGTTGTTCAGTAATGTCTTGCAGAAAACAGCGAGTTGAGAAAACAGGCTTGAAAGGTTCACTTCTGCGGCCTCTAACATTACACCTAGCTACATGTTTAAGCATTTATTTCATACACTTATTTCAGACATGCTCTAGTTAAGTATGTGAAGAAAAAAAAAGTTTTTCTCCTCTGTTGAAAAGCTGGAGGTTGTGCGATGGCAGGCTCTCAGTCAAATCTGGTCACATATTGTCCCACTACTCTAACTATAGTTAGAGATGGGAAAATGCAGATAATGTGTAAATGTACTGTATACCAACAACAATCTTCATATTAAAGCGCAGACTGCATTGGTATGGTGGTATTCATCTAGATGTGCTGACTTTGATGGATGACCCATATCCCTGCCAGGCTTCTGTAATCATCACACTGCTAGCGTGGCTATGTCATCCTTCATTCTGAGGGAAAATGAAAGCTCAATGTAACCCATGCTTTATTATTTACCTCCTGTGACCCCCGTGCGCGCGCGCGCGCGCGCGTGTGCGTGTGCGTGCGTGCGTGCGTGCGTGCGTGCGTGCGACATTTGCAAGTGTATGCATGCATCTGTGCATGCCGCCCCACCACCATCGCAGCCCACAGACAGCAGTCTAAGGGGTGAGGAAGGTCAGCCCTGCCCAGTGCCCTTTTTGTGCTATCGGACAAGGTTCAGTCTAATTTGATTAGTCTGGAGGGAAAAGGTCAGAGCTGACTGCATGTCAACACAATAACGGACGCTTCGGAGAAAAAACGAAATCTGAACTTCTGAAGCTAGGTGTCACAGAGAGTTGGATCCTAATGTAGTAGCTATGTAACACCAGGGCTCCACCGGGCGCGTCAGCGTCGCCGTCAGGGAATGTTCCCTTTTTAATCAATGAAGGGTGGCTCCACTGCCCGCGTTGCGTTGCGTGACATGTGACGCGCGCATTCAAATTGAACCGGTGCGTTTTTTGACGCACGCGACGGAGACGCAACGCGCCCGGTGGAGCCCTGGCGTAATATGTAATATGTACAGTACATTGTTGATGACTCAAATGCAGTCATGCAGATTTACCTTGTTTGGATGTCAGCTTTTTAAGCCTCCATTCTTTCACAGTAGACAGATGCTTGCTTCTTTCTTTCTTTCTTTCTCTCACGTTTGTGTGTGTGTGTGTATGTAGTGCCTGCCTGTGCATTTGTTTGTCCAGCCCATTTTCAGTCATGTTTTGACTTTTGACACTTCATTGAGTACTTTTGATATCCACATTCTGATGGTGAGCATGAGCATGCCCTTTCACGTACACTGTTGATGGCAACGGAATGTGGACCATGGTGACACTACACCATCCGTGCTGATCCTGTTTAACCACTTTAACCCTGGCATCCGTAATTTGTGCCATTATAGGTGACAACTTTAAATTCTTAATAAAAAAATTACACCCGTGTGAACTGAGTGGTGTAAGGTCTTATATAGCCTGTCTGACGTAATGAAATCATGTCTGACGTAATTAAATCACACCCGGGTGAACAGGGTGAACATAGCAACCATGCTCATTTTTTCTGCACAGACTAACAAAGCCAGTTGTAGGAGTGGTTTACACCACTCAAAAATCATGTCTGACGTAATTAAATCACACCCGGGTGAACAGGGTGAACATAGCAACCATGCTCATTTTTTCTGCACTAACAAAGCCAGTTGTAGGAGTGGTTTACACCACTCAAAAAGCCAGTTGTAGGAGTGGTTTACACCACTCAAAAATCACACCCGTGTGAACTGAGTGGTGTAAGGTCTTATATAGCCTGTCTGACGTAATGAAATCATGTCTGACGTAATTAAATCACACCCGGGTGAACAGGGTGAACATAGCAACCATGCTCATTTTTTCTGCACAGACTAACAAAGCCAGTTGTAGGAGTGGTTTACACCACTCAAAAATCATGTCTGACGTAATTAAATCACACCCGGGTGAACAGGGTGAACATAGCAACCATGGTGACACTACATTTTTTCATTTTTTCTGCACTAACAAAGCCAGTTGTAGGAGTGGTTTACACCACTCAAAAATTGAAATATATAATAATAAAAAATCTTGAAACATTTCCAAAATAGTGGAAATAGCATATAGCAAGCTTGTAGTCTCTTCTTCTAGCACACCAGTCGTGCAATTGATTTCTCTATGCACAAATGCATGCCATAGGAAATTGTTGTTATTCAGCATGTGAGAAAGTATATCAGGGTTACATTGGTAACCTCACCCCAAACCCTTGCCTAACCTTAAGCTCTACACCAAATCCTTACCCTAACCTTTATTTATACAGGATAAATCCCATTGAATTACAAGATCTCTTTTACAAGGGAGCCCTATTGGTTACCGTCAGAACTGTACACGGAGTCGACTTGATCCACAATGTGAAGCTAATTTCACCCCTGAGGTGAGCTTTTTGCTTGCACCATCGCTCAATTTTGGAGCCACTGGGGAATGCATTGTTTAAAGGTCATTCTCTGTGATCTTCAGGACGTTCTTCCAAACGGCAGACCAGTCTTTTCTGGTATCCATACAGATGAATGGATTTTAATGATTCAGGCTGTGTAAACTCCAGCGAGTTTATTCCAAAATATTTCAAGTAAAGGTCATTGGGCCATGTCCTGATAGATTACTGATAGGATATCAGTAATATATCATTCTTTACTTAATAAACTGTATATACAGGCTACTGTATAGACCATTTTTACTCATTTAAACAAATAAAATGTACTAAATATCATGTCTGCGCTTTTTCCTGCAACCTGGTCATTTTTATTGTGCCAGATATTCAGGCCTCTACACAGACTTCAAATCTAGTCCTATGGTCTGTACCAGCAGTATCGTCCCGAATCCGTATGTTTGCAATTTACGTAGGTTCTTTGGTGTGATTATTGATTCTCATGCGAGACCCTTGAACAGCGTTTGGGCCAAGTTAGGTGTGGATTGAAGCAACAGTGCACCTTGGCACTGTGCACCATGATCACCTCCTGTCTTATTGTTTGCTTGTCTGACTGTATTTGATTGTACCCAACAAGCCAAATGACGTCATTATGATGACGCATGACGTTATGCGACTCCTCCGGTGACGTTCAGGACTAGTTCAGATCCCAGCCCATATGGAGACGATCTTTACGTCATTTCCAGGTCGTCTTCACCAGTCGAAATAAATATAGCTTATTCTGGGCCAGATCTGACTAGGACGTCGGTCTTAGTGGGCAGAATTTGTGTTGGTTGAAATCAGGTGATATTATGGGCCAGAACTGACTAGTCTTGGTTTGACTTGATCTGGCCCAAATCGAGACGTCACTAATTCGTCCAGGTCCTGACCGTGCTTGCTGGGCATTGTTGTTTTATTTTGTGGCCTGTCTTTGGTCGATTTCTTTTGATCAATGTTTTTAAATGTGTCTTTATACATAAAGTTTGATTTGATTTGACAACATGTGGCCCCCGGAGGGGCAATAAGCTGGGGTACGCGCTCCCTGTTGTGACTATTCTCATGGAAGTCCCCTGAACAGAGTGCTTGTGTCAGGTTTGTGCGGATCAGAGAAACGGTGCGCCTGGGGCAGATTGTACATCCAGAGTAGTTTAAGATCTGGATTGTAGACATCTGACATATTGCACAAGTTTGTATTTATTAGTGCCATGTCCACTTCCCTCAAGTGAGTTTATTAGTAATAATCTGTTGTCCCTATAAAGTATCATCCAATGGCACTATTCAGTCTTTAGTTTCCTAGATAATATAGATCTATGCATGAAGAAACCTTCAAGTAGCCCACATTAAATAAGTAAAACCACTCTAATTTAAGTAAGTGCCCCTTGAAACACTCGCATTGAGGATGTTATACGTCCCCATTTGGACTGTTTTAACTTTAGGTCACTAAATTGCCCAAAACATGTTGTTTTAACGAGACACAATGACTGTAAATTGCTGAAGAATAGAGCCATAAAAGGTGTGATAGACCATTTTACTGCACAAGACACTACCACTGACGTTCCCTATAACAAATTGCCCACAATTGGGCACATTGCCTATATGCATACAAGGTTCAGCCGTGTATATGCTAGAGGTTTCACCTATAGCCTTATTGGAGGAAGCATGATGTCACTACTCTTTACATGCTCATTACAAGTCACTGTCAAAAGGAAGAAATTGAAACCAATAATCTGGCTTTGTGTTGTCAGACAGACATCTCAAAATATAGCTTTCATTAATGTGCAATAAAGGGATATATATATATATTTTAAAAGCATCTACTCAGGCTTATGTGAACACTCCGTGCATGGAGAAAGTGCTGGAGAAATATTGGTTCACCGATCAGAGCCCCCCCCTGCCCCCCTCCGCCCCTCCCTGGTAGAAAACAGCGAAAGAAACTGACGTCACTATATTGAGAGCGATGCCCCTCTGCACTGTAGTTCACTCCCACTCCTAGATCAGGAAATGTCTCACATTCCCCCAGGCTTTCATTTTTTGAGCCGTAGCGAATGAAAATAAAAACCTGGGTACCGAGGCTAGTCACCCATGGAGTAGCCTCGGAAACCCAGACGTTTTTATTTCCAGGGAGACAAAAAAGTCTGGGGCCGAGTCCACTTCAATTCGGCATACAGTAGCGCAAACGTTGCCTATGCCATAGAAAGCATAGGTGGACCCCAGGCTACCCATGGAGTGACTATAGCAGTTAGTTTAAGTGGCATGATCTACCGTGTCAAATGCCGTTATGAGGTCAAAATTGATTCAAATGGATCAGTGTCTGGGGTTAAGATGAGGTTAATTATTACTTTAAGAGAGAATATGGTACTTAATAACTCTTAGCCTGCCGCCATTAATTAATCCCTCGATTGCGTATTGCCATGGTTTAATCACGCGTGACACTTACTTTGAAGAGCCAAATATCCGTATCGCATTTTTACTATGAAACCATTCCGTGTGTGTTGACGAAGCTGGTGCTCGTTCTCTCGGTCGGTGGTGGAAAAAGTGGACCGCGAGTATCACAGCGCCTGCTACAGGCCGTTGAAAACGCTTGTCTGGGACAAAGCGTCCTCTGCAATGTCGCTTCTGTGAGATAAAGCCGTCTGAAAACAGAGCCGACAATGTTAGTGGATGCGCGCGCATTTTCAAAATGGCCGCGCCCATTGTGTCAGAAGCATAACAAAGCTAACAGACGGTAGATTTCGATACGATCGTATTAAAACATGCATTAATGAATACATCGCTGTTAAAACGGCTTTTCCGTTTGTGGCAGGCTACAAGATTCTACGTTTTAAAATTCCTATGTTCCTGGCGGGTAAACGATTAACTGGAAATTCTCTGCAATATTGGTTACATGAGATATCACAGGATCAGAGGCCCAAATAATAATTGTGGAGTAATTAATTTGTCACTTCAAGTGCTTGAAATTTGAAGTGACTGCTTAAGCTCTGGTGTGTGTGTGTGTGTGTGTGTGTGTGTGTGTCATCAATCAGTCTGTCAGGCTTGTATCTGTAATTGAAGGAAATCGGTTTACTCCTTTCTTCAAGAAATAGTGTTACATCATAACTCCATTCTGCACATATAAATTACATAAACAATTATGTACACAGCTACCTCTGTGTCTCATACACCTCTGCTCTGTGTTTCATATAGCAACATATTTTTTGATTTATTTTTGTCTCCACCAGGCCGAAGGCATGGGGAGAGAGTATGTTTTGCACTCCGTCCGTCCGTCCGTTTGTGTGTGTGTCCGTGTGTCCGTCTGTGGACAGCTAATCTCCGGCACCGTTGACCTACAGATTTTGTCCAAACATTACGCAAATTGGTACACAGTCTCTCTAGAGCCATTCAACGACACAAGTCTTTCAGATTTTTCAGACTCCATCCTGATTGGCTAATATTGTCTTCCAAAGTTCGCAAGAGTGCTCAGTTTCAAACAAAATGCCGCAAATCATGAACACATCGTGTGATTTCCGTGAAATTATGCACACACATTCCCACTAGGCCGAGGAAGAAATACCACTGGAACATTTTCAACTCAGCCTCATGGTGGCGCTATTACTGGACGATTAGTGTTTTCACCTAACTGCACAGATCTGTGTAAAACTTTGTATGCACACTCCCTAGAGGCCAAGGAAAAACCTTTGCCTGGAAGTTTTCACATCTGCTCTTTATAGCGCCACCAGGAGGTCGACATAATGTAAAACACATTTTCTAATATTACTCCTTCAGATTTGATCCAAATTTCATGCAAATCGGTACACATGCTCTCCATAGTCATGTGATCAAGACGGGTTTGTTTTATTTCTCATAAACCATCCTGATTGGCTACGATTGGCTTCAAGTTTTCAGGAGTAGCCCGTTTTGTACAAATCGCCACAACTCCTCAACGCAGCGTCCAATTGCGGTGAAACTGTGCATGGCCTCAGGAATTATTCACTGCCAAAAACGACCTTTTCTCTATCACTCTGTGAAGCCTTGAATTCATGGGGGAAAGAATATGTTCTTGCATTCCTCCAGTGAATGAAGAATCAAATGAAATGCACTGCAAGATTAACAACCACAAACTGCTGTATATCCAAAATCCCTTTATAAACTCCCACGCAACTTTTAAACTGCATGATACTGAACATCTATCGGTGCTATCAAATCCTCATCTCACATAAAACCTAAATGGATTTTGAGTGGAGAGAACCACCTCAGCCCAAATCGTTGCCTTACGGAGGATCAGTGAAAAAACAACATACCAGTAACGCTGTTGTGCTTCATCGACTTCAAATAGGCATTCCGCTCTTTAGCCCTACACAGAGGAATGGAGGTGACAATGCTCCAGGCCTATGATGTTCCTCCCAAGCTACTCCGCGCCATCGGGACCATGTTGCAATGTGTGGTAGTGAACATCAAACAGGACAAACACATTAGGTAACAAACATCTGTAAGGGGGGCATCCGAGTGTATCAGAGATGGCAATCAGGAGAATGAGACTAGCCGGTCACTGACATCGACACCGGGAACTCGCCGCCAGCAAGCTTGCACTTGATCGATCAAGAAGATACCTACCTGCGTGGATGTGCTGAAGAAAGATGCTGGTGTGGAAAGCACAAACGAGCTGGCCAGATGTATGGAGAATCTAGATGACTGGAAGCGTCGATGGATTACAATTTCACAATTTACAATTTAGGCATTTAGCAGACGCTCTTAATCCAGAGCGACTTACATTAGGCAAGAACAAAAGTATGGGAATACATCACATATATAAAATGCATTTATCAAGAAACATGCGTAAGCTAAGAACGTAACTAGAACATATCTATATAATGACACTATACATATTAACTATACATATATACTATACTATGCTATACATATGTACTATGATGTGCTATGACTACATACAATGCAATTATTGTGCTGTCTACATGACATGCTATAAGTCTGTTTCTAAAAAGTGCTATCTAAGGGGGTAGGATAAGTGCTATGGGCCATGATGGAGTCTGAAAAGGTGGGTCTTCAGATTACGGCGGAAGATTGGGAGTGATGCTGCAGTTCTGATTGCAACGGGGAGTGCATTCCACAGTTTTGGGGCCAGAAGGGAGAAGAGTTTGGGACGTGTGGAGCGTTGTCCCGGCGTTTTAGTGAGGGTACTTCCAGCTTTCCTGCGTTGGCTGATCTGAGTGCGCGGGAGGGTTTGTAGGGTTCAATCATGCTTGCAAGATATGGGGGAGGACTTGTTTGGGGGAGGACTTGTTTGACGTATAGAAAGAGGACAATTAATGTCCCCCAAGAGGATACATACAGTAAAGTACACTTGTACCTTTTTAAGGTGCATATGTACAGTTAGTTAGTTAACTAACTAACTAGTTAGTTAGTTAGTTAACTAACTAACTAACTAATGTACAGTAGCCTATGTAATGTCCACTAACAATAATACATAACTGTACAGTGTGAATATCGTATGCATACATTTCATTTATCCGTTTGTAACTCTGAGAGTGTACACTAGTTAAATTAACACTCAAATTGGCAGCCAGCTTGGCAGCCTCCTCCAAAGACAGGTCCTCAAAAGATTAAGTTCACATTATGGCTAGAAATAGTCTAATGGCACTCAACAGGCAGCTGTTTGCAATACTTAGTCCTTGTATTTGTATCTGACCTTAAAAGTAGGCCATACCTAATGCACAAATCAGTGTGTTAATTGAATTGGTTCTAATACTTCATTAGTCGGCACAGAGGTACGGTAAAACACTTAGGTTGCATTCACACCAGAATGCTTTACTGCGATTAAAACTAATCCTGCTGCGTATTGTCGGAAAGTGGGCTTCGTTTGCCAGGTGTGAAGGCTCATTCAAAGTCTGATGCGGATCAAACAATCGCATTCTAGTTCGCCAAAAAACAAAGCACACCTGACTTCGATTCATTGCAGGTGTGAATGCAACCGCATCAAATAAAGGAAATGAAATGTGAGGAGTATGAGCAGTAAATGGAGATGGAGAAGGCATTATTTTACGCAGCTCAAAGATGTCACGTTACCGTGGATAGACTTAGGAAGAATGAGGATAAATGTCGAATAATTCATTTTGCGCTCCCGTCTCCGCTGTGCCGCCGCAATGTGCCCGAAAGAACAGTACACACACACACACACACACACACACACACACACACACACACACACACACACACACACACGTCCAGTCCCCATCTCCCCGACAACATACACTGCATCCACGTACCCTCACTTTACGTCCTTAACTATTACTAGAAGTATATAACACCATAGATTTCACTGTGTAGTTTATGAATTGAACACATTGATAAAGTTCCCTGCTGAGGTTCCCTGCTGCGGTTTGACACAACCAGTGTGAATTCAGACATATAGCAAATACAGTATGCAAGAATGATGCGACTTCTCCGCCCAATCGCATCGAGTCTACCGACGTAGACGTGTGAATGCGACCTTAGTCTAAGGATAACACAAAGAAGTCATGTGGACTTCTATTGTGGTTTCTATTGTGGTCCTATGTATTCAATTCATCAACACATTAATACATGTCATCAACAATTACAAATAGCTATATTTATAGAAATACAGTGGCATCGTATGACACCTTATTTCAAATATGTCTCCATATTTATTTCATAAATGAATGCCCTGCTTAATCATACAAGAGTGTAGCACAAAATCAGTGAAAATACCTACAAATCTTGAAGTCTTGAAAAAGTGTAATAATAAAAACGGCAATACATCTTCTACACTGTACACTACAGCAGGTCGTACAATCCCTGCTTTGCCATGTCATGTCATAGACCTAGTAGTAGTAGTAGTAGTGTACAGAGACCCCAAATTAATAGCTATTTCGCCGCAGACCACCATCTGAAAATATCTTTTGACATGGACTCTCATACAAGATTAAAATGTTTCAAAGATATTTTTCACATTGTTTTTATTTTATGTTTTGAAAATAGACGATCAATGCGACATGTTGTGAGCTTGTAGATCTGCTATTTCCCAATACCTGATGTTAAAGTGGACTGACCCCTTGGAATCCCTCAAGGACCCCTGGGGGTCCTCAGACCTCACATTGACTGGACTAGAGCACCACTAGACAGATGAGGCATGTGTGGATGCAGCCCAGAGGCACATTGATCAAAGTCTAGACTGACAGGCACCTGGGCTTCCTCATTCCCCCAAACAGCGAGGGACCATTTATGAGAAAATAACCACTGCTGCTCTTCACTCAAACAGCTTTCTTTCTTTCTTTCTTTCTTTCTTTCTTTCTTTCTTTCTTTCTTCTTCTTCTCTTTCTTGTTTTACAGCAAAATACCTTTTTTCACAATGTGCTCTGATAATAATCACAGTATTGCCTTCTTTAAAAAGCAATACAAACAGTTTACTGTACATGAACATGACATCTAAATATCTAATTGTGTATGATGCAGAAGTGGTGGTATGTGTGTGTGTGTGTGTGTGTGTGTGTGTGTGGAAAATACCGGACACGGACAGTAGGTGGACTTTACACTGGATCAGGCTTTCCACAGTTACCCCACAACACACAGCAGGCACTGTCTGCAGTGCAGACAGCAGAGCAGAAGCTCTCAATGTTTTAACCATAATACAACTAAATATACAATAACTAAACACAAATATCACTTGAATTGGATTGCAATATACTAATGATGAAATTGCCCCCGGGCTGCAGCCCAAGGGTAAATCCGGGCATGCTCAATAGGTTTGAGTGTAGTCCATCTCCTCCTCTTCAGCGTGTTGCAGTGTTCTCTCTTTTGTAGCCTCGGTGGCAGTTGGAAAGCTAAATACCAGTGATTTCCCCATTTGGCACACACACACACACACACACACACACACACACCACACATTTTCAGTAAGTGCTCTGTCACAAAAATGGCAAAGAGAACAAATGGAAAATGTTCTGTAATTTCTGAGACGGTTCCTTCATTTTGTGTTGCCCACTTAATTTTGAGTTGATAAAGCACGTACGTACGGCATGCTTCCAACTCAGGAGCCTGCCCCATAGAACCGGTATTATCCAGATTTTGCAGACTAAAGTAATGCAATACCGGAACCTCAGCAAATGTTCCCTGGGCATGTCCGTGAAGCTCAAAGTTTGTGTCTGAGCATGCCTAACGTTCACGTATCACAATCACATTGACATGCTTCACTATCCCAGTAAAAGGCTATGTCAGCTGTTCTGTCTTTAGAGCTTTCCCTGCTTTTATCTTGCTAAAAAGAACGATCATCCAGATTCATAAACTTCCCCATGCACAGCCGGGGGGACAAGAGCTCTGTAATTGGGTAGTAGGGTGGATCCCATATGCCGGATGGACTTGCACCCAATTGGCTTGTCGATAGCCTTGCTGGACACGTATCCCTGGAGAGATGATTGCTCTGCGATTATTAACTCATCATATTATGTAGTTGTTTTTGACCCCAATTATAAAATATATTTTCCTTGTGCTGGCAATTCCAGCTAGATGTGTTTTGAGATGGCATAACAGAGTTAGCACAACTGAATGTCCTGTACCCAATTGTTACCACTCTGAAACTTTTCAACATTTCTTGTTTGATTGAGACAAACCTAGAGTATGTAAGTATGGGCCAGCATGGAAGGAATTGGCTTCAACGTTGAAATAAATAACAAATCATGCAGGTATGGTATAATCAAAGAGACAGCTGAGAAGGAAAAACATGATTTGTTTTGGTGGGTTACATGCACTGTTGGCAAAACACCGGGGTTGCCTAGTCCACATATTTCCCGCCACGCTTCGCTTGTTCTTCACCTCACAGTTGCTTGGCTGGTTTTGGGAGGCTGGTTAGTTTATTTCTGACACGACAGTTGACTACACTGGCAACCATACTGCTGACTACTTCTGATTGCTGATTGGCTGCCTTGTCTCCAGCAACAACCTATGGGGATAACATCCCATAGTCTGCACGCCATGAAGAAGAGTCACAACATAACCGCTCCCTCATTTACATATGTGCAACAGATACTAGTCAAAATTGACGCCAGCAACCAGGCATATGTGGCAAATAAACCACACGCATCAATGTGACCGGCATGACGACACGCATTGCAGACTACCGCGGGGACCCCCCTAATCCACGGACCCCAGCGCAGAATCCGTGGGGGTCCGCGACGAAGGGCGGTCTCCGTGCACGTCGGCAAGGGAACAACCAAATGGACCACCAACAGTCCATTTGTACCAGTGTCTTTTAAAAAAAATTACACGGAATGAGACAACGCGCCCCAAACTACTGCGCTGAAACTGACACAGAGGCACCCCCGCAAGTTTCATACCTATTCATAGACCTGCTGCTTGCTTTGCAATCAGCTGGTAATCATAGGGAAGACGGATAGGGAACAAGAGTGGCTTAAAAAAACAAAAGAGGAAAAGTTGTGCAGATTCCAAAAGTCTCAACTCAAGTTGTACTACTTTACAAACTTCAGTAGAAGTCCCATGACTTCATGCTACGATTTTCGCTGTCGGGAATCTAGCAGTGCATTTTCTTTTTCATATGGCTCCCATTGGGATCAAGGCCCTCACAATGATCTAATGCTGCCTAATTCATACTCCATCGTACAACACCATGTCAAATAGCTCACTGTGTACCAAATTGTACACTTGGTAGATCTGCTCTTATATGCACATGCACATTTTGATGATGCTCTTGAATCGCTTTATTTCTTTAAATCTTTTTATATTTTATATCATTCTGCTGTTATTATCTATGCTGCTGCATTGTCTGAAGGAAGCCAAACCCAATACGTTTTACTCTTATGTAACTTTACACAAGATGTAACAATAAAGTACAACCCGATGAACCTGATATTTTCGTCATGGGACACCTTTGTGTGGTGAAGCGAATGGTTAAGTGACTGTTTCACCACACGATGCACTTCACAAGCATCAATCCATCTTTGGTGGGGATTATTAGATGCAGTTGAGATCCTTGGGGTCATTATTAGGATCCTCTGGAGAGAGACTCGTGTTCAGTCAGCATGACTCCGTTATAATGAGCATGTGGGAGGAAAATAGAGACAATAGTTTAGGAGGAGGCGGGGGTAGAGGGAATGGAGCGAAGGAGAGGAGAGGAGGATATAGGAATTGGAGTGAAGCTGTGAGGTTATAGGAGAGGAGTGGAAGAGGAGAGTTTTGAAGAAGGCAAGCATGTGTACTGTTTCTTGAGTAGTATCTCTACTTTACTTGAGTATTTGTATTTTTGTATACTTTCACTCCACTACATTTCTACGAATGGAAAAAGTGCATGCATTATTTTTATTTCACACACTTAGATCTGATATTTTCAGCATGCAACCAAGCATAAAATTACTTTACTGGATCTCTTCTCCGCTATAGTCTAGTTTTCATTTGTTGACGAAATTGTCAATATACTTAGTCTTAGTTTTAGTCATCATAGTTTCGTTTTTATTTCGTTCGTATCAGTGAAAAAGGGTAGTCGACAAACTAGTAGTAGTCGAGCTATTGATGAAAACGGATAGCTAGGGGAGAGAGAGAGAGTGGGAGAGGGGAGTAAACACAGGAGTGAGTAATAGAATTAAAGAGGAGGTGATAAGAGAGAGGCAAGTTGTTGGGGAGGGGAAAATGAAATGAAAGGGGGATCTGCTTTGTTTGTGCACCTGTTTGTAATTATTGTAATTGTTAGCAATTATCTTTGTCATATCTCTGGTTCTGCAGCAAATGGAATGTCTGTCATGGCGGGACAGCTCCCATTGCGTTGCATTTAAATTAACTGAATGAACAGAAAGACAGATAGAAAGGCAGTGGTGCCAAACTTCCATTGAGAATCTGAAGGCTAATTTGATTTTTTGTCCAGGACAAATTATGTTTGTATTGTAAATTATGTTGACGTATTTTCAGCTGAACAGTGGATTTATGAATTGGCCTCAAGCCTGTAGATAATCTGCAGTCTAAGGTTTTTTAGGCATAACTTTTTGAAAAGGATACTGCTATAGTTCACTCATTAATTCTCAATGTGGGGTCCAGGGACCCCCAGGGGTCCTTAAGTGGGTTCTGGGGGGTTCCCAGCTAAACACCTAATTAATAACTAACCAAGTAGACCCTTACAGGTCTGTGTAATGTACAAATGGAGGGAAATGGACCCTAACAGGTCCCAAGGCGGGCCCCTATTAAAAACTAAAATAAGGGCTCAAGTGGTCACAGCTTTGAAATGACATCTCTGCACCCACCATTCCCAACTCTGCAACCTGCAAAACCACAGCCTGTTCCTCACATGGGCTCAGGAAAGGCTAATGCCACAGTTCACAGTCGGTGAGTCAATATCTAATATCTCTCTCCCACTCTATCTGTCTGTCTCGCTGCCAGAGCATGGAATCGAGATTCTAGATCGAGAGGTGAAGTGCAAAAGAGAACCGCTGGGAGATGAGTGGCATGCCACACGGTCCGTGCTATACCTCTATTCATCTCTCTTTCTCTCTCTCTCTCTCTCGCTGGCTGTCCTTTTCTCAGTTTCCTCTTGCTCTCTCCCCCTGTCTCTTTCTGCCGCCCTATCCCACTCTCTCTCTTGTTTGAATTCCCTATCTTGCAGAGACACTAACAGGGACACACATACTGTACCAACAGAAAGAGAGAGAGGGTGGAAAGAAAGTATGAAGTACACACTTTAACACGTACCTTCTTCCTCACGCACACACTTGCATGATGGATGGCTGGATGCGCAGGCACACACGCACACACTTGCATGATGGACACGCACACACACACACACACCATGTGAGCGGGCGGTGATTGGTGTTGTCAGCGTGTTCTTGTTGCAGTGCCTTTAGGGATCAGTGATCTATAGGGACCAGCACTTCCCTTTGTGTCCTCCGTTCATTCAGGCCTGCAATCTGCTCCAAGGCTGCAGATCAGCATTCTGTGATAATGTCACCATGGCTCAGTACGCTGTCAGATCCAGGATGTTGCAGTGTAATGATCGGGTAGAAAGACATTTCAATGGCGCGCGTGTAATAATAGCCCAGTTGTCTAATATACTCCTACTGTTCTGTCTTCTCATGAATGTCCACACAATGGTCTGTGACTCAGACACTTCAGAGGTGCTGAGCATGTGCTATTCAAATGCCAACAAACAAAGTGTTAACCCCTTTCAATCTGGTATCCCTATTATGGCCATATCGTATAAAAAAAAAAATCACACCCGTGTGAACTGAGTGGTGTAAGGTCTTATATAGACTGATCAGCTGTGGTGTGACGTAATGTCTGACGTAATGAAATCACACCCGTGTGAACTGGGTGACCATAGCAACCATGCTCATTTTTCGGTATGAACAGACAGACAGACAAACTAACAAAGCCAGTTGTAGGAGTGGTTTACACCACTCAAAAATGTGATCGCTGAATTGTTATGCAAATAGCTGATCTACAAGCAAGCTTACAGATCTTTCCACTATTCACCATAAAACAATGTATACTAAAGGTCTTAAGTTTTGCATTCATAAAGTGACAGTACGTACACTGAGCACGATAACGATAACTATAAAAAATAATATAGTTTTAAAAATCATTCAATCAAGTCAAGTGGAAGGCAGAGTTCTCATCAACTATGAAAAAAATCACACCCGTGTGAACTGAGTGGTGTAAGGTCTTATATAGACTGATCAGCTGTGGTCTGACGTAATGTCTGATGTAATGAAATCACACCCGTGTGAACTGGGTGACCATAGCAACCGTGCTCATTTTTTGGTACGAACAGACAGACAGACAGACAGACAGACACGTAAACTAACAAAGCCAGTTGTAGGAGTGGTTTACACCACTCAAAAATACAATGGTGAACGATATAGTTATCATTAGTCACAGTGCTCGGTGTGAATGGCGCTTTCGTGTAGTTCTGTATATTGATAATAAATAAAACGCATTTCAAGTTCCAATAAGGTGCACAGGACAAATGCATTAAAATGTGGTGCTGTCTGTCACTCTGCCACACATGTGCGTGTGCGTGTGCGTGTGCGCGTGTGCGTGTGTGGGGTCGAGGAGACTAAAACACAACAAAAATCACTGTCAGAAATGTTGTAACTCTATGTAACTGAAAGAAAATCATCTTTATATTCATGTGGATTCTCAATAATGGACATGCCATGTACTGTCATCAGCTCCCTGGAACACAGTGACACAGCTGCCATCCTTCATGCCAGAGCCGTGCGGAGCTGTGGGGTTCTCATACTTAGCAAGAGCTTTAGAGTGCCACGATCAATGTAGACGTGTGAAGCTTGAGATGGGCAGTGTTAGAGCCAGGGAAACAAATAGTTGAGTCTGACTGCCATCGATTGGGCCGTACTTGCCCCCAAGGCGAGACCATGTTGTTTTTCCTGGCCTGTAAACTGTGTCTGGCGTTATTTATCACCGTCATTGATCAGAGCCTCATTTGTAAATATCATTGTCATTGGTTGTTGCCTAATTGCCCAGCATGCTGCATGCGGTGATGGCGGCTGGAGTCTGACGTAAAGATTGATCACGGGGAATGAAGTACTTACTACTCTGGGCATGGCCTTGTTACTCACAAATGGAATTATAATATCATAGAGGGAAAGAAAGAGAACTAGAAAAAGTGCCCTTCCGGGCACAGGTCTCCACCAGGAGGATAGGAGTGTGTGTGATGTTTGGCAAAATGTTTAGGAGGATGTTTTTGTTTTTTTTTGCAACAATTTTCTACATTTTGTTGAGGAAATGCAGAGCCAGATCACTCATAGCATCTCTGAGGATAGAATTCTGGATGAGCAGGACATGTGCAGCATTTTGTACAAAACGGGCCACTCCTGAAAACTTAGGAAGGCAATCTTAGCCAATCAGTGTACAATCTGAGAAATCCAACAGACTCGTCTTGATCACATGACTACAGAGATCATGTGTCCCGATTGCCATTTCTTCATACGCCTTTGATTGGATGATTTGAGGCATTTTGTTCCAAAAATGTGTTTTGCAAAAATCAACCTGTTGGTGGCGCTATAACAGGCCAATGTGAAAAGGGTGGGATATATTCCTCAGCCTAGTAAGAAAATGTGTGAAAGATTTCACGTAAATTGCATGCTGCGTTCATGATTTGAGGCTATTGTTCAAAACGGGGCAATCTTGCAAACTGTGAAAGCCAATTAGGATGGAATATGAAATATCAGACAGATCCGAGCACATGACCATAGAGATACTGTGTAACGATTTGTGAGATTTTTGGACAGAATCTGGAGGAGTAATATCAAAAAATGTGTTTTACAAAAGTCGGCCTCCTGGTGGCGCTATAGAAGGCAGATGCGGAAAATAGAGGTCAAAGATTTGTCCTTGGCCTCTAGGGAGTGTGCATGCAACGTTTCACGCAGATCGGTTCAGTTTTAGGTAAAAAATGTGAAAAGCTGCCTCATGGTGGCGCTATAACTAACAGGCCGTTCTGGAAAATGTGGGGCAGAGGTTCCTCGTTGGCATCCAGGGAGTGTGTGTGCAAAGTTTGGCATCGGCCGGGTTAACGGTGCCGGAGATTAGCTGTACACAGACGGACGGAAGGACGGACGGACGGACACACACACACACACACACGGACGGAGTGCAAAACATACTCTCTCCCCATGCCTTCGGCCTGGTGGAGACAAAAAGGGGGATAAGTTAATAGGGAGATGGAGATGAAGGAAGGAAGAGAGGGGTTTGAAGAGAGAAAGATGTGACTGGGTGAAGTGAAGCCCTCATTGCTCGTTCAGTTTCATCACAGCGCCACAAATGGGGTTTAATCCGATTTACTGACATTTCATTTTCGCTTGATACCGTCTCTACGAGACGGCCTACACGCACGATCTGTATAGCAAATGAAAGCTCGAACTCCGTAGATGTGCACAGCACTTTGAAATGTTAAAAATTAGAGAGATCTGAGCTAGTTGTGACTCAATGTTCTTGGCTCTGTGCGCCAAGAACACAAAAGAAGAAAAACGACACACACACACACACACACACACACACACACACACACACACACACACACACACACACACACACACACACACACACACACACACACTGTGGAGATATTCACTACCGTATATTTACCTTATAGGAAGGCTATGCATTGGTGTAAGTTTAGCTGACCAAGGCTTAGGCCTTTGCAACCACAAGATTTGAGCCGTGTAAAAAACACACGATCTAAGTTCTAAATTGACTAACGGTATGTTAATTCTATTTCTGTATTAACATTGTATCATCATTGCAGTAGTACAATACCAGTGAAATAGCTGTAAACATAATGTGCTATTTGCTCTGTTTCCTTGTCATCCATACAGGTTTTAATTACCTAACTGTTTAGACCACTACCAACTATTTTCATTACTACTAACTATTACTGTCTTGTTTTAGTTCTTGCTATTCTCATAATCTAGAGATTAGGCCAACAAGGCAAACTGAATCCATCTATTTGTAATCCTACCAACGTGTGCTTTAATTATATGTGTAATGATAATGACCAATAAATTATGTAAAAGACACTGGTTTGGATTATTTAAACACTGGAATAACAGTTTCAAGCTTTAGCATTAAACAGTATAGGCCTACAACGTTGAGTAATTCGCCTAATAGTAACTATTTAGTCGTTAGAGGCCTTCCCAGGGGCCTATAGGTTTGGTATAAGTAATCTGAATTGTGCACGATTGAACAAATCAATCAATTAAGCAACGATAAAGGTGAAAGTATTAGATTCCGACACACACACACACACACACACACACACACACACACACACACCGGGTACCGTTAGGCTCTGACAGAACAGAACTGACTGACTCAGAGGAGCTCCGCAATAAACACAATTTAAAGGAGCATTAACTAATGTTGTACAGTGCAGATAACATAAGTGGCCACTAATTATTGTGGGTTTGGGTTTAATCATGCAGCGATAGCCGATACAAGCTCACAATGCGTTGCGCTGCAAGTATAGCCTATAGCGCTGCTGATTGACAGTGCACGTGCAGCAGTTATAAAACTACAATTAAGTACTTTTTAGTGTGACGTGTGTGTTCTTGACTTCTTGTTCTTAATGTGGGTTTATCAGAGTGCGAGATAGCGCAGCTGAGGGTGAATGGCTGCGTCCCGTGCACCAATAAAGCAGCGGTGGCAGCGCGCATGCTGGAAATAATAAATAAAAATATGTCTGGCTTTGGCCCGGGGCCATTTCTGGACTTTACCAACGGCCTTAGGGCTGAACTCCATGTGGCCGGGCCGGGCCAGGGCCCATATTTTAGGCCCGTGCAGGGCTCTATAATGAGACTTCAAGGCAGCAACACATCACTCTTCCGAGTCTTCCATGGGCTATAGACCGTAAGGCTTTGAAGCAATATAGAACTGGGCATAATGGGCAACGGATAGGGGATCTCTTAAAGGCAATGGCATGTGCCACAGTGATTGGTTTTTATTGTAACGCCCAAACCACAGCTATGCATAATGTAACGGGTAACGGAGGTGTTTTAGGGATTTAGACAGGTAACCAAAATTCCAACTTTAGTGGGGAAACACCCCTTCCCCACTGCTAAATCCCCAAATAGTGTATTTAGAATGATCGAACAAAAATGGAGCCCAGAGTGTCTGATCGCCCAAACTTAACCTGATCTCGTGCAAAGTTACTGTAGGCCTATGTGTGGATGCACAGTGACACAAGAGAAGATATATATTTTTCACCCAAACCCAGGACCCTTAACTCTTTGAGCGTTTCAAGGATTTCTATATAGTAGGTAGACTTCTCTATGGCATAATCCCGTTTTTGAATGATTTATTAATTAATTCTCTGTTGTGAATGTGTGACAACGAAAGACCTTCCGAGAAAGCTTGACTTGTCTGCTTCCAGGAAAAAAATGAACTGAGTTGATAAAATGTTTAGTTTTTGTGTTGGAAGCCATTTAAAAGAGCCTGCATTTACACTGGGTAGTGTTTCTAGGACAACAAAAAAAGTTATGCCCGGTTGAAGTTTTATTTTCTAAATAACTTTTTTTCTGCTGGGCGTACATAGCCATGCAATATCTCATTTTAAAGGGTGAGTTGTCTAGTTCAATTAAAATAAAATAAAAAGTTTCTCACATGTACCACTGTAGATATTTTGCCATCTATAAATAGCATGGTCAGTCATGATCAATCTGACCTATCCAGCTAAAAGTCCCCATATCTCTGAATTGGAACATCATATAAACTCAATTCTTTTTTGGGGTAAAATTAGACATTCTAACGCACATTTTGATATATACCATGTTTACATAGTCTTACCAGTACCTTGTCTATTCATGCATGTATCTCAAAAACCTATTATGAAGAAACACAGTTTTGATAAAAAACACATCCAAGGACATTGTTTTGATATGACTTGGTGCCCATGAAATGTATCAAAATATAGACTTGAATGTATACTGTATTATAAAAAAGAAATTGAGTTATTACCATCTACCGTTGCAGAGTAAATCACAGTTGAAACTCGCTTAGTCATATACAATAAACCTCACAATAGTGAACAAAATAGCCATGACAGGTCTAACTCATTGTAAAAGCGTCTTTTATTTTTTATGACTACTAACATAATAAAATTATAATAAATATTACAGAAAATAAATAGGCCTACATACAAAACAGTTGTCTCCAAACTCCCCAGTGTCCCCAAACCACTGCATTCCAGTTGTTCTTGACGGTGTGTGTAGGCTAAATAATAATAATTAAAAAAAAAAAAACTGCCCCCCTGAAATGAATGAATCCGGTTCAGTGTCGGAGAACTCCATCGCAGTCTTGACTCTTCGTCTTCATCATCATCATCATCCTCCTCCTCATCTGATGTCAGTTCTAAATATATAAAAAATAAACATTTAGCTGTTGTCAGTGCACGCTACTATTACATGGTGTTTGTAGCTGGCTGCTAGTATCACGATAAAATAATAGGCGACGTTAGAATGACACCAATGAGTGCTCGCAGGTATAATATCCAGCACCATCGCGTCGCCACATTCCACTGGCTGTTGGCTAGTTGCTAGCAAACACTGCAGAAATGGTACTGGCTATTGGCCGGGGGGGGACGTAGGCTATCTGACATCATCGTCATCATCATCATCATCACACGGTGACACACTAAACAATGTAAAATCATGATTGTTGAGTGGTGTAAACCACTCCTACAACTGGCTTTTTTGTGCAGAAAAAATGAGCATGGTTGCTATTTTCACCCTGTTCACCCGGGTGTGATTCCTACAACTGGCTTTGTTTGTGCAGAAAAAATGAGCATGGTTGCTATGTTCACCCTGTTCACCCCGGTGTGATTTCATTACGTCAGACATGATTTCATTACGTCATACAGACCTTACACCACTCAGTTCACACGGGTGTGATTGTATACAATACAATGAATGCGATTATCATGCAAGCTCATATAACTCATGGACAAAAGAAATCTACAAGCTCACAACGCGTCGTGCATGTGACCTGTTTGAGCTTGTAGAGCTGGCTGCTAGTATCACGATAAAATAGGCGACGTTAGAATGACACCAATGAGTGCTCGCGGGTATAATATCCAGCACCATCGCGTCGCCACATTCCACTGGCTGTTGGCTAGTTGCTAGCAAACACTGCAGAAATGGTACTGGCTATTGGCCGGGGGGGGGGGGGGGACGTAGGCTATCTGACATCATGAAATGAAATGAAATGAAATCTATATTTACCCAGGGTATCTGGGCTAAGCTCTAAGAACTTGTTTCCAGCCAGGCCCTGCTCATAGAACACATTTCATCGTAGTGGTTGATGCCTTGTTCAAGGGCATTTCAGCGGTGGTAATTTTAACGTGTCGGACGGCTGATTCGAACTGGGAACCTTCCGGTATCTAGACCGCGCCGCTATCCGTTCGGCCACCGCTGCCATCGTCATCATCATCACACGGTGACACACTAAACAATGTAAAATCATGATTGTATACAATACAATGAATGCGATTATCATGCAAGCTCATAACTCATGGACAAAAGAAATCTACAAGCTCACAACGCGTCGCGCATGTGACCTGTTTGAGCTTGTAGATCATCATGTTTGTTCTCCGTCTTTGTAGACAGTAAAAGGTGCTGGCTAATGGCTGGAGGGGGGGTTAGTGTCGGTCGGTGCAGTACAAATGTATCATAGCAGGCATGCAGCCATGCACGCATGGCAGTACAATTATTTTATATTGTAGCGTGCCATATAGGCGATCTGATCTGAAGAGTAACGTTCGCTCCTTTTATTTACCGTCTACAAATACGGAGAACAAACATGCATCGTTTACTGAAGCAACGCGTGGTTATGTGCGACGCGTTGTGAGCTTGTAGATTTCTTTTGTCCATGATTTCTGATCACTATAGAAGGGCATTTTCTACAATAAGATTACCTCAAAACATTCCGGGTTGATCGTCTTCTTTCAATGGTTTCCCGGTATAGCTCATCGGACGACGATGAGGAGACAATGAGTGGTAGTGGCCGGTCCCCGCTCCGGTTCTAAGCCCAGCCACCGGTCCCAGCGACCGGGCTGGTGGGGACTGGAGAAGGCGACTGGGACGCGTATGGATCAATACTACTACCACCACAAAACTCGCTCAAATAAATATTACTGCTTTCAACTTTTTCTGATAGAAAATCGCTCGGGCGAGACGTCAAACGGGCTGAACACTGAAAACTATGAAAACTCCCTCCGCCCCCACTGTTTACTGGGGTGTGGGATCAGCTTCCAATGGCAAAGCGTACACGTGTGTCACGTGACACGGGTTTTCTGGGAAATGTAGTTGATATTTATGCTCAATACTCACAGAGGTGCGTACCGAATTAATCAATTGGTATTAATAAAAAAATAGAACTACGGAAAATCACGTACAAGTCAGACAGAACTAATGCATAACTCCACGTGTTTTCCAGTAGTAATCTGTCTAAGGGTTAAATGAACATGCACATTCATGCACGTTGATGAACATGCATATTCAAGCCCACACACATTGACACATGTACTGTATGCACTCCATATGCGTTTTCAGGACAGTGGGACATCATTTTTGCACTTTGAACCCGGCACAGTTTGTCAGCATTAGGACACCCGTAGCTAGTTTGGGCACAGCCAACTCCTGATCAGGATATCAGTCACATGCTCACTCCATCTGATTGGGATGGGCTATTTAAGGTAGCCTGGCTAATAAGCCAGACCGAATCAGCCGTTGGCAAAAAAAAATTGCCTGCCGGTGGATTACGGTCTGGAGAGGCTCAATTTTACGCCCATTTCCTACACCAGAGAAATGGTGTGGCCAATCGGGACACGGTATGCAATATGGGCGGGCTTTGGTACAGCGACGTTCAATGCTTGAGACCTTTGACTGACAGTAGCTCTAACCAATTGCGTCAAAGAGAAAATGTTTGAACCCGCCCCCCGGGAAACAAGATCCATACACAGCATCTCCAGACTCAAATACCACACGACAGTGTGATTTGAGTCTGGCTTATTAGCCAGGCTATATTTAAGGCTCCCTGCTTTCTTCTCATTGTTTTTTCCTGCTGCTCTGCCATCTTGGCTGCTCTGCTCTACTGCTTAGCTGTTGTTGCGCTCCCACCACCACCCCAGGATCAACCCGTGGGCTCTGTTTCTATATCATTCTCAGAATCGCATCCCTGTAATATCCATTTGGCGGATCATCTATTCATTTTCATGCCTACAGGGAATGAATCAAATGGGACAGAGTCTTGATGCTTATACATATTTATGCTCAATGTATTTATATTTATGCTCAATAAATATTCAATAGATTTGGTTATTCAATCTATCCCTAACAGGTGCCGATGGATGCTGTTCAGTGTCTGTCCTTGGCCTTGGAACAGGCCCCGGCTTTAATAATGTGTGATTAAATGAACTGCTTATTTATACCAGTCTGAGATTTAAGCAGCTCGTCAAAAAATAACGGCATCATAATCATAATCACTATATTTGCCAAAGTGCAATAAATCCACAGGATTGGCTGTCTTCATGGCACAAGCTTGTAACAACAATATCTTGCCTGATATTGGGTTTTTCTTGAAATGCCCAATATCGGGTAGCGGGTTATATTCTTCCGTGTATTCACTGTGTGGTCAAACATATTTATTCATCTCTCCCAGGAGATTCATGTCTTCTCAATTTTTCTGCAGCGTCCTATTTCGTGTGCATGTTGACAGCAGGCCAAGGACCTCATACGACGCTCATGTCCGTATGACTTATGGGCTGTATAGTGGAACTAGCCAGTTGTAGAAATTGAAGTCCGTTGGTGCAAGCCGACATCAGCTTAAAACCAGCACATACATTATGAATGTGAGAGCATACTGTACACCGAAAGCCCCACATCACAGCACACTTTCAACTCAGTCCGAGCTGTTGTAAGTCACAGAGAATGATGGAGAGAGGTTGAAAAAGGATGTGTTGTGTATGAGAGAGAGATTAAGGAAGACAATGGAGATCAGTGTTGGGAAGTAGCATTGGTACAATTAGTACATTTCTCTGTAGCTTGGTGTGTAGCTTGGTGGTAGCACCTCTGTTTTCTGAAACAGCTTTTCCTTAGCAAGGCTTTTATTGATCAAGTGGTGAGTATAGCAGCCATCCACACAAGCTGCATAAGCAAAGCTTTCTGCTGCGGTCTGAAATAAAACCGCTAAGAGTTGGTACGTGATGGCATTAGCATACACAGATCTGTTTGTGTAAAGCTGACAGCACTGCCGTATATGGCGTGACATCACAGACCACTCCTTGACCTGATGCCTGCCACTTGTCTGCTGCAGGGGAATACAGACAAGCTTGTGAAAGAATCTGTGTGGGAAAAGACATTTTCCGACCAAAGACAATTGGCCTCTTTGATGCAAATTTTGAAAACCTTCCTTTTTGTCGTTTGAACAAACATCAGGGATGGACCTTTGATACTGTATGCTGTGGCAAAAAAATGTTTCCAGAGATGTCTTGCATGCACGTATGCACGCACGCGTGCATATGTGTTGCGTGCGTTCACTGTCTTTGATGTGTCACTTGTCTCCAAATAGCGTCTGCACCATGATAAAGAATTGATGTCCTCCCCCAGTCCATCCAACTTGTGCCCATGGATCAAAATAGAACCACCTGCATGCCACCTGTGATCCAAAGTAGGGAGACAAGACCACAAACTGAGCAGCTGCTTTAAGACAGGGGTTCCAAAGCCTTCTATTATCACGGGCCGGCTGACAGTTCATGAAATGACTGCGGACCGGCATGTTTGGATGCCGGTCCGCGATGATGCGTCGCGGTCGCGTATCATCGTACCAAAACACGGAAGAGAGTTGACTGGCCCCAAGTAGCCTACCCACTGCTATATTTTCATATCAAAACATTGTTATATCATTGACCTAAATAGCGTTATATCACCAATGAAAGCTAGGCATATATGTCTTTTTCAGAAATGACTTTTGGACATGTGGAAAACTTCAGTTAAAAACACCCCGAACGCCCGGTGGTATTTAGGATCATTAAATCAGAGCGCCCAGCGATTTGTAGCAACGGAGCACATTTAGCGCTATCCCGGATGTAGCTGAAGTAGCTAGAACACCCCCGAGGCGATCGACAACAACGGGAGGTATGATTAATGTTTAACAGGAACCCCCTGCTTGTGTTTCTGGTCGTACAACAGCTTCTTAACCACTCTGGGTGGTGTTAAACATGCAGAGTGGGATGCATTACTTTACCTGGGTTACATCATCTTCTTATACTTGAATGTTTTGACACAAAATAATAATGTCGTGCTGCAGCACCTTAGAGTCTAAGATCTAAGGTGCTTATTGTACTGTATATGTTAGACATTGTTAGCATAGTTTGGCAGTGTATGCCACACGAACGTTTCACTACACATAATTTTAGGTACATATGACAAATAAAACCTCTTGAATATCATACATTCATTGTTGATAGTAGTATATCAAACCCATGGCACTGATCAAGGGTTTAATTATAGTCCAGACATGTGCATTGTTATACATTAGAATCCTAGTTACGTTGCAGTGCAATGGGAAGAAGGAAATTGCGGGATTTGACAGCTATATTTTAAAACCCAGTATTGTGCCCTGCACATGTAGTAACGGATGGGTTATCATTATTATTATTTGTTGTTTTTTGGGTGAAACCCCCCAATACCCCTTAAATGCATAGAAAACTGCATTTTGGCACAGTGTACCTATAACACGCCGAAGGGAGATCTCCAGTCCGTGGTGCGGTGGTGGATTAATAACAACGGATCACATCGCTGACTGACATAAACACACCATTACAATTCAGAGGCACTTCATTAAGAAAACTCAACTATTAACGCTTGTGTGTGTTGATCTGCCCGATTGTGACGTTAGTGTATAATGTTTAGATTGTTTTCCTCTTGGACATGGGTTTGTGGGCACAGTGGCAGGTTATTTAATCTAGTATTTAGATAGCTCCTGTGCATGGGAGTAAAACGCACGCACGCGCACGCACACACACTCACTCACTCACGCACATGCGATGCGAAACAATAGTCCAGTGTGAACACGTGTCTGCAGTGACACTGATGTGAGGTTATGAGTCCGTGGTGGGACTGGGAAATAAATAATGCACGGAAGAACTGAGACGTGGTGTGTGTGCATGTGAGCGGGTGGCTGGCCTATCACACCTGTGTTTTGCTGTGTGGGGATGGGCATGTGAGCGGGCTAGCCAATAAGGGCCCTGTGTTGCGTGTGGACAATTGTGTAGGTTAGTGTGTGTGGTGTAGCCGAATTGGGTGGTGAGAACATGAGGGGGATGTTGCACGGCAATCAGTGACCCCTACATTAAGCTGTGTCCTTCCCAACATGTAGTGCGGGGACTAATGCGGGGCTAGGTGTGTGATTTGGGGTAAATGTATTAAATGTGGGTATTACACGCAAGTCTTTGCATGGGTCAGGCGCACACATTTGTGCGGGTTTGAAGGGTGTTTTTTCGCATGGTCCCAGGAGGCTGGCTGTGCTCCGTGGCGTGTGATCGTGTCCATGGAAGTGTGCAGCAGTGTTGCTCATGACACGCAGGTTTTCTCTTGTAATATAGATGAAACTCACTGCGATCATAGCTGGCCTTGGACAAGAGATGGAGATTTGCACGAGTTAACACTTGAGTGTCTATGAGGTCTTTCTGACCCATTTTGAGATTTTGAAGTTGATTATCTTTGCCCGTGAAGCTCTCAGAAGGTTCCCCTTCCATGCATTTTCCTAAATATTCGATTCAAATCATGTTTTTATTTATTTAATTATAATATATTCACATTTTTAATTTACATTTATCTTGTTTATTCTTACACTGTACCTTTCTCCTGTGTTTTATTCGCCCTGCTCTTGCTGCCATGACACCTGAATCTCCACACGGGATCCACATGGTTTTATCTTATCTTATTATAACATTGTAAACAACGTCAGATGTTTACAAAGGCTTGCCCATCAGTTCTCTTTGTGTCTGTAATGCAATATTTTACATTTTGTTTTGCCTCAGATCTTGCATTAGCAGTTAGCCGCTGACAGCAATAAGAACAGTCTCTTTGATGAGAGACTTACTGTTGGAAACAGAGGGAGCCCATATCAGACGGGCACATATTCCATTAGCAGTTAGCCGCTGACAGCAATAAGAACAGTCTCTTTGATGAGAGATTTAATGTTGGAAACAGAGGGAGCCCATATCAGACAGGCACATATTCCATTTCATAGGCTCAGTGACGGATCATCCCCTCCGAAGGCCGTGGCGCTACACCAAATCAAAAGGCCCCATGCATGCGTGCTTTGGGCGCATAACACAATCAAGAACGACACGTTTTGCGTTTGCGTGCCCAGTAAACGTGCGCACGTTCAGCCAGCGCACCGCCAACACTATCGCCGCTGCTCCTGGCTGCTCCCCGGCGCGCCTCCCCAGTCCCCAACTGGATCTGCTATTTTCGAGTGTGCAGGCTCCCACAGAGTCGGAGTGTGTTGCATTTCATTGAAATCAGTGACCTAGGAATACGGTTTCGACGGAAGCAACAGCTGTACCTATTTGAAATAGTCTCGCATAGGGCCCTGCAAGCTGCAGGCCGTGGGGCTTAAGCACCACTAGGTTCCACTGTTAATCCGGGCCTGGATAGACTAGAGAAGTAATGGAAAGACAGGAGAAAGGATCAATTGGCCAATGGACCTATTCTTTATTGAATAATGAATGAATTAATGAATCCATTCATTCATGCAATTAATCAATGAATTATTAATATGATAGTGATTTTGTAGCCTATTGCAAATTTGCAATGGAATGGCTGTACTGTAGGCTTTTGTAAATTAAGTCAAAGTTGAAGTTTTCTCCTGTGGAAGTACAGGCACAAGCATGTTGTAGTCCAGGGATGTTGGAATCATTGATTAGTGTCCTGGTTACACAGCTACACATAGTCAAGATTATTGGTGTATTAGAAGCTTGTAATCAGAAATGTACTTTTGGTACTGCTCAGTCAGAATATTGGAATCGCTGTGAGATTGGCTTCGCTAACCAGAATAAAATGGAAACTAGAAAGGTCGCAATTTTTCAAAATTGCAAAGTGTGGTTGCCGCAGTCGCTTACATAGGCCCCTCCCACTAATATTGCCAGCCAATTACAATGTCGCGTCACCCCTGTGATCATGTGTAAGTCATTCGGAGGGGATTTATGCCCCCAAAAATCATGTTTTTTGCGACAAACGGTTAAAATCTTTGCATTTGCGGCGCCCCATATGGATGAAAATGGAATTGCTTTTGGCTTTTGGTTGATTAAACCACCCACGACATTTGATTCAAATTTGGAGTTGATTGGACGTTTGGTTCGTGATTTGTGGCATTTTTTGTAAAATAGGCCCCTCCCACTAACTTCGGAAGCCGATTACGGCCGAACGATATCAAAATTCCGCCTGTGGTGATTTCATCGGAAAGGTCCAGAGATCATGTGTCTCATGCAGGCCTGGAATTTCATCCTTTTAGGGGCAAGGCCACTTGGCCTTTAGTGTGGTCAACTTTTTAAGGGCACAAGGCCAAGTGCCAGGGCATGAAGGCCATCAATTAAAAAATGATTTTCCGATGAACATTGGTTCAGAACAGTGCTTCTTAAATAAATAATCACAGCTTTAAATAACAAAATATAAGTAGCTACTGTTGTAAAATATTGTAAACATGTTTTGGGGACCCAGTCCAGAGATGAAAATCATAATGAAATGGCCTAGGACCCTGTCAGGCTGTCACCCTAGGCTAATTAATATAAATTTAATTTGGGGGTCCTTGAAATTTAAATGGCTGAGGATCATTGGGTTAAACTGTGAGTTAATTCACATAAAATACAATGACAGCCTACATAACTTTTGAATAAGGGCTTGGTTTAGAAAAGCCTATATTTTGTGCTAAACTAATATATTGAATAACATGGCATTGTAGAGAGGTTAGTGACAGATAAGATAATTTCTCCATTGTGGGGCTGCACCGCTGCAGGACTGAGGACTCTGCAGTAAGTCAACACAAAGTGAAAGTGCAGCTTCAAATCAGTTTTTTGTTCTTACCTGGAGACAGTGTGTGCTGTGCACAGGGGAACAATTGTTTAATTATATCCATGGTGTCTTTCTGTCGCTATCCATAATGCGACGCAAAAGTACATTTATGTTTGTTTTGGTGGGCTAGATAGATTCGGTAGATCTCCTCCTTGTATGGACAGCCACGCTGTTTCGCATTAGACAAAAGGAAATCAGCTGGACCATGTCCGACCAACGTTAATACATGTGACGTAGGACCGCCACACTGTCGCAACTGTAGGAAACATTGTTTTGTTTTGAGTGATAGTTGCAGTTTGACCGGATAGCTAGATTAGCTACACTAGTAGGCAGCGTGTGGGCTAAATGCCCTCTGTTTACTCTGTCAGTGCGTGTATGTGTGGCGCGGAGGAGGAGGCGTGCGGGTGTGTGTGTGTGTGTGTGTGTGTGTGTGTGTGTGTGTGTATGCGCGCGTCATGACGACCAGCGGCAGCGGGGGTAGTTATTAAGGCAAAGTACCGCAAAATAATCAAACCACTTTGCAAATGGCAACACAACTACAACACAAATTTGTTCTGCGCGGGACGTGAGGGGAACATTGGTTACCGTAATGACTGGAAAATTGCGATAAACGGTAAAATGAACTTCTGTGGGCAACGACGGCCATGGCCGCCGTGGCCGCCGTGAAATTCCTGCCCTGGTCTCATGTGTCCAGATCATGTGTACAGACACAATCTGTAGGAGGAGGAGCAAAAAGTGTGTTTTGGAGAAAATTCAAAATGGCGGAAAATCTATCATGACGCAAATGGGCGTGGCCTATATGGGGAGATGTGTCATGGCCCAAGGAAGCCAGGGGGAAAAAATGATTTTACAACCTACGGTTCAAGAGTTATAAGCCAAAACGTAAAGTGGGCTGTTATAGCGCCACCATGAGGCCGACCGATAACATTATAAGTTGATTCATTTTAGTAATTATTATGAACCTACCCTCCAAGTTTTGTAACTATAGTGCTTACAGTCTCTGAGGAAAAAATACTTGAATGTGAGAAAATGCCAATGGGGAAATTGTATTCACTAATAAATTAATATCAATTAAACTATACAACATTTCTCTTAAAAAAATACAAGCACATCCTTCCCGATGAAGCCGGTCAATTTGAGATATGTGCGTGCTGCCAAAACTGTGGGAGGAGTAGCGTATCAAAAAAAAGGTTACTCTAGTGGAATAATAAAGAAAGTGTTACAATTACTATAGTCTGGTTGCCCTTTGGGCAACCACACTAATAAAACAAAGGAAAGAGTAGCTGACATAAGGGAACACTGTTTTAAATGCTAAACACTAAATCAAGTCTTAATGCCACGCAAAGCAATTTACAAGACCAGTGACTGTGGCAGGGTTTTTCCTCTGAAAGTAGAATAGGCAGTCTACTGTCCAAGAGTAGTTTATTACTATGAGAGATAGAGAGACAAAGGCTCAGCAAATGGAGTAGCTTGAAAATAAAAGATGCTCTTAAAAATACCTTTGAGTTTGTTTTAACAACATGAACCCTGTCATATTCTGGGGATCATATTTGGCAAGAAATAGCAGATCTATCTGTCAGTCATCTATTTTTGTGTTTTAAATGGAAATAAGGAGCAGTCCATATCTATTGGGTTAACAAATGGCGAAGGTAATGGAGGGCAAGTTGAATACTGGTACATTCGTTCGGCATAAAAAACACCAGTGTGGATAATGTAATGTCCATGGATGAATAATGAGGTTTGTACAGTAGCTGTTCAGCGGTACTGCAAATGGCCTCACACTGGCAACTGGAGTTGATAAGTCTTCTATTTTGTCTCGATGTACCTCAGGTTGTGCCTCAACCTGTTATTTCTTGGGGACCCCAAGGCAGCGACAACACTCCAGCAGGTTCAAATGCAATTTTCATTAAACCTAAAGGGTTGGAGGCTATGAACATAGAAGGTCAAACCAATTTAACATGGCATCTTACCCAATGCCCCCGGATAAATACCATTCATTTCCTTGAGGAAACACTATAGGAGCCCGATTTGTCCTCTCTCTGGTGTATGATCGAATAGGCATGATTTAACCCATAATACCTTTTTCTATGTACTGTAGCTGCAGATGACTAACTATTACAGTATACTCCATTCAGGAGAGAATGCACTCACATAGAATAAATAATTGGAGATACTTATATTCTCATACAGAATATTCACTGTATTGAGCATCACAACACGTTAAATTGTAGTTGTTTTGTGTAAGTGACATCATTGTACGATGGAGCAAAAATTAATCACAGGAAAGTGATTTTATTTTTGCAAAATGTATTTTTGTTTTACTTTTTTTTTTAATAAACTGGAACCATAGGATAAATCATAGCATTTATAGATCATCTATTTTCGCTATTTGTCGTGGAAAGAGGAATTCTAGCCTATAAGTCTGAAGTGGTTAAGCTTCACCCGTTAATTTGACCCATGACTTGACTATATATACCTCTACTACCTCTGTCTGTTACTGTACCTCCTCCTTACCTTTTGTCCTATCAACCTGTGTGCGTGGCAGTCTCCGGCTGTCGGTCCCGTCATGCTACTGTTGCCACCGTGCTCAGTCCCGCCCTCCATGCCTCTCTGTGCCCTCCCCGCCCTGCAGGTCGGTGACCAGATCCTGGAGGTCAACGGGCGCAGCTTCCTGGGCATCCCGCACGATGAGGCGGTGAGGGTGCTGAAGTCGTCGCGCCACCTGATGATGACGGTGAAGGACGTGGGCCGCCTGCCTCACGCCAGGACCGTGGTGGGAGAGACCAAGTGGATTGCCAGCTCACAGATTTCGGAGTGCTCTGCAACCAGTAGCATGGCTGGGTGAGTTAGAGTGTGTGTGTGTTCTGTGTGTGCATGCGTGTGTGTGTGTGCATGCGTGTGCGCCGCACACACTGTTATTTATACTTCTAAAAGCCATTTGGGTTGTCTGTATCATCGCATGTACTTCCGTCTGGCCTTGTGAGTGTGATATCACAGGAGCGTCTTGCAGGAATTTCATGACATACAGTAAACAGCTCAAACGTCCAATCCTCCAATTGGACTCAAGTAAGTTCCCTGTGACCTCACAAAACACGTTTATTAAATTTCCTCAAATGTATTCACATGGTTATTTGCCTAGTTCTGCCTTCAAATGCATTACCTATGTTTATTAAATTCACAGCCAGTGTGAAGTAAGTAGAAGCGGCTAACACTGAATTGGATATGATCGCCTTCCAAAGTGTGCAGGCCCTGTGTAGGCAACCGGGCCTGGCGGAGACCATGTGCTCAGAGGAGCACACAGTTCTAGTGGTAAATTTGATTACTCTCTCGCCTGTAAATGTAACAATAACGTTTCGTTAAATAGGAAGTCCTTATTCCGAGTAGTAGCCAGCATAACTACTGTATTAATGGTAACTACCTGTATATGGGGACTCCGTACTGACGTGTCATTTGACACACTCAGTCATATAGGAGCTAAATGGCTGCTGTGTGAATATTGTCAATTATTTGAGATATCCGAACTCTTGCAAAGAAAGCAACACGTATAGTTTGTCTGGGAAAATGCCAAGGCCATCGGCAAAAGATCACAGCAGTATATTATCCACAGCTAAACAGTAAACACCCAATTAAAACTTATTGTAAATGCCAAACCGATTTTAACATCAACCCCACACAATTCAGAAATAAGTGCACCTATCTTGTCATGTCTGAAAGTGCCTTGTGTGCAGAGTGCAGACGAAACATTTTCCGGTTGAATTGCTCTGTGAGCGCTAACATGATTACTGCAGAGTCTGTGGAGGAACTGACACAAGGAAACCATCTAACTGAATAAACAGTGTGAACAGACAAATGGCATTCCACGGTCAAACCAGGTTTCTGACGACGTCCTTATCTTTCTCTGACAAGGGGATGACAGCTGAAACCACAAAGGTTATTACTTGTCATTGAGATGGGAAATGGTTAATTTTCCTTGGCAACAATAGGTGGACACTTTATCGTTTTAGGAAAAAGCGACGTCAGGTTGACTTGCTAATATCTTATTATGCAATTCTCTCTTCTCTTTTGTCATGAACTCCAACAGAAAAGTGGCAAATCAAATAATAACTAATTCTACACTAGTTTATTTTTAATGGCATTATCACCACAAACATATTTTCATTTCATATGTGAAAGGTGGAGTACCTGGCATTCCTTTGTTAAAATAAGTGTTAAATAGCTCTATATTACTGTAGCAATAGTGTTTGTTCCACATCTCTCTCTATTTCTTTAGTAAAAAGTAATAAGTCTGGATACTATTTTCATCCATTCATGAGAGAGAACTCTTACAGGATAAAGAATAAACTAGTACAATTGGAAATGAAGAAACAAATACATGAAGCAGACATAATTGGAAGTGGAAAACAAGGTGATAAATTGATCTTTGCTGGTTCTCTCTCCTGATTGGATAAAGTTTGTATCCCACCTTAAAATGTACGTTCTGTTACTTGGACAGAGCTGGAGAGACGGGGACGCTCCTGCTACTGAACAAACACGCTATAGCAATGATTAATATAGCTTTAACCTTGTAACAATATTCTCTCTTTGTTTTAACCACACCATAGCACTCTTAAAGACTGCTAATTTGCTATTAGGGGGACATGTGAAAGGAATAACTGAGTTTAGCTGGTCTGGTCATGCAAGTCAGGACAACTAATTGAATATTTCTCTGGAGAGAGTCTGAGATTGCAGTATTTTTCAGGCTATGGTTTAATGATCCAGCTTACAGTAGATCTTACTAACCATTCAGGAAAGTACTTTACTGGCAATCTGAGGAGTTATGACATACTCATTCATCATTTCACTGTAAATACAGTAGGACAGCTAGTCACCTGTTTTGGACTACTTCCAATTTTATATATGAACTGAAGTGCGTGTGTGCGAGAGTAATTGTTTCTGCAGGAGTGCGTTATGTGCATACATGTGCACACATGCGTGTGGTAGTTGAAGTGTCTGAGTAATGAATTGATTTGAAAAGGCCAGCTGCAAAGACATTTACATTTCAAATGTACCAATTTATTCTAAGAAACAGCATAGAATGTCTCCGGAACATTTCACTCTCTGTCAATCATACACAGTATTAGATAAATGAGTCACTTCCTTACAGACTAAAAATACAAGTCAGTGAATCAGTGCATTTGACTGGAGAGAGAGAGAGAGAGAGAGAGAGAGAGAGAGAGAGAGAGAGAGAGAGTGTGTGTGTGTGTGTGTGTGTGTGTGTGTGTGTGTGTGTGTGTGTGTGTGTGTGTGTGTGTGTGTGTGTGTGTGTGTGTGTGTGTGTGTGTGTGTGTGTGTGTGTGTGTGTGTGTGTGTGTGTGTGTGTGTGTGTGTGTGTGTGTGTGTGTGTGTGTGTGTGTGTTGCCAGACTTATACAGATTCTACATTAGAGAGAGAGACTGAAAGCATCTGAAGAGAGACGATGAGGCTAATTTATCAGTTACTCCATAAATGTGTACATGTACTGTACATTTCTTTATGAACCCTAGTGTCACTATTCAGTGGAAAACCTTTGGGGAAAATAGCAGACGTGTCCCCCCCCTCCCCCCAAAAAAGGAGCAGACCCTATAGAGCCCTGGGGGACCCTCATCAACTAAGTCAGTGGTTCCCAAAGTGGGGTCTCAAAGCTGGGGTCCCCAGCTAAATGATAGTTTGGGACCAAATGGACCCTTGTGGGTCTGTAACTCTGAGAGTGTACAAATGGAACCAAATGGACCCTAACGGGTGCATTTGGTTCCATTTGTACACTCTCAGAGTTAAATTAACATTGATTTTACAATATCAATTGGTGGTCCCAGAGATAGAAATGCCTTTAAATGGGGGGTCTGTAGACTAATGCATGTCAAACTGGGGGTCCTTGAAATTAAACGGGTTGAGAATCTCTGCTAGAAATGGGGTGGTCAATTTGGGGGTCCTTGACATGAAAAAGTTTGGAAACCACTGAACTATGTTTTATGGTTTAACCAGTTAAACCCCTAGCCTGGGTTCCAGCCTGAATCGCTGTGTTCCGTGAGTCTGTTTTGTCACTATGCTACTCAGTCTGGAAAGGCTCCTAAGGTATAGAGCGTCGCAGTCCCGCCTCCTACCCTGGACCAGGAAATGAAACCCAATGCATTATTCTCATAGACATTTCTTAAAGTATTTATTTAAAGACGGTTACGCCGCTGACAAAGCCAACTCGAGTCGTGACAACTCATGACAACACAAACAGCAGGTTACAACAATTTTTTTGTTGTTTTTCTTCTTTGTAATTATTTGTTTGGTCCAAAATATTGTTTGTGTTGTCATGAGTTGTCACGACTCGAGTTGGCTTTGTCCGCGGCGTAACCGTCTTTAAATAAATACTTTAAGAAATGTCTATGAGAATAATGCATTGGGTTTCATTTCCTGGTCCAGGGTAGGAGGCGGGACTGCGACGCTCTATAAGCGGGACATGTAAACGGGTGAAGTCGACCCGGGGCTTCTGATTGGTCTGTGGTGCGGGGTTGGTAAAAAAACACCAGTTTGACGTCGTATCAATGCACACCGCACAGCTACTGCACTGCACTGCACTGCTGTTGGCCCTGCAACGTACGTATCATTCACTAAACTCACCCCACATAGCCGTCAGGTTTTTTGTACTACTGAGTGTACTACTGAATTAAATTAGTGTTTACTTTTTACCGTAGGTTTTACTCTCGAGTCTCGAGTGATAAAAGCATGGACAGGGTGGCACTGGCTGATGACGTATCAGCAATAAACATGGCTACATAACAGATGACGTTATGAAATAAGAGTCTGCTGCCTGCTGGCCAGACTGAGTAGCGAGTGACAAAACAGATTCACAGAACGCAGCGATTCAGGCTGGAACCCGTATATTGTGGTGAAGGTTTTCGCTGAAAATAGCCGATCGTCAAGCTGTTGTGATAACAGATAAGAGGAAACTGAATAGTCACTATTATGGAGCCCTGAGGGACTCGGTTCAACCATAAGGGGTTAAATCATATGAGCTAAAAACCTCCACATTCATGAAACAACTAGACACTTTAAACTGGGTCCACATTGTATCCCAACAGCTGTATGTCAGAGCTTCACTCGGTGTTTTAACATTAAGATTATTCATTAATTAATTTGTTAAATAATTAACCAACCACTGTTAACCAGTAGTCCCTATATTTTAGCTATTCTGCGTACAAGTATATGGGGCTTAAGTGGTAAATAATGAATTAATTCATGAATTCATTCATCAATGTAATTAATTAGCATACATTAACATGGTTGCACCTCAGAAACGCCTCATAAGTCACAGCTTCTCTCTATCTAGTGTCTCCCGGAGAGATCCTCAATCAGCATTCCATATGCACTCCTCTCCAATGATCCTCGTGGGAAGAGTTGCTCTGCACTATTAAACAAAACAATCTGCCACCAGTCTGTCGTAAATACAATGCTTTTATCAATAGCCATAACCTTTTATTGACCATTTGGCTTCTGATGTACACCACAAATAATGCTTTTAGAGATGCATGAGATGGTGCTGACATGCACAAACTCCTTAAATAATTGAGGTGGGGGGGGGGGGGGGGGGGGTCATTTGCATGGTGTGCTATACTGTGCAAGAGAGCATTATAATGCCAACTTTTGAGATAATGGCCACATTTATCTATGCGTACAGTACAGTACACTGCTGGCGTGCTTCTGCATGCTCTCTCACAGTTCACCTCACGTTGTGCCTGGGAATTGGCCATAGGTTAATCACTTTCAACTTGGTGTCCAAGTTACAAGGGTACGAGGGCAGGAATTTGTCTTTAGTTTGCACTCGTGCAAATGTATCCTAATGTAAATCTAAATAATCTAAATGGACCCTTTAAAGCATTGGAGATTGTGGAATAGTTGTCTGGTTACTCAAGACTGATGCACGAGTGTGGTCTAGCCAACACCAACTCGGGACTCCTGAATCACTGCCCTCCACACTCTCCTATCCAACATCCGGTTTCGGAGCCCTAGTGTTAGCTAAACTGTCGCGCCGCAGTGTGTCTATATGTAGGTGGTGTACTTCTTCCCCCTCCTGGCTTTACCCTGGGTTGGTTCCCAATTCCCATAGAGTCAATTTACTTGCCTCTAGTTCTGGGTGCCTGACGCAGTGCCGACTAGTAATGGGGGACAAATGGTTAATTGAAAATCCAGCCTTTTGGAGTTACTAAAAGTCAAACATAATGTTTACTAATTTTAAACAGCTTTGTCAGCCAAACGGCTACCCAAACAGTAGCATATACTTTCAGGCAGTTATAATATGCATTATAACAATATTATATATTCATCATCCTCAGCCAGTGCCGGTCCCTGAAAATGTACGCTTACCAGTGCACACTTTCTCAGTTCCTCTACCCAAAGTTGACTATTGCAAACTTGGACTTTTTGGCCATTCAACGTTCTTTTCTCAATTCCTTATATTAAAAAGAAAATTCTAATGAATCCATTTTCTGTTAAAAAAATAAATTAAATCGAATGCTATTTGTTCCATTAGTTAGTTCTGCTGTGTGTGTGTGTGTGTGTGTGTGTGTGTGTGTGTGTGTGTGTGTGTGTGTGTGTGTGTGTGTGTGTGTGTGTGTGTGTGTGTGTGTGTGTGTGTGTGTGTGTGTGTGTGTGTGTGTGTGTGTGTGTGTGTGTGTGTGTGTGTGTGTGTGTGTGTGTCAAAGAGGGATATGATTTATATTTTCTTTGTCTTTAGTCATTATGCCAATTTCCAACTCTGCCATATTGTTACTCCTGTCCTGTCACTGCTGATACCTACTGGCTGGTCTTAGGGATTGTAGTGGTGACAACCGCATGTTTCGTCCGACACACACGCAGTCACCAAGACACATCTTTTCACATGACAATGAGGATTCTGATCGGGGCACTATTCCTCCCAGTTCCGCTCCCGCTAGGATTCGCACCCCTAATCGCCTTGATGGTGGTGGGCAGGAACTTTACCTCTGCGTCACCCGGACATCCCAAACAGGGGTCTTTTCCAAGTCATCTGCCAGATTTTAATTTGTCGGTTTCTGTGTTCCGCAGGTTCTCTATGGACCAAGGAGCCACAGCAGCTGGAAAGGTGAGAATTACCACATTATTACTTCAATATTCGTTGCAACATTCTATAGGCCTATCTATGCTTAGCAGGGAATGTAAGATTCTGAGGACATGCAAATGCAGCCCCTCTATACAGAAATGTCACCTACCTCCATTTGCTCTGAGACAATATCTATCTATGGGTTCATCTATTCATGTTTGTCTCTGCCACCTCCTGAGCTACTGTATGGTACATGTATATCACTCCATCAAATGCCAGGAGAGGAGTGGAATGTTTTTGATCTAGGTGCCACCGTGGTTGTGTGTGTCATGTCATGTTCACTTATGCCTGCTGCTGTAACTGTTATTGATTGCTGGATCACCCAGGGTTTTATGGGTTGAAGTTGAACACTGCCAACTAGAATCATGTCACAGTTCCTCCGTTTTCATTGGTTTGCCATCATCGGATCGATTCTCCCGTTTATGCGTAGTGTTGTCCAATGTCCCTATGAAGAATCCCCTGTCTTAATACCTTGCATGTCATTGTGGGGATTAATTCAACAAGATATCGGTAATGGGAGATGTCCTCTAATGACATGCACACCCACATCCACCTTCTCTGAACATTTAACCCAGGAGAGGTATTTATCCCACCTCCGACCGTAGCACTGTTAATTAATACCAAGGTTGTTAACAAACACCTTTTAAAAAAAGATCTATAGTCAAGTCTGAGATTGCGGGTCTGGATAGGGAGATATTAGAAAGTTGATAGAGACCGCTGCGCAAGGTTCAAGGTGACTGCAGAGACCTCACTTTCACCTCACTTTTGAAACAATGTGATATTCCTTTTCCTCCCTACTATATATACCCACTGACTTTGACTTAATAGATTGCTGCGGGGGTCAGCCAATCCAAAGATGTCACCTCCACCACGAGTTCCCTAGCCACAGAAAATAAGCTCTGCAGCAAACATTGGCTTATGATGTTATGTTTTGTTCAACAAGATAATCTCCACAAATCAACACGCGTTTACTATGTTTGAACCACACAGGAAAATTAGTATGTATTTTTAAAAGCACGTAACTGCTTCACAATTCACGGTTGTCATCATCACTGGGAGAAAGATATAGTATCTGCTGCTACGTTATAAGCTAACTCAGCTATCACCATCAAGTGTGTTTATTCAGTTGTGCTGCACTGTAGCAGTCAAAAACAGTTGTCATTTGTTGTTTGTGCAGGAGCCAGTCCCACAAAACTTTAAAGGCTTTAAAGACTTTACATGATTAGCATGTTGTTAGTGTTATTTTCATGTTTTTTATTTGGTTTACCTTTTTTTCTTCAGCTACTAACCTTGAATTGAGGTTGACCTCATTGCCAAAAATGTGAAATGTTCCATTAGAAAAGTCTGAGGAACTGCCAATGCCCACAAAAATGTCATTCGAACACTTTTGATTTGCTCAGGCAGCAAACGGTAGGAAACATAAATTCCTCTTATATAAAGACCATCGGTGTGGCATGTCCAACTAATCCGTATAGACACACACACCATCCAACATTGTACTCTAAATAGATGTTTCACTAGACCTTAACCACATGACCATTGGGGTCCCTATTCTGGTCATGTCATATAGGTGAACATTCAGTGAATATCTACAAGCTTGTGACACGTTGTGAGCTTGTAGAATGGCTATTTTTGTCAAAGACATTTGTTGAAGAGGGGAACATGGACCCCGATTCTAATATAGACCAGAGGTTGGTTTGTTTACTGTTGAGTGATAAAACAATGTTGCACATTAAGCAAATTGTCTAGTTTTTCCTGGAATATCCCACATGGACATTTTAACACATTTTGTGCCCAAGACGTCCACAGACGTCCTATGAATTACCGCATGTAGTGACCAGGACGTCTGTGGATGTCTTGTTTTTTTCTTAATAAAATGTCAAAAAGTGGGCACCCTGGGTCACCATTTTGAAAGATTAAAAGGGCACATAATGTGTTTCTTTTCCTTTTTCAAATTTTTGCCTGTATGTGGATGTAAAACAGCATTTCAATTCATATTATTCCAATGAACACAGAACACATTTGCCTGTAGGCAAGTGTTGCAGGGGTACATACTGTAACAATGAGCTCTTAGGTTTATGTGCACTAGACCGCAAAGGTAAGAGAATCCACATAAATGTGACCTACATTTGTATCACTAGATATGTAATAGAATAATGTGCTAGTGCATTTTCACAGAATTCTTAAAGGACCACTTACTTCACCACTATTCAACCTACCTTCATATAATTGGTCCTCACTAATGTTAATGATACAATGCTAAAAATAATTCTACTCAGTCTCAGAGGCGCCTAACTTTGTTTCCAGGTGGGGTAGCACAGATTTGGACTCATGCGCGCGCATGGCGCGCGTGCATGTGCCTCGTGCACGCGCGTTTTCGCGCATTTTCACATGGAAAAGTGGCTTTTACTTTCCCTCTCCACACGCAAGTTATATGAACAAACTGACAAAATGCATCATAAAAAGGCATAGGCCTATTTAGGCTACACATGACATTGGCAAGGCGCCGATATCAAAACAAAACATATAAATTATAGCCCTATTATACAACAGACGAGCTGACAGCGCAGCTGGGCTCGGCGACCCCGGTGTTGTATCGTCATCATTCATCATAGATCCCTCCCCGTCAGAATCTAATATCTAACATTAAATTGCAGCAGCATTCAGCAGTTCAGTTGGCACGGCGGCCATAGTAATTTGTAAATATTTTATTATTTCTCACTGCAATAGTGACTATTAGAGAAATAATATAGTTAAATTGTAAATGCTTTACCTTAAACCCCAAATGTGCTCTTGCGCTCCGGGGTGGTTAATTCCCTCATCATGGCATTTACTGTATATCCAACGTGAGTTACGTGTCCAGAATGTCATTATGTAGGCTACGTGAGATGGACACGGCTGCTTGTGCTGCTGCTGCTGCTGCTGTTGTTTTTATTATTGTCCTCCTCCTCCGACGACAACGGACTCAACGTTAGCACTCGTTCCCTGCTGAACACTGCTGCTGGTGCTCATGAACATGAAGGGTTCATGAACTAGACTTGATTTGGGCTTGGACCCACCAAATAAATCACTCATTCTCTTCTGAGCCATGTTGACAACAACAACACACACATTCAGGCTGACCGGAGAAATTCAAATCCGTGCGCCCCGTGCGTAAAGGTAACCGGAAATAGCGTCAGCAGCAGAGCAGTAGCCTCGGAAACCCAGACGTTTTTATTTCCAGGTAGAAAAAGCAGAGCAGAGACGATGATAAAAAAAAAACCCCAAAAAAGTCACACAAATACAAATACTATTTATTTTATCCTCCAACCAGTCCACTTTTTATTTATATAAATAATAACGTGACATTATATATTAAAAAAAGAAAATGCATAGCAGATTATATGAGTAAAAAAAAAAAGGATCTCAATTCCACAGCTGTGGAAAAAACTTCCAGCTGTAGTACAGTCATGGCCGGCCTGTAGATGGCCACCAAAAAAAAGAAAAAGCTTATTCTGGTATTTCACACAGGTGTTGCCAAATAACTAATTATCTTGCCAGTCAGATGCGATGCGCATATGACATATCTAGGTCATATCAATTTAATCAGCAGAGCAGTGCTGCTTCTCTCTCTGAGTCTGCACACACTGACTGACCAGCTAAAATGTATGCCTACTTTAAAACATAATATGACAAACCTTGGATTAATTCTTCTGAAAACTAGCAGCAAGCACAAAGTAAGTGATTCACACAGGTGGGCAAGCCGGGCATTATTGGATGCAATGCGCAAATTAGTAGCCTATTTATTTTTTAACACGCAGCATCCCTCTCTCTCTCCCTCTCTCTCTCCGCGCGTGCCGCGCTCACACACACATAGACAAACACCCTCTCCTCCTCTCTCTCTCTCTCTCTCTCTCTCTCTCTCTCTCTCTCTCTCTCGCTGTCGCGCACCGTGCGCTTCGAGCGTGGCGGCGGCGGTGGCCGGGGGGGGGGGTGGGGGGGGGGGGGTTGGGGGTGGTATATAGGTGGGGTCGCAATGCGACGGTTCATTTTAACATGGTGGAGCAGCTGCTCCGTTTGCTCCATGGCTCAGGCGCGCCTGCTCAGTCTGTGTCTCATAGGAAGGCTGTTCAGAAACCCGTCCACCAGTGACATCATTGATGGGGAATCCAAGCTAATGGAAACTGCAGGCTTTCTATTCCTGAAAAGTTGCAATGCGATAATTCTCATGATAATAAAAATCTAAATATAGTATACATTTAAAAAAATCTTGTTTAAAAAGAAATCTGCCTAACGATGATGTCAATGGTGGACGGTTCCTGAACTGCCCACAGCCCTCCGACACAAACCGAGTAGAACATTAGTGAGGACCATTTATATGAAGATAGGTTGAAAAGTGGTGAAGTGGTCCTTAATATCTTTACAAAATTAAAATGTAGGGGCTAATATGATTTTTAACATTGAAATGTTTAGTATTTGTCTTCCATGGTTCTCTTTCTTTCATTAAATGTAGCTAGTGTCATATTTGTGTCTCCAGTTGTCTCTAATTATACAAGCCAGAGTAGTTGCACATTAGTATGTATTTACAGTTTTTCTTCACACCTGTTTCCTCTGTTCTCGTTAGCAGGGTTATAAAGAATGAATGTACCCCCATGTGACATGTCTTGTCCAATCAGAATAGCATATCAGGTGGTCTGCTATTCTTCGATGCCTTGGAATAGCATAATTGAAATCCCTTGGGCTTTGTTACACAGGAAAAAAATAAGAAATAGAGTCTAATAACGACAGGGTCTCCGTGACCTGACACATCGCAATTGTGATGTTGAGTGCTGAAGCTGCACTATACAGGCTGGTTGTGAGTGTATACAGTATGTTGACGTGTGTGGTGATGGTCTGCACCTCATTTGGCCATAAGTTCTTCACAAGAGCAGTGTCGCTACAACCCAACTTTAACTTTTTCTTCGCCAGACATTTCATGGAGAGGGCTCAGAGATTTCTACGTGTAGGCAGATCAATGTTTTCAGGCAGAAAGTCACATAATATTCCAGCTCAGCCAAACAGAATACTGTGCAACTATTTTATCGACTGCCAATCATTTCTAGTTCATTCATTGGTCAGAGGCAATCTGCCCTTAAATATGATGTAGGAGTGTTTGCCTGCAAATTTGAAGTAGTACTGTGTGTTGGGTAAATTGATCTCTGTCTTACAGGCAGATTAAATTTGTCCAAATTGTCCCATTCACAGTAGCTATTTGATCAATCATTTGGAGTTTGACATTAGTAATTTAGCTGCATGCCAGAGAGAACTGCATGGTGCATCTGCCTCCAAAGCTGATATACTGTACAGTAGCAGTTTATTTAAAATGGTAAATGGTAAATGGTGCATTTATACAGCCTTTATCCAAGGTGCTTTACAGAGATTGTGCATTCCATTCACACACACATTCACACACCGATGGCAACGGAAACCATGCAAGGCACCAACCAGCACATCGGGAGCAATTAGGGGTTCAGTGTCTTGCTCAAGGACACTTCGACACTAACTCTGGGGGAGCCCGGGTTCGAACTGGCAACCTTGCGGTTGCCATCCAGGCACTCTACCCCTGAGCCACCGGCGCCCCCTTTATTTCAGCGGTAGATGTTGTCTTTGTCCTACAGTATGTGTTGATGTATTTTCATAATGCATTCCATCTTTCTACCAGGCAACTTCATTGACTTGAACCTCATTGAACTGCCTGGGTACTAGATGATGTGCAGTATAGGCAGTGGTGGAAAAAGTACTCAAATGTTTTACTTAAGTAAAAGTATCAATACTGCAATATATAAATACTCTGTAAAAATACAAATGTATTGTCATCGAAATGTACTTGAAGTACTATGCAGAATGTCCCATTTCAAGTTTTTCAAATGTATAATGTATAAAATATCTTTTGAAACTAGCAGATCTACAAGCCCACAATGCTGCATCGAGACGCATTGTGAGCTTGTAGATCGTCTATTTTCAAATGGCCGAAATGTCTATGGCAGCAGGGCTGAAGTGTTTAATGTATTTGTAATAATAATAATCTAAATCTACAGATTTAAAATAAATGTAGTGGAGTAAAAGTACAATATTTGGATCTGAGATGTAGTGGAGTAGAAGTATTGGAAATTGGAATTACAGTACAAAATTGTACTTAAGTACAGTACTTAAGTACTTACTTTCCACCACTGACAGTAGGACTAGGGCTACTCTGCAGTGCATGTCCTATAGAGGGCATGCGCATGCTTAAAGTGAATGGCACATCGAGTGGCAAATCGAGTGGCAAAGCAACATGCAAAGTGAGTTTAACATTGTTTAATGCAATCAGATATGACTTTTCTGTGTGGATGTATGGGCTGTCAAGGCCAGAAAGTAGTTTTTGCCACTCAGTAGGCGTTCCTGCATAACTTCCTGGTTTGATGATGATGTCACGCGCATACCCTCAGGCCTCTATTCAGACAACATCTGTCTGGGAGGCAGAAACCCTGGCAGTAGGACTAGGGCTACGCTGCAGTGCATGTCCTATTCAGACAACATCTGTCTGGGAGGCAGAAACACTCAGCTTTGGAGGCAGCTGCAGCATGAGGTTTTCTGGCAAGCAGCAACTGGTAAATCACTTTTGACCGATGGACCACAAATGATTGGCTGGCAGTGAAATTGTGCTATGGTATCTTGAATCCTTGATTGGCCCAGCCCATGGTATCTTGATTGGCCCAGCCCATGGTATCTTGATTGGCCCAGCCCGTGGTATCTTGATTGGCCCAGCTGCAAATGCGTCTTTCCGCCTCCAAGACTGAGCTGCATAAAATACTAACTATGGGCAAAGACGGTCGCTGCGTGCATTTCATAGCTTGAGGTAGTTCCGTTTTGTGAGTTTGTGACATCATGCGCAGCATGCATACAGTATATACTGCATGTAGACAAACACTGTTGATTAGAGCAGGGGTTCTTAACCGTTTATGGGCACTTACTTAAACCCCTTCAGTCTCAAAGGTTCAACTGAAGTACCCAGTTGGCGGTTTCGCCTATGGCCAGAAACTGAACTGAGTTACTGAAATGTTAAAGTCAATGTGGCCCTCTTTTTGCATATTGACAAATTAACTGACAATATCTGAACCCACCATCTGACATTACAGTGTATTAAAATGATTAGTCATAATCATTTACAAGTCATGACTCATGCGTACCTTATCCATCTGGAAACCCTCATGACGAACAAAAAAAGGACATAATTATATGCAATTTGAAGTCTGGTGTGAATAAATCGCACACCACGGTGAGGTAGGGGATTAATTACCCTTTTAAGAAGTAAAATGTAATCAAGTCTTAAAAAGTCTACATTTAAATAAAAGTCTGAAAGAGAATTGGTCAGTGCAGCATCCTAGCTGTTCAGTGATCTATACAAGTAAAGTGGCCTACCATGTGTCTGAGGTTAGGGTATAGCATGTTGAAATCCCAATCCTTTCCTAAACATGTCGTCTGGCAAAAGAGAAAATAAAGCCAACAACAATAGGTTTAGTATCCATTAAACGGTATGTCAGCACTGAGTGAAGCCTATCATAACTATTCTCTCTAAAAGAGCGTAATTCAAATAAGTTGCTTTGAGCTAACATGTCAATTAATTCAGTGGTCTTGGTACACTGTTGAAGCAGTCGTTGATTTAAAGGATACTCCTCATCGTTTGCATATTTTGCCGACTTCATTATGTTGCCTCGTATCATGCACCCTTTCTAATCAGTAGTGTCTATTTTTTCAGTATTTATTCACCTAGCTATTTACATAAGCTGTCTGTGAGCAAACGCTTTGCGCTCAATCAGTTGCAACCGCCCACCGCTCAGAGCAGCATGATCTTTCTTGGCAACTGGGCAGCTCCGCTGGAGCAATCAGGGGGTACATTATTCCTTGCTCAGGAGCACCTCTTTGTCTTAGAGGGGAGAATATTTCGTTCTTTTACCCTATATGCAGATTTAACCACTTAAACCCTATTTGTTGGCCGGATTTCCACCAGGGGTCACTCTATACATGGCTACCGCCCTTAGGGTTAAACAGATTAATAACCCCTCTCTTGATGATGTGGGCTAGATCAATAGCCTCCATTCAAGTATCCTTGGGGGGGGGGGGGGGGGGGGGGGGTACCCTCTTCGTGTTATTGGTATAGGCTACCAATAACACAGAGATGGGCTCCTTTACATAAATTGTACTTGGTGACAAAATAATTGTGTTGGTGGCTGTGATTGTGGTGGTGACATAATTTGTTATTTCTGGCTTCAAGAGTCTATACGAGCTGTGTAGTCTGCTTATCAATAGACTGTGACGAACCCTATTGACTGTAAATCGATGTGAATGGATATGTGTCTGGTGTACGTTTAAGTGTGCGTGCCTGCGTGTGTGCATGTGTGCGTGCGTGCGTACATGCACACTGCTTTTACATGTGTATATTTTAATGTTGTGTATTTCCACAGTGTTTGCAATTGCACCACTCTTCACCTAACATGCGTGCTGCACCCCAGTTTATCATAGAGCACAAACCGAGCTTGTGCAGTAATTGGCAATCGTTTGCTGGCTCCATTTGAAGGTTTTACAGTGAAACTTGGAAATGGATAAATAAGAGCACTGAGCTCTCCCCAGACAGACGGGGACAGAGGCAGACTGAAATCGGGTAAAGTGGGTGAAGATAACGATGGTGTTGATTAGAGTTACAAAAAAACTTCTTTCTTTCTTTCTTTCTTTCTTTCTTTCTTTCTTTCTTTCTAGTGATTATGTACATGAGAGCCAGTAGATTAAGATATATATATATATAGAGTGAGAGAGAGACAGACAGAGAGAGAGAGAGAGACTTGGGGGGGGGGGGGGGGGGACGTAGCTGGAGGGCTTTGGTACTTGGCAGTATGGAGGGTTGTGATAATTTACTGCGTGACAGCACTGCAGCGCCTCCCTTGGAGCCAGAGACCTCTGTTAGAATGGGCTGCCTTTCCCAACCTCCTACTGGGTCAACAGCTCCTCCACTTCAATATTAATCATCTCTTAGAATAACACAGCCATGATAGCACTGCCTGAACAACAAGCAGAGAGAGAGAGAGAGAGAGAGCTCCATTTAGCTTCTTTATACCTTGAAAGGCCTCTCCGTGTGTCCTTTAGCAAGGATCCAGCCAGCGTGTTCCAATAATATCCGGATTATTTGGCCTTTCGCCAAATGTGTGCTTCCTCCCCATGTCCTTTCCAGCCCGTAGGGTCAAGGTAGACCAATAAGCGAATTAATTAAGAAATGCAAAATGCAGTCATCAAATGTGCTCTGACACCATTCTCACCATGATGTGAAAGCGAATGGATGATAAAGTTGTTTAGACTAGAGACAACAAAAATGTCAGCATTATACAGCAGATGCTGTCAGAAGAGAACCACGTAGAAAGTTTACAGAATTTGAAGTAACTAGTGTGGTGCTTGTTCAGGGCGTATAAAGCAACTGAACATACTTTACTCAAGTACAATAGTACTTAAGTACAATTTTGAGGTATTTGCACTTGAGTATTTCCAATAATCCAATACTTTTACTTCTACTCCACTACATCTCAAAGGCAAATATTTACTTTTACACCACTACAATTATTTGAAAACATAATTGCAGATTTAGATTTTTAAAAGATACTCACGACCCATAGAAATTGGTCCGCAAACCCAAACGTGGGTCCTCCTTGATCCACTGTTTGGGAAACACTGGTGTAAACCATGTATATTTTAAATGCGACAAACAATAGATTCGTAAAACCATCTCTACACAACAACTGCACTGAAAGGCCAGCAGACTGGCCGGGTGGTTAGAGAAATAATCTGATAACCAAAAGGTTACAGCATTCTAGAAGGAGACACCATGACGGCTTACACGCTTGCGCGCACGCACACACACACACGCACACGTCACGCACACACGCACATGGTGACAAGTTGACTGCATGTCGAGACAGATAAATAAAACCTAATTTATATTTAAATTAAGTATAATTCTCCAGGCTGCTAGCAGGTATAAGCACCATTACCCCCTTGATGAACTTGATTAGCAATCAATTGCACTTCTGTACTGTCTGGCATGTGTGCACTCACTGTGCAGTGGTGGACAACGCACTTACAGTAACTTCAGGACTTGAATCAAAATATTCATACTCCATGGTCAAATATAACTCATTTACAAGTAGAAAGTTGCTCTGTCATACAAATGACAGTATTAAAGCATGTTTGCCAAGCTTTGTGTGTTTGTGTCTACCGTGTATTAGTGTCTACCACGTAGTAGTGATTTGTTGGCTGAGCACGGAATGTGATGTATGATGATGTAAGCGTGCCCCTTACACTTCACACAAGTGTGATTTTCTTTTAAAATATAATTTTCAAAAAACATTAATAATAGTGAAAATAACCCATGTAAAAGCTCAACATGATGTAGCTTGTAGAGCTTGTGAATTTTTGAGTGGTGTAAACCACTCCTACAACTGGCTTTGTTAGTTTGTCTGTCTGTCTGTTCGTACCAAAAAATGAGCATGGTTGCTATGGTCACCTAGCCTGGCTCCAGCCCCTGAATCGCTAGCCACGCCCATTAAAAAAATATATTCAGGCGATTCAGGGTCTGGTGACGCTCTCGAAGGAGGTCTGAGACTCGGTTGGAAATCTGTACGACGAATCAGCGTCGTTTCAACTCGATGACGTCAAAACAACAGCGCCGTCCAGACACAAACAAACATGGCTGCCCCCACTGCGATGACTCACGACCATATCAATCTGGCTGTTAAATCGTCGTATGATAAATTGTTTCTTTACAGAAACGACAGGTTTTATAAACATCATCATCCGACATATTTTACCGCTTTTGTTTACATGCTAGTAGCGCTCGTTGGCTGTGTTTGTTTGGTTAGCAAACGGGTTAGCCATAGCCTCTCATGATTGACAACGTCATCTGCTTTCCTACTATTCTGATTGGTTGGTATGAACCAATCGCCGAAGACTGCCTCTTTGTCAACGCCCATCTCAGAAACGGCTGTAGTAGGGAGGGCTTTCAGACTGAATAATGGAGTGAAACGAAATGAAAATTCAGGCTGAGTGTCAGGCTAATGGTCACCCAGTTCACACAGGTGTGATTTCATTACGTCAGACATTACGTCAGACCACAGCTGATCAGTCTATATAAGACCATACACCACTCAGTTCACACGGGTGTGATTTTGATTTATGTACTTTTCCCTTCCTTGAAATGTAGTGGAGTCAAAAGTTAAATATTTCTCTTTGAAATGTAGTTGAGTGAACATCGGTATCCAAAAAATACTATTACTCAAGTAAACTACAGATACTCAAGTAAATGTACTTAAGTACAGTACTCAATTAAATGCACTTACTGTACTGTCCACCACTGAATGAGAGACGGGCTCAGATGTACAGTAGTGTTGGATTGGGCCTCCTAATTGAATGGGGCGCCTAGAAGGAACTCCATGGCCCTATCTCTCATCTTTTATGGTTATTGTTATCAATGATGTCCTTTCATCTTTCTATCTGACTGAGGAGCATTACAGTCTGGTAATGTGATTAAATCAGAATATAGAAGGCAGGGAGGAGCAGGCGCCCCCAGGCCACTCTGGATAGCCATCAATTCCGTTGTGGACTACACCAATGCTGTTCCAAATGTCTGTTGTCATACTGCAGGGGTGTCCAAACGTTTTTCAAAGGGGGCCATATTAGAAAATATTAAAACACCCAAGGGCCAACTACATAATTTAGCTTCGGATCTAAATGATTCTATCATCAATATTTAATATTTTAATATTTTTGTCAGGTGTGTGCTGTGAACAAAAAGTGTATCTCAGCTTTTGTTTAGACTTTACCAAATATAACCAAGCAAGCAAGGTAAAAAAATAAATTAAATACATAAATACAAGGAACAAGGAAAACACTGACCAATTATTCTCTGGGAAATGCCCAGGTTAAAAAACTTGAATGTAAAAATGTCCCATACTGTTGTTGGAGAGGCCGTTCATAATACAATTCTCCCCAGGGCCGCATTTGTCCAGCAGGCCGCATTTTGGACACAGCTGTCATACTGTAAACAATGACGGTGCATACTGTATTCTTTCTACAGTCCCTGTAAAGCATTTTGGGTCAGGACTATACATCTTTTGGGTTGCGGATCAATTTTGATGGTTCACGAGTAAATATTTATTTTTCTCTCTGTTGACTAGTACATTTACAATGTCTACAACAGGGGTGGGCAACTTTGACGATGGAGAGGGCCACTATATTTCCACACTCACTCCCTAGGGCCATATATTACTGTCGTAGCAAAAATAGCCGATCTACAAGCTCAAAACGCGTCGCGCTGCGACGCGTTTTGAGCTTGTAGATCGGCTATTTTTGCTATATTCGAATTGAAATCTTGAATTTTTGCTATTTTTGAATTGGAATCCTGAAAATTAACATTTTTATGTAATTTCAAATGCCTTTAATTATACTTGTGTTGCACAATGAGCTAATTTAGACTGAAGTAATTAAAGCGGTGTCATGTTCGCATGTTGTGGAATTGTAACAGCTGAAACCAATATTATATCAGTATTCTGACATTGAGGGCCACATTAAGTGAAGGTGGGGGCCGCATGTGGCCCCCGGGCCGCCAGTTGCCCACCCCTGGTCTACAATGTCTATTAATGAAGAATCAGCTGTACTGCCTCATGCCTAATATGAAAATGACTCTTAAAGCCTCCAGGAGTGCATCGGCAAAAACTAAGAAAATATGTGGTGGGTCTCAAGGGGGCTACAGCAGGGATCCCAAACATGTTCATGCCAATGACCCCAAACAGACACAGCCTCTGGCTGTGGCCCCTCTATTGTGAAATAGGAATGGCTTTAAGAAAATCACACCCGTGTGAAGTGAGTGGCGCTAATATATTAAAGTCTAACTCATGTTGATTAGGTGATGTAATGGTGATGTAAAACAAACGGTGCCAACACAAACATTAAACGCCATTAACAACAAAGAGACAATATGTAGTAATGAGGCACATTATGACGTAAATTTTCCCTTCATGTCAATGGCGTTTACAAAATAAACATTGAACTAAAGACAAACATTAAACCTGTCTATAGGAGGGACTAGTGCCCCTCAAAAAAAGAAAAAGAAAAGTAAGATGTCGTCAATATGGATGACATGAGGGATCTCCATGTATGGGCTCTACAGACACATCAGTTAGACGCACGCAACATATTTACAACGGAGACTGCGACGACGGTAGCATTCTCATCATGGCGTCTAGCGGTAGGCCCGGTGGCTCCGCCGGCGCGCTCCCCCAGACTCTGGAGAACACTGTTCGGCTCATCGACGGGCACCTGCACGAGGACCGTTGGTCCCCCGATCTGTCAGAGCTACTGTCGGTTTCTCCTGGAACGCTGCCATCGATCTCTGGAACGTCAGACATGGACTATCCCCCCCTTCAGGGACTGCTCAGTGGGCCAAACCTCCCAGAGCTTAGTGCGGTCCGCAGAGTGCTCTTACCTCCTGAACTGGAAGAGAAATTCAGCGAAATTCAGTGTAACTGCACAATGGGAGTCTTCCCTGAGATACGTAGAGCATGGCTCACCATTGACAATGTCATCTACATGTGGGACTATGAAAATGGTGGCGATTTGGCGTATTACGATGGTCTTGTTGAAACCATCCTGTCGGTGGGTCTCGTGAAACCAAAACCAAATACTTTCGACCCTGACATCCACTATCTGTTAGTCCTAGCCACCCCAGGGGACATGGTTATCCTTGGGCTCTGTGTCCCTGAACGCCACACAGGATTGAATGATGGCATGTCTGGTGAAATGCATCTGATACCAGACCCACTTTTCTCCATCCCAACAGACAATACCTACTTCCTGGCCATTGCATCGACAGACCATGGACGCATCTTCATGGCAGGCAAGGATGGCGGCCTGTATGAGTTAATTTACCACTTGAGCTGGTTCAGCTGCAGAAAGATCAGAAAGCACCAAAAAAAGCCCTTTGATGCTGTATCCTTTCTTGTTCCCTACGTACTCCTGCCCTTCTTCTCAGTCGACCCTATTGTACAGATTGCCATTGACAACTCCCGCAACACTCTATTCACCCTTTCAGAGACGGGAGTCCTACAGGTATTTGACCTGGATGCTGATGGCATGGGCCTTAGTTGGGTGAAAGGTGAAATGTCACAGAGTGACATTGTGACAGCAGCAAGAAACATCAGCGCTGAAGTTGATCGTTCTGTCTTCAGCCCAATTGTCCACATCTCTGTGATTGACAGATATGAGTCTTCACGCTGTCACCTGCTTGCTATTACTCATGCAGGTGTGCGTCTCTACTTCAGCACCACCCGATATAGGCAGACACAACATGCAAGACCCAGCGGTCTTCGCTTGGTTCATATCCGTCTTCCACCGGGGTTCTCTTCAACCGCGGTGGCGAAACCTGCAAAGGTCCACAAGGCTCTACATAGCAAAGGAGTTCTACTAATGGCAGCTTCTGAGACAGAATATAGCGACATCCTGTGGTGTGTCAACCACAACTTTTTCCCATTCAGGAAGCCTCTGATGGAAACTCAGATGATTTGCAAAGTGGATGGTCATTCCTGGGCACTCTGTGCTATTAATGAAGAGAGGCCCACCAAGGTCTCTACTCCGCTGAACAAAGATCTGGTCCCCATTACTGACCCGCCTGTGGTGGTCGAACAGCACAATATCTCTCAACAGAGATTTGTCCTTCTGTCTACTAAGGGTAGTGTCATCTTCCGTAAGCTACTTCCAGTTGACCAACTGCGCCACCTACTGGTTAGCTGTGCCGGAGGAGAAGGTGAAGAAATTGAACGATTCTTCAAGCTGCACGGGGAAGAACAAGCATGTGCCACAGCTTTGATCCTGGCTTGTTCGAAGGCTGCGTGTGACACAGAGGTTTCGGTGTGGTCCACCAGAGCCATCTTCAGATATGGAGGAGAAGCACAGCTGAGATTTCCCTCAGGCACCACTTCTAATGTAGCACCCATACATTCTGGTGCTGTCCCTATAGCCCGTGCGACGACCCTCATGCATCCTGGTGCTGCCCCTATTGCCCGGGTGTCAGATTCCCCTGTTGTCTTCTCAGGAAAGCACAATGGCATCAGCATCTACTTCACCCGTATTCTGGGGAGTATCTGGGATGGGAGCCTTGCTGTCGAGAAGACACTTAACCAGTGGAATCAGACTATTCTGGAGAGCAGTGTTGGCCCTCGTTATCTGGAGGCAGTCCTTCTGAAGTTAAAGGGTCTACAGGAATTCCTTGATAACAATTTTCAGTTCAGCCCCTCATCTGAGGGAGCTGCCAGTTTCAGCTCCTCAGCCAATCTGCAGCAGAAGCTGTTGGATTCCATGCACTCTGATGGAGCCAGCTCAGAGCAAGTACAGCAGGGGCTCCAGAGAAAATTTCACACAGAGTTACAGATCTACGAGAAAATGTCCCTGCAGGGTATCCAGCAGCTGGTTCATAGTTCGTGTCAGACACTGGCTCTTTGGAAGCTTCTCTGTGGAGACAATAAGTTCAGCCTCATTATCTCAGTGCTCCCCAAGGAGTTTCAAGAGCAGATGAAGGGAATGAGTTTTAGGTATGTGGTGACTCAAGGTAAAGAGCTTGTAGGAGCTCTCATCAAAGCACTTATTGATGTTAAAATCAAAGACGGTGACTCGGTGGATGCAATCAGCAAACACCTCATGGATATCTGTCCCTTACTGTACAACAGTGATGGCAGTGTCTACTATAAGGCTTATGAGTTGCTGCAATGGTCTTGGCAGATCCAGAACAAGACGGATAAAGAGAGAACCCTGAGAAAGTCACTGCGGCTGTACCAGCAGATCAGCCACCATGTTCACCTGCCCCTCATCTGTTCTCAGTTCAGGCAGGTCCATTTCTATGACGGAGTCCTGGAATTGTGCCTCACTGCGGCAGACAGGAAGGATCCCCAATGTCTGGCACGCCACTTCTATAAGAACGGGGAGCCAGAGGGGGACAGCGCTGGACAGATGGCGTTCCAGGAAAGATTTTCATGTTATAAATGCATCACAGATACCATGCAGGAACTGGTGAACCAAAGCGAGGCTGCCTCTCAGTCTCTTAATGTCTCCGAGCAGCCGGGAACACCAGTTATGACATATCACCCTAACATGAGTACCGCTAGTACAAGTAATGACACCGCTACTTCCCGTTTTGAACGGATGCTGGGTCTGGCCCAGAGGTCTCAGGATGAGCTATTTCACGTAGCTCTCTACAACTGGCTGATCCAGGCTGACCTTACTGATAAGCTGCTCCAGGTAAATGGTCCTTATCTGGAGGAACACCTGATGCACATGATCAAGCAGGACCAGAGTAAGGTGCGTAACATGGAGCTCCTGTGGCGTTACTATGAGAAGAACCGCCGCTTTGGCAAGGCAGCCCGTGTATTGGCACGCCTCGCTGACATGTACAGCACGGAGATCCCCCTGAAGCAGCGTTTGCAGTACATTGCTAGAGCTATTTTGTTAGCCCAGGGGGCTGACGGAGAGTTCCTTCATGAGCTTGAAGAAAAGATGGAGGTGGCGCGTATCCAAGTACAGATCCAGGACACATTGTCGATACAGTATCGCCCTGATCCCTCAGTGAAGAATGCCATTTCACTGTTGGACTCGGAACTTATGGACGTCACCAAGCTCTATGAAGAGTTTGCTGACCATTTTAAGATGCCAGAGTGCAAACTGGCCATCGTTCATTGCGCTGGACACTCGGACCCAGTTCTAGTGCACTCACTGTGGCAGGAGATCATAGAGAAAGCGCTGGCTGACAGTGTTGCCATGTGTCCAGAAGACAGAATGAGGGCCCTCAGTTTGAAACTGGTGCCACTAGGAAAGGTTTACGCTGGAAGGTACTTTCCTCATGAATTCCTTGTGAGGTTTTTGGAGCAGCAGGTGTGTCGGTTAAACTGGGACGCGGGCTTTGTCAAACGCACCATGCAGGAGATTGGCATCCACTCGCATTGTGACCAACTCCCCAAAACCCGGGATCCCTGTGGGAAACGCAAACAGGGATCTACCAGCGGAAGCCACTCCACGTGGTAGAGTGGTAACTTTGTGGAAGAGTACTGTATGTGCTTCTCCCAGGATATGTGGACGACTACAGTACATTACACACAAATGGTACAGTGATTTACTCCGTTTTGTGTCTTGACAAAATCTGTGGTTACCTGGTGGAGCTGCAGGGTCTTTATCTAAATTCTGCCTTGCAGCAAAACATTGGCAACTTCAAATCCATGCAGGCCAACCTGGAGAAACTTCAATGCAACCTACAGTATAAATACACCATCAAGGACAAATAATAGACGACTGAAGCTAACACAGTTGACATACATTAACTAATTCACTACCACATTAAAGCTGTGTTTTTGCGACCACGCAATTTCCTGGTTTCATTGAGACTCGAACGGTGAATCAAAGGTTAGCAAAGGTTAGCAAAAATCACACCTGTGTGAAGTGAGGGGCGCTCTTATCATTATACATCATCTTACATCATCTCATGAACAACTGAATTTATGTGATTGTTTAGCCGATTTGCTCGTCTACATATGACGTACATTTTCCCTTCATTGTCAATGGCATTTAATGTTTGTGTTGCCACAAGTTTATGTCATATTTGAGGCACATATGACCTAATTTCTCCTTTCATTGTCAATGGCAAATATGAGACGGGAGGGGACAAAAGCTGTATATAGGAGGGGCTAGCGCCCCTCAACAAAAGAACACAAAAATATGTTAAACCATACTTGGCAGGGAATGAGTTTTTAACAACAATAAAAATAAATCACACTGGTGCGAAGTGAGGGGCGCTCTTCTCATCATACATCATCTCATTCTCAACCAATGGGCTAGCGCCCTTCCCCCCCCAAAAAAAACATACTTTGCCACTCGCAGATGTTCCACTTGTTCAATGGACTCCTATGATAGATCTGTGCAGGATGTGACTGTAGACTGATGCTTGAATATTTTTGAATAACCAACGCAAAAATCTATGAGTGTGTGGCTGGCTATACATTATTTATTATTAATATTTATATACATAAACGGTAAGATGCAATGTCATGAGACCAGTCTGATTAAAGCCAGAATAAATATTACACTCTGAATCCCTAATGGATGACATTATGGTCCATACTTGGTCCTAAACAGGGAGAAGACCATGCACAATAACTGTGACTAATACCAGATCCCCCCCTTTTTAACCCATTTAGACCTGAGGTCAGTTCTCAAACATTTTCATGTCAAGGACCCCCAAAAATATATGAAATTGGCCGTCGACCCCCATCTGAAAATGTTGTTTCAGGGACCTCCCAGAACCAAAGGTTTGAGTTAAAAACATTTGCTCTGAAAGTATATATATTCAAAGATTTGCGCCACATTTTCAAGATTTTTCAAAAAATAGCAGATCTACATGCTCGTAGCGCGGCACTCAGTGCCGCACTATGAGCTTGTAGATCTGCTATTTTTCAATAGCTAAAGTATAACATAATGCTTAAAACACCAAAAAGGGGTTCCCGGCCAGAATGGGTTTAAGCGCTAGCCCCTCTTATGCCCATCTTTGTGTCTGTGTGTACCCCATAGTGATGATGGCTGAACACAGAATGTGATGTATGATGACGTATTACGATAAGACGCCCCTCACTTCACACAAGTGTGATTATTTTCTTCTCTTTTGAAGCTCCCCTCCAATGTCTGGCTTTCAGAAAGACAAAAACGGACCCCACTCGTGACATCAGCCAAGTCTATGGACTTTTAATGTTTGCTTTAAGCAGTGACGTCATGTGGCAGCCCCTCACTGTGATTTTCTTTTTTTACTGTTGATCTGTCATTATTTTGTCCAGCACCTGGGACAGATTGGTATGTGCATTGTGTCTTTTACAACTGCCTAACAGGCCATCCATCTGGGCTACGAGAGCTTTACTCGAGATTGGGTTGTGCGTTCTGCACAATCGGCAGCGCACAGCTGGCTGAGTGAGATATTAAATTGTGATTTAATGGTACAAATAATGTTCTTACAGAGCCTTCATGCTCTGATGAAGGCTGCATAGCCGAAACGCGTAAGCGTTCCTTTTTGGTGTGTGCCAATAAAGAAATGGAAATGTGAGTACAGGGACGTAGCTGACCATTTGTTTGCCCTACTCGTAAGATATTTGTGCTGCCCCCCCTCCCGACGAAAGCGTTGCTATTCCTTCTTATGCAGATCAGCTATTTTCGCTGTTTGTGAGGACGCACACACAGCCGCTCGTTATTACGTGGCAGGGCCGCGGAGAAATTTGTTAATATGATGGTCGGCTTGGCATTTTTTGGCATATTTTGTTGCCCCACTTTGCGTGTTGCCCTACTCGCAGTGCGTATTGCGCGTATAGGTAGCGACGGCACTGTGTGAGTACTTTGTCCGCCATTGATTTAATTTTTGGATGTGCTACCTTTTTGGAATTTTTTAAATTCCTATTTTTTGATTGCTGATGCGCAACCTCTTTTGCTCATTTACTGTTCTTACAACTACTAGGCAGATGCTTTTTGGGAGCACATGCCCCTCCAGTATATGCCATAGCATTCATTCATTGTACCCCTTGTACAGAGTATCCGTTGTACCAATTGTCAGATTACTTGTAGTTTATTGTCTCCACCAGGCCGAAGGCATGGGGAGACAGAATGTTTTGCAAATTTGCACTCTGTCCGTGTGTGTGTCCGTCCGTGTGTGTACAGCTAATGTACAGCCAAATTTTGCACACCCCATTTTTGAGGGGTGCTAGCCCCTCCTATATACAGGTTTATTGTTTAGTTCAATGTTTTAAAAACGCCATTGACAATGGACTGGTCAGTCTATGTCAGTGGTCTATGACGTATCCATGACATATGTCTCCATATTTGGGCAAGGTTTCATCCTAATTCATGCCACTTCCTTGTAGACGGCCTGGCTCTGAAAGAGGCCAGAGGATGATGTAATCCACGCCCAAATGTGACTTGGCCTACAGGGAGTGTGAGTGCAAAGTTTCACACTGATCGGTTGAGCGGTGCTGGAGACTAGAATCTTACCGTCACACTGACGGACAGAAGCCAAAACCTAATCTCTGGCCTTTGGCAGTTCACCTTGGTGGAGACAAAAACAATGTCATTAGCCCTGGTCCAGTGCTTACAGCGAGTCTCTCTCTGACGCCCTGTGGAAGTCCCTTCCGCAGCCCTCTGGTCACATTCTCACTCCCGTGCGCGGGTTTTCAAATACCAGCAAATAAACAAAACGACGTAACTACTCACCGAAACAAAGCCTGCTAGACCTTCGTAAAAGTCTATTCTCGTAGCTGGGAAGCGTCTCAGGTCCCCAGCTTCTCTCTAAAATGCACTTTGTGCCATTTTAATAACGCAATGTACCCTGAATTTACCGGGCAGAGTAATTTCTTCTACTACGGCATTTCCGGGTTTTGCCTGCGATCTGGTTGGATTTATTTTATTTAATGATTAAAATAGTGCATTTTAGAGAAGCTGGGGACCTGAGACTACTCTTAGTGCACTGTAGTGTAGTGTACTTTCTCTACTACTCTTTGTGCACTGTAGTGTAGTGTACTTTCTCTACTACTCTGTAGTGCACTGTAGTGTAGTGCACTTTCTCTACTACTCTGTAGTGCACTGTAGTGTAGTGTACTTTCTCTACTACTCTGTAGTGCACTGTAGTGTAGTGTACTTTCTCTACTACTCTTAGTGCACTGTAGTGTAGTGTACTTTCTCTACTACTCTGTAGTGCACTGTAGTGTAGTGTACTTTCTCTACTACTCTGTAGTGCACTGTAGTGTAGTGTACTTTCTCTATCCACACCTCGCTCCCCGTCTCTCCCTCTGACACTTAGAATGGAAGACCCATTATGCGATGCTCAGCCAATCACAGCTCAGAATGCTTCTGATGACGCATTCTGAAAAGGCAATCTCTAGAATTAAGTATAGTTAGATTACTTAGTGCAGTAGCCATTATTAGTACTTGGAGGCCAGTTAATAATGTCAGTATTATTACATACATATAAAAGGGACACGGACATATCTGACGGACAGAATACGGACATAATACAGATATATCTCCATATATGCGTGTATGTATAATATGTAATATATATTCATTTTCCGTCCTGAGACCGTTAAATCAAGGCACACTCAGACACTTTTTTTAAATTTGAATTATTGTTATGCCTACTGTACAGCACTTAAATGTGCTTTATAAATAAAGTTGGATTGGATTGGAGTTGGACATGTCCCATCTGGAGGCCCTTGGCTTTTAATACCAGGTTAGCTCCTGCAAGGTCAAAGCCAATCTGTACTAACTTCTTGCGGAATCGATTTTTTATAGCTTTCCCATATAGCTTTCTTCTCTTGGCGCACACCTCACACTCTAACTTCTTTGGCGTTCTCAAAGAAAATAGTGTTACATTTCCTGGGAGTAAAGTAATAGTGAGAGAGAGAAAGAGAGAGAGAAAACAAAATAGGGACACAAAAACACACTTTGGCACATTTGTCATAGTCAGAAAAGCGGGCGGCGCCGGGCGTTACTGTGTGGTGTGGTGGAAACATCTGTGTCTTCATCACACACTAATCTTCTGACAGACTGTAGCAGCTATGGAAGACGTGGTGTTATACACCACCAACACGCTGATGAACTGGCGATGTGTGGCCTGGTTGGATTTTCTCATTTACTTGATATGTTTTGTAGAGTGGCAAAATGTTGCAAATGTAATATGTTTTCCCTCTGTCGAATGTGTAATACGGCTCAGTTCATCTCAGCTTGCGTGGTTGCACATGGATGATATATTTTAAATGCCACATTCCTAATTTGTCATCGCATAGAATTGTACCGCTTTTTTATAGTATTGCATTTGTCTTTGTACTGGTGTTACATTGCTGCTTCAAATGGGGATTTTATTTTGGGCAGAAAATCTTGAATATGTGGTTCCTGTTATGTCAAGCTGGCAATAGTAGCTGGTGAAAGGAAACCAGAGAGACAGAGACAGCAAAATGGAGAACGAGAATACAAACCTACAATCCTCCGCTTTCTTTGTTAGTGGTAGGTGTTGGTTTCTGCTGAAGAGGTTTACATATCACATTTACGCCATTATGATTAAACATTCATAGTTACATGAGTAGCAATTGATTAATTAATGAAAGGCTGATCTATGTAGTACATTGCACAATAGAATCCATAATGTTAATTTAACTCCAAGAGTGTAGTCCTTTTGGAGTTAAATTAATTTTGAGCTGCTCAACCTGTTTTGACTCATGATCTGTGAGCGCTCCATAGTATGACGATAGCTAACAGTGAATTGTAAAACGTGTACGATTTTATGTCAGCTCATCTACCAATGTTAAATGTAAGACATTTTCGAGAGCGAGACCATTGTGTCTGGCCAGGCACAGATTCATAAACTGTAGATCACTTGAGTAAGTAAGTACATTTTATTTATAAAGCACTTTCACTTGACTTGAGCACAATCCATATGCTCTGCTCTACTGTATTTTACGGTACAGCCATTAATTAGAATGATTCTTGTTTGCTAACTGCTATTGCTTTTTGATTGCTGTTTGTGATCAATAGCAAGACCCAATTAGAGTCTGAAGTTCAAAATTATAATTGTAGAAGTTGTATTACAGCAATTAATAATACAATGGCATCCCTGTTTGATTAGGCCACGCCGCCACGGACCCCTTGTTTGATAACACCTTTTGAATCCATAGGACCCCGATCTACGCTATAAGTAGCCTCGCCGAGCCATGAGGCCCATAGGGCAGGAGCCTATCTCCTGTTTCTGTAGCGTGAGGCAGCTTGATGTACAAGTACACCCCCTGGACATGACGCTAGTATGTCGCAGGGACTTACCCCCAATCCAACCCCTGATGTATTGCTGAGTGTCAAGCAGGGAGGCACTGGGTCCCATTTTTAGAGTCTTTGGTATGACCCGGCCAGGGATTGAACCCCGACCTCCCAGTCTCAGGGCTGACACTCTAACCACAAGGCCACTGAGCTGGTTAACAACGATCTACGCTATAGTACGCTATAAATTCCTCAGTGCTTTGCTCTGAGATTGTGACCTGTAAGGGTCCATTTGGACCGATGGTGTTCCCCGAGAGGCGACATTGAGAAACGACGTTCCAAAAAACTTTCTCCTCACCGTGGTCGGCACCTTTGCAATAACGGTGTGTTTTCCTCCTTTTGTATCAGAGATTAGACCTTGTTGCTCAGTTGTTTGTTTCTCCCATGACTCTTCATCGATTGCCCATGTGGTCAGTTGTAATTTGTATAGCCCACAGCGATAAAGTGGCTGGTCACCTTATCTGATGTAGATGCCGCCAGAGACTGAGAATGACTGCAGAGATGGCCCAGCTCCAGCAAGCGGACCACCCATGTTTTGAATGACCAACTATAAACCATAGACCACCATTAGCCACACTGCGGGCTGTTTTCCCATCAGTGGAGTAAATGCAAATTTCATTAGCTTCATAAAACAAAACATCTGCTCAACGATCTGACATGACAATAACATAATTATTGTTCATGCACCCCCCCCCCCCCCCCCCCTTCCTGTTTGTGTCACGCCATAGTGACCTTGGCTTATAAAAGGGATGCGAATGGTGAGTACAAATGCAGCTGGTAAAGCAGGTGGGTGATTAAGATTCAGGCAGGGTACTGTATAGCTGAAAGGTTCACCTTGGGCCTGTTGGCTCCGCGGGGAGATGCAGAACAACTTGCTGCCGTTACAAAGTGAAGATGAGGTAAAGGAAAAGGCGGCAGGCCAGAGAACATGCTGCTGATCTTAATTGTTGTGACGTATACAGCTGTCGCCATCTCTTGCGCGCTATAACTCACTTTGGCACGGTGAAGCACGGCCATAGAAAGCGCACACACACACACACACACACACACACACACACACACACCAGTATAAATGTATAAGTTTTCTGAGAAGCTTTCAGAGTTACAACTGGATAAATGAACACTGACGATTTTGACTAATTAACCAGCTCAGTGGCCTTGTGTTTAGAGTGTCTGCATTGAGAGAGTGGGAGGTCGGGGGCTCAATCTAAATGGTAATACAAATGGTACCCAATGCCTTCCAGCTTGGCCCTCAGCATCGAGGGTTGGACTGGGGGTTAACTCCCTGCGACATACAGTGTCATGTCCAGGGGGAGTACACGCTACCGAAAACATGGAGATAGGATCCTGACCATTGGACCACATGACCACAGGCTTTATTTATAACACTGACACATTTTCTCACATGACACATTGACACTCACGCACACATGCACACACTTGCACATGCGGAACCCGGAAGCTACAGTTTGAGTTTGTGCTTGAAATGTACTGTAATTCTGCAAACTGTTAATACATTCTTCAATCAATCAATCAAAACAGTATGTGGCTTTGAAAGGGTGTCTTTGCTAGACAAAGGGTACGCTAGCTATAGCAGATCGCTGGAATAAAGATAAAGTGAGTGGGAACAGAATTTGGTCAGAATTTGAGAGGATGATGGCCCTTCTGCAGCATCTGCAGCCCCCCCCCCCCCCCCATCCCCCCCTGCAGATGCTGCATGTTAAGGGGCCATTCACATCATGTTAGCAGTTCACAAGCTTAACTATACACATTTTGAAATTGAGGAATGAGGATTGATTTTAACTGCACTATTATTATGTTTAGCTAACATTAATCTACCACATTGTCTTTTTGTCAGGTGAAACCACCTGACTAATGAAAGCTCATGAAAACTAGTTTTTTAATGATTTTGCCTAAACATTTGCCCACAATAGGGCGAGGATTATCAAAAGCAGATCTATCTGCCAAACTAAACGGCATCCTTCCACCCCTTTATTTGTAGGAACACGTGCAGTAGAGTGGATGGGGAGCACTACTAGTACTATAAAATGGTGAAATAAAATGCAATAAAAGCCAGTTGTCTTGTGGTAGGAGGTCATCCTTTTTCATTACGCCTATATGTACCCCTTTAGTGCTTAGTTCAAGATGTTCCGGTTCCGCTGCTGTCATTCTAAGACTCTAAAACCATGAAGTGTGCTGCCGATAAACGTTTTTTGTTATACTGGTCTCAAAATATAGAGGCCAGAAGGTGTAAAAATTGACCTTTACAGTATATGTTATTTTAGTTAAACCAACTGCACTTTGTCAGTGTACTGCGGTGGCTAGTAAAGGAGCTCCCTGTGGCAATGGCTGCATTAATTGGTATAATGGATGATAGCAAGGCAGTCAGAAAGGAGGAAGTGTGTAGGAATGATAATTTATACATTTGGGATGAGCGTGTGAATGAGCGATGGCTTTATAGTTCAGCACACGCATGTGTGATTCATATTCCTTTTATTCTCCTGTCCCCTGCTTTTGTCTCCTCTCCTCCAGTCCTCTTCACCTCTGGGTGTCCCTGCAGTTACACATTCTGACATTTCTCTCTCTCTCTCTCTGAGTCTCTCTCTCTCTCTCTCTCTCTCTCTCTCTCTCTGAGTCTCTCTCTGAGTCTCTCTCTCTCTCTCTCTCTCTCTCTCTCTCTCTCTCTCTCTCTCTCTCTCTCTCACCTGTGAATCATCTTCACCTCTTTTTGTTTAGTTTCCCCCTCCCTCTGTCACCTCCTTTGTATCCGTCCTTATCTGCCTGCTCCTCTTTCTGGTACACATTTTCATTCCTCTCCCTTTGCGCGATCCTTCTCTCGCTCCTTCATGCTTTTCTGTTCGTTCTTATCTCCTTCCTCCCTCCTCCTCAGTCCTCCATCCTCCTCAGTCCTCCATCTCCTCAGTCCTCCCCTCCTCCTCAGTCCTCCCCTCCTCCTCCTCAGTCCTCCCCTCCTCCTCAGTCCTCCCCCCTCCTCCTCAGTCCTCCCTCCTCCTCCTCAGTCCTCCCTCCTCCTCAGTCCTCCCTCCTCCTCCGAACCAACCGTCCTGAAGACCCCCCCCCCTCTCTACAGTACCCCCTAATGCGTTCCTCTCCCTCTGTCATCCTCTTCACTGCATTCCCCCACACTCTGACCTTTATGTCCTAAACCTGTCTTCTCAACCGTCTGTATTTTTGAACAACCAACTCTCCCCTCCCCCATATTCTATCTCCCTCCCTCCACGCTTTCTTATACCCCACCCGTTCCCCTGTCTCTCTCTCTCTCTCTCTCTCTCTCTCTCTCTCTCTCTCTCTCTCTCTCTCTCTCTCTCTCTCTCCATTTGCTTTTCCTCTACTTGTCAGAACCAGCCTTTCATTTTTCCCATGTTACTTCCGCTCCACCCTCCACTCTTTCCAACCAATTACTCCTCTTCACCTGTTCATTCATCCTCCCTTCACTACCTGCCGCTCCATCATGACCCTCCACCTTCTTTTCCTCTCTCCCTGTCTTTACCCCCCCCCCCCCCTCTCTCTCGCACGCAGACAGACAGACAGACAGACAGACAGACAGAAATGCTGTCCTCAATGCCAGTATGCGTCTATGACACTGGGAAGGAATACGTGTCCAGCATGCATGTTGTTTGGTGTGGGAGGAAAGCCAACGCAAACATGCGGGAGGACATGCAAACTCCACACAGAAAGGTCACCCCAGCCGGCGATCGAACACAGGACCTTCTTGTTGTGAGGCAACAGTGCTGCTAACCATGCACTGCACCACCGTGGCGCCATGCACCCTGGTGCTATTTTGTCATCATTGTCACAAAGATGATGACAAAATAGCATTTGAGGAACACTTTTATTTAATAGAGTAACATTAATGTCACTGAGGTACTGCCCCAGTCAACAAGAAGGTATATAGTCCACAGTCCCGCTGTGGACGCGTGTGGGTGGGGTGAGCGTTTGCTCAGAACATGGAAGGTGTGTCACGCCTTACTTTTGTTGGCAGGCTATGTATGCATGCAGACATTCTTGTGTTTTGGTTCCTTCGGCCGCGATGCTGCTTACGGTACCACCTAATCACATGGTGGCTCTTTAGGTTGTGCAGATTGGTCAGCTGCCATATTAACCCATGGGCAGAAAGGGCATGCTTATCACCAGGCACACACAGCCAACTGTTACCTGAGCACCTGCTCGAGTGACTTAATTCATAGGAGAAAGTGCCTTATTAATTTCTCTCTTGCCGAACCAAACTGAAAACTGTTCTTGAGTATTTACTATTGTGGAAGGAAATACCAGAATTAGAAATTGTGTTATTGTGACCTGACTAGACCGGAAAACAGTGATTTGGGGGGCTGGGGGCGCTCCCGAGCCCCCACCCAAACCGGTTTAACGTGAACTTTGAATTTTCCAAGCGTGCTGTGGCACCAGAGCAACCCCTAAAGCGGCACCCAACTCACTTGAAACCCAATGGTTATGTAAGACTTGAGACAAGCAGCACCCAACTCACTTGAAACCCAATGGTTATGTAAGACTTGAGACAAGCGGCACCCAACTCACTTGAAACCCAATGGTTATGTAAGACTTGAGACAAGCGGCACCCAACTCACTTGAAACCCAATGGTTATGTAAGACTTGAGACAAGCGGCACCCAACTCACTTGAAACCCAATGGTTATGTAAGACTTGAGACTTACTTATGACACAGTGACACAAGTGCAGTAATCTGATGTCCATATTTTCAGCTTGTCATTAATGGCAATTTATATACTTTTACATCTAATTATTATTGGGTTTTTTTTGTGGCTTTCGCTTTTATTTTTTATTTTTTATGGAGGGACAGACAGTAGGCTGACAGGAAATGGGGGGGGGGGTGACATGCAGTAAAGGCCATCGGGATCTGGAGTCGAACCCGCGGCACACTGCCAGACTGGATTACCAGCCAAGGTGCCTGGACCGCTGAGCCATGGCCCAGGCCAATTATTATTGTTTTTGAGGGGATTTGAATGGCTGAGCACGGAATGTGATTTGTATGATGATCGCCCCTGTTATTTTTGTGTGTAAATTCTGCCTTAAATTTTGAGTGTGGGTTTTGGCGTACGGTCACGTCGGCATGGCATTAATGAATAATTAATGAATGAAACATAACATAACATAACTGGAATACAACCAAACAACACATGGAAAGCCAATAAGAACATAGTTTAGCCCTCTCGCCTCGCTTGCCTGTCATGTCTGCGCACGCACACACACACATGCACGCAAGTGTGCACTTTGGCACACTGGAACGAAACACCACTGTGCTTGCCATGAAGTAGGATTATTCCGTGAGGCTACAGCCTTTGTCAAGTAGTATAGGCTACATGACTCACATCACAGTTACATCGCCATGAATGGAATACGTTTGTATAGGCTATATTAATTTAACCCATTCTTAAGAAGTGCACATGCAGTGCACTGGACGTTAAAGCAGCCACGATCCCCCCTGAGTCGGACTGCCACGTTAATGACGCCACGTTAAAGAGAGCTAGCTGGCAACAGTGACGAGGCAGCCAGAAACTCATAATCAACGTTTATGGCGTGATCACTGATTGATGAATGAATGCATAAATATGGATGAAGGCTGGTGTGTGTGATGGGTGGGATGCATGTCCATGAAAAGATTTAAACAGTGGCGCCCGCCCCGGTCCCGACTCCCGAAAATGATCTCGCATAAGCGCTCAGCCTATCTGATTCAGATGACCAGACCTGCAATTTATCTAAATGACTTATTTAACCCACTTATTTAAATGGGTGAATGATTAAGCCTATACCATTGCATATTGTTTTTAATTGTGCGATTTTAATTGCTTGTACAGTTGGAAATCTCATATCGTCGATGCATGCCTTTACAATGTCACATGTATAATATTTATTGTTTTTTATAGCTAGAGACATTTTAGGAGTGAATATTTATGTTTAGATGCCTTTCAGCTGCTCAGACAATGCTGCTCCGCTAGCAGACAAAGCGTACGACAGCGCCCGACCTAACGTGAGTTTTGGCGTAGGGTACGTCAAAGTTCTAAGTCACGCTGGAATGATAAATGCCGAAAATTGCAGTGATCTTGGCGTGCGCCCATTTTAATCATAATAATAATCATCATCATCATCATCTCTCTTCTCCTTCCTCTCTTCTCCGTCTCCCATGCACCTGCACCCTTCCATCCACCCAGCCTGTGTTCTACAAGGGTGTGTGCGGCTCTCAGGTGACCCTGTCCAGCATGGTGAACCAGACACGGGCCATGCTGGAGGAGCAGGCCCGCCACCTGCTGACCGAGACGGAGAGGCAGACCATGGGCTACTACGTGGAGGAGTACCGGGACGGACACATCGGCGTGGAGCAGCTGGTCATGGCCTTGTTCGAGCTGCTCAACACCCATGCAAAGGTCAGTGGTGGGAAAAGTACCACATTTTAATAAAGAAGTATTAATACTGCGATGTAGAAATGCTGTCTGTTACGAGTAAAAGTCCGGAATAGAGGGTATGCGTGTGACATCATCATCAAACCAGGAAGTTATGCAGGAACGCCTACTGAGTGGCAAAAAACTACTTTCTGGCCTTGACAGCCCATACATCCACACAGAAAAGTCTTATCTGATTGCATTAAACAACATTAAACAATGTTAAACTCACTTTGCGTGTTGCTTTGCCACTCGATTTGCCACTCGATGTGCCATTCACTTTAAGCATGCGCATACTCTCTATTCAAAATGTACTTGAGTACAAAAGTACTAGTAGTAGTATAAGTAAGTACTCATTATGTCCCATTTCTTGTTTTGAAATGTATAAAAATCCATTTTGAAAATGGCAGATCAGATCGGCTATTTTCAAATGGCCGAAATGTTTTGTAACATTAATCAAACAAAAAGTACTAACTAAAGTTTTAAAAGCAATATAGTGGAGTAAAAGTACAATATTTGGATCTGAGATGTAGTGGAGTAGAAGTAAAAGTATTGGAAATTGGAAATACTGTAATGTACAAATACCTCAAAATTGTACTTAACCCCCTTATGGCTATTGACGCAATGAATCAATAAATCCCTTATGGCCACTGACGTAATTGACGTAATCGTTTAATCCCCTGTAATCGGGAGCTTAATATAACAAAATGTAGCAACTTTTAGCTTGTTTGGCTAACGGCCGATGTAATCTACCTAAAACCGACCGAAATCCGCGCGTGCACAGTCGATCACGCACACGCGCGGTCTTTATGTGCATCGCTGTGTAAAATGCGATATTTTGGGCTTGATTAGAGCTTAATTTGACTTAGTTATTAAAATCAACGATGATTGCTTAGCATCCCGGACATCTGATAGTGCTGCACAGTCCAAAGCTAGTACCGGATGTTATTGTTCCTTAAACCGGAAGTGACATCACCCGATTCGCTCTATTTGGTCAAAATCGGCATAATCAGGACTGGGTATAATACTATAGGATTGCCGTGTGAGAATGAGATGTAGTGTGTATATCACAGATTTTTCTATTGGCATTAAAATGACGAATTAAACATATGAATAGTGCAGGCAGAAGGCACAATCCACTATTAATTAGGCTGGCCATAAGCCAGTTAAGTACAATACTAAATGTACATAGTTACTTTACATCACTGGCAAAGGTCAGGGATGAAGGATATCGGTGTGCGGTATACATTGTATGCGCGTGTATTTTGTTTTAGCACATGTGTGTTTTTTCTTTTTGTTATATATGGCTGCCACCGTTTTTGCCCTATCTTGTAATGCTTTATTCCCTACACACATTCATCACTCGGCTGCCGTGTTTTGTGAGACTATCTAGATTTATGCCAAGGTTTTTTCCTTGGTGGACTCGGTGTCTGTTTCTCTTCCTGTCTCTTAAAAGTCACCCGTTTTTATCTGACAGTGTGCAGTACCTCACCCAATGAAAAGCATGATATATCAAATGTGTATTGTTATTCGAATGTCCCAGGAGAAGCTTTCTTGTGTTCCTTACTGGCACTGCTGTGGCCTAATTCATACTTGGTGGTTTCGCTCACCGAAAATAGCTTATCTATAAGCATGCGGCAGTGTCTTATCGCATCATGAAGCGTTGTGAGCTTGTAGAGCAAAACCATTGTACAACAGTACTGTATCGATAAATCCGTTGAGTATATGGGAAAATATTGTACCACTTACGAGAGATGGCTCTGAACAACATAGTATCGTTTCAGCAGCAATGAAAGCACATGTGTGATAATCACATCGTAAAGGATGAAATGCAAGGTAATTTGGGCTAGCACATGGTGCATGCACAGCGAATTGACAGATCAGTCATTCTCGATCGTGGAATTTTGCGTGTAACCATAAAACGAGCAAGAGATAGGAAAAAAAACAACCAAAAGAGGGAGGGTGAAAACTCCACCCAGAGTATTGAACAATAATATTGTTCAATACTCTGGGTCATAATGACATATTATGTCCTTATGCCGCCTGCCTATAAAATTATCCTAATCATTGTTGGAATGATAAATCCTTTCCAACTGGAGCTATTCAACTTAAAAGCAGTTTAAATGTTTGATGTAACTTCTATTTTGTTTTAAAATCTCTCAAATTAAGGTTTTCAACCATGTCTGTGTGTGTCAATTTGTCTTGTGTCTGCCTGTATGCTAATCAGCATCGTATTTCTTGTGCATTGTGCCTAAAGGGAAATTCTCAAATATTATTTCAGATTGGTCAACGACAACTATGCTGTTTCTGTGAATAATTGCCTTGCATGGTGTAATTGCCTCCGCCATCGATGAGTCGCGGGCGTGTGCACGAAACGAGCACGCGCGCGACAATTTCACGGGTCCGTGCCCACATAGCCCCTCGACTTCTCGGCGCGTACAGAAAAAAAAAAACACAGGTCTCATTGAAAATGAACTATATAGGCGCGTTAAATCACTGCCCGTTTGAAAGGACCTTAAAGCGTCTCGGATAAAGGTGCTATATAAATGCACCATTTACATTTACAATAAATAACCAGGGAATTGTTTCTGCAGTATGTGAGATCAATCCGTCTTCTTTCTCCATCTCATGCAGTGACACACACACACACACACACACACACACACACACACACACACACACACACACACACACACACACACACACACACACACACACACACACACACACACACACACACACACACACACACACACACACAGGCAGTGGGGCGGCAGTGGTTCAGGGGTAGAGTGCCTGGATGGTAACCGCAAGGTTGCCAGTTCAAACCCGGGCTCCCCCAGAGTTACTGTCGAAGTGTCCTTGAGCAAGACACTGAACCCCTACTTGCTCCCGATGCTAGTTGGTGCCTTGCATGGTTTCTGCTGCCATCGGTGTATGAATGTGTGTGTGAATGGGTGAATGTAATGCACAACCTCTGTAAAGCGCCTTGGATAAAGGCGCTATATAAATGCATCATTTACCATTTTACACACACACACACACACACACACACACACACACACACACACACACACACACACACACACACAGTCACACACACAGGTCTTTCAAATACAGTCGTGTAACATCTCATCCGACATGCCATTACTCTTCAGTTTTATGTACAATTGACCGTCAACGTGTGGAGCCGCAATGTCACACATTGCAGATTACAGAGCATTGAACACTGACAGAAATGTGTTCATATAACTCCACAGCCTCTTACATAATTGGAGCTGGGAGGGTCGCAAGCACAGCGCCGCACACGCATAATATTGCAATGTATTAGGGCAGGCTATATATAACATTGTAACTTCATGTTTTTCCTATAGTGATGACAATATGCCTCACTACCTTTCAGTGTGTTCACTGTCCAAACAAAGATTTGTCTCCATAGCGCAGCCTGTCACTCTGGTTGCACCTTGATGATGTAATGAGTAATTTACCTTCCCCCATTGCCTGTGCCTTTTCAATTTCATGCACACGCACGCACGCACGCACGCACGCACGCACGCACGCACGCACGCACGCACACACCTGGAGATGTGCCTCTGGAGATTTGTGCACCTTTTGTAGATTTATTTTATATAATATCACACTACATAATAGCAAACAAAACATATTGACCTTACAGTTAGGTACGGCTTCTATAATGCTTGCTTTATTTGTCAAGGATTTCGGTATAATCTTTTCCACATCGACACAACTTCTCCCCGCAGTTTAACCTGCTGTCTGAGGTTCGAGGCCTGGTGACGCCGCAGGATTTGGAGCGCTTCGACGAGCTGGTGCTGCGACGTGAGATCCAGGCCCTGAAGGCCCGGCAGCAGGGCGCCGGAGGAGGGGGAGGGGGCCCGACCCTCCACACCGACTCGCTGTCCATGGTGTCCTACCCGGACACCCTGACCTCGTCGTCAGCCAGCTACATGACCAACACAACCCTCAGCTCAGCGCGGGTAAGAAGAGCCGTGTTGGGAAAAATGACTCGTGATTTTTTTTTTACTTAAGTAAAAATATCATCAATACTGCAATATAGAAATACACCGTTTCTACCAAGTAAAAGTCCAGAATTCAAAGATGTACTTGAGGAAAAGTGCAAACGTATTATGGCATCATAATGTACTTAAAGTATACCAAAAGTAAGCTCTGGTAATCGCACTGCTCCTGTCCTGAATCTGAAATGGAATCTGCACATTTAAAATCCTCAGGCTTGTGTGTGTGTGTGTGTGTGTGTGTGTGTGTGTGTGTGTGTGTGTGTGTGTGTGTGTGTGTGTGTGTGTGTGTGTGTGTGTGTGTGTGTGTGTGTGTGTGTGTGTGTGTGTGTGTGTGCGCGTGCGCGTGCGCGTGCGCGTGCGCGCGCGTGCGCGCGCGCGCGCGCGTGCGCGTGCGTGTGCGCGCGCGTGCGTGTGCGCGTGCGTGTGCGCGCGCGTGCGTGTGCGCGTGCGTGTGCGTGCGCGCGCGTGCGCGTGCGCGTGCGCGCGCGCGCGCGTGCGCGTGCGTGTGCGCGCGCGTGCGTGTGCGTGCGCGTGCGCGCGCGTGCGTGTGCGCGTGCGTGTGCGCGCGCGTGTGCGCGCGCGTGTGCGCGCGCGTGCGTGTGCGCGCGTGTGCGTGTGCGCGCGTGCGCGTGTGTGCGTGCGCGTGCGTGTGCGCGCGCGTGCGCGTGCGCGTGCGCGCGTGCGTGTGCGCGCGCGCGCGTGCGTGTGCGCGCGCGTGCGTGTGCGCGCGCGTGCGTGTGCGCGCGTGCGCGTGTGTGCGCGCGCGTGCGTGTGCGCGCGCGTGCGTGTGCGCGCGCGTGCGTGTGCGCGCGCGTGCGTGTGCGCGTGCGCGTGCGTGTGCGCGTGCGCGTGCGTGTGCGCGCGCGTGCGCGTGCGTGTGCGCGTGCGTGTGCGCGTGCGTGCGTGTGCGCGCGCGCGCGTGTGCGCGCGCGCGCGTGCGTGCGTGCGTGCGTGCGTGCGTGCGACTTGAGCTAGTGATAGGCAGAGATGCATAGAGATAGGGCTGAGTCATTTCAGATTTCAACCAAAGAATTCTTAATTCCACAGTCCATATTGGGGTGGGTGCATGCCATGAGATTTGCTTTGCTCCAGGCGTTTACAACGATTGTGTTTTTTCTTTTGATGTTAAAGCTGGGATAACGTATTCTTGTGGCTAAAACACCTTTGGGTTCTGGAGAGGATGTAGAAAGATCTGATCAGTGGCTCTGTATATATAACCAGGGGTTATAGCCTTTGCTGCACTGCCCCCAGGCTCGTGTGTGTGTGTGTGTGCGACCAATAAATTTCACATGGGATAAAAAATGGTCTGTATTTTACTACAAAATTATTGACACTACCCCAATGATTGCCTGATGGAGGGGGAAAGGAACTGGTCGGAATAACGTGTTCCTTCCACGCACTACGTACGGCCGGGGAAACTCTCCCCTGTCAGGTGAAAATAAGCAGCTTGGACTCCTCATGCATCGAAGGAAGCATGAGGTCAGTCGGCAAGGCACCAACCTGCACATCGGGAGCAATAAGGGCCTTTCTCGGCCCCACCTCTCTCCCTGTGTTTTAGGATCCAAGATGGCAGCAGCACCGGGAGGGGGTGGCGTTAAAAAATTCAAGACACCTGTCTTGCGTTTGTCTTGTGTCTGTTTAATGGCCACTCCAATGCATTTCCAATGGAACCCCATATGGTTTGACCAAACATTTTGTTTGATGGGGGGCAGAACACATCCATCAAAGCTGTGTTCAGACACAAGTCAGGTGTCAGACACAAGGCAAGTGTCTTGAATGCAGCCCAATAAGGTCATATGTCGACCCCGCCCGCTGACCTCTGCCCCACCCCCTCATGGTGCTGCGGCCATCTTGGATCCTAAAACAGGGAGAGAGGTGGGGCCGAGAAAGGCCCTTATTCAGGGTTCAGTGTCTTGCTCAGGGACACTTCGACACTAATTCTGGGCGAGCCTGGGTTTGAACTGGCAACCTTGTGGTTCCCATCCGGCCACTCTACCCCTGAGCCACCGCCGCCATGTGACCCCTGAGCCGCCAGTTGCCCATGTGTGGTCTATAATATAGACCCTATGGTCTGGTCCCGAGCAAACAGGGCAATGGTGTTGAGAAGTGGCTTTCATGTCGCCAGAAATGTTTTATTTATCTGCCAAACCCACAAAAACATGTTATAAATAATATATTTAAATAACGTGTGCAAAAATGTGTGCGTGCGTGTATATACTGTATGTATATTCAGAGAGAGAGACATTTTTGATACATTTTGAAACGTGATCTATTGTTACTGATACTGTTTGACTGCATAAGGCCTGCCACAACATTAACCTACCCCTCCCGTCCTTTATCACATGCTATAGGAAGGACTGCTGTGGCTGATAGATATAATGGAGGTAGGAATCTCTGCCTAGAGTGGTCTGTGCACAAACACAATCAAACATACACACAAACACACTCAAACAAACACACGCAAACACACGCAAACATACACACAAACACACCCAAACATACACACAAACACACCCAAACATACACACAAACACACCCAAACATACACACAAACACACCCAAACATACACACAAACACACCCAAACATACACACAAACACACCCAAACATACACACAAACACACCCAAACATACACACAAACACACCCAAACATACACACAAACACACCCAAACATACACACAAACACACCCAAACATACACACAAACACACTCAAACATACACACAAACACACGCAAACATACACACAAACACACTCAAACATACACACAAACACACTCAAACATACACACAAACGCACCCAAACATACACACAAACACACACAAACATACACACAAACACACACAAACATACACACAAACACACCCAAACATACACACAAACACACCCAAACATACACACAAACACACCCAAACATACACACAAACACACCCAAACATACACACAAACACACTCAAACATACACACAAACACACGCAAACATACACACAAACACACGCAAACATACACACAAACACACTCAAACATACACACAAACACACGCAAACATACACACAAACGCACCCAAACATACACACAAACACACTCAAACATACACACAAACACACACAAACATACACACAAACACACCCAAACATACACACAAACACACTCAAACATACACACAAACACACCCAAACATACACACAAACACACCCAAACATACACACAAACACACTCAAACATACACACAAACACACTCAAACATACACACAAACACACGCAAACATACACACAAACACTCAAACATACACACAAACACACTCAAACATACACACAAACACACGCAAACATACACACAAACACACTCAAACATACACACAAACACACTCAAACATACACACAAACACAGCCAAACATACACACAAACACACCCAAACATACACACAAACACATGCAAACATACACACAAACACACCCAAACATACACACAAACACACACAAACATACTCGCAAACACACACAAACATACACACAAACACACTCAAACATACACACAAACAGTTCCCAATGGATAAATGGTGCATGTACAGTACACAGAAACAAGCACACGCATGTACGCACATGTACACATATTAATTCACACTCGCACCATCACATGCACATAACATAAACATGCACACAGTATTGTGCACGCACGCACGCACGCACGCACGCACGCACATTGTACGTGTACATAGATATCAGTGTGGTTTTGATGTGGCTTTGTTTGAAGTGAAGTCGTTTGTTTTCCGATGCATGTTTTAGTATAATTTGTTCCCACACCCCTTACTAAGAGAGTGGCAGCAAATGAATATCTAGCCTACTCTAAATGCAGGCTATTGTTAAACATAAGGTGGTATATTCAAAGAATATACCACCATATTCAAAGAATATACCACCACTTATTTGAACTTATCCTTGTGTGCTGTATTTGTCTTAAATTTGTGCCACTTTTTTTTCTTTCAAATGCGCGCGCGCACACACACACGCGCGCGCGTGATTCGTACATCTGGTAATCTACAGTACTGTGTGTGTGTGTGTGTGCGTGTGCGTGTGCGTGTGCGTGTGCGCGTGCGTGCGTGCGTGCGCGCGCGCGTTTACTGTCCGTGATCTGCACAGTAGCTGCTTCAAATACTTAAGATGTTTTTTCTAAGCCATGTTGAGTACACCAATTTGTTAATTACAGCAAAACAGAATAAATTGCCTTCAGCCCAGTACGGAGGATAAATCCCCAGTTAATGTATCCATTTGTAACTCAAGTGTACAAAACAATGTAACCAAATGGACCGCTACGGGTCCACGCTCAGAGCTAAACGAACACTGAGGATTCCGCTGTGAGCGGTCCTAGTGCAGCAACGTCGAGGTCCAAGGAGGTCCTAGTGCAGCAATGTCAAGGTCCAAGGAGGTCCTAGTGCAGCAATGTCAAGGTCCAAGGAGGTCCTAGTGCAGCAACGTCAAGGTCCTAGTGCAGCAACGTCAAGGTCCAAGGAGGTCCTAGTGCAGCAACGTCAAGGTCCTAGTGCAGCAACATCAAGGTCCTAGTGCAGCAACGTCAAGGTCCAAGGAGGTCCTAGTGCAGCAACGTCAAGGTCCTAGTGCAGCAACGTCAAGGTCCTAGTGCAGCAACGTCAAGGTCCAAGGAGGTCCTAGTGCAGCAACGTCAAGGTCCAAGGAGGTCCTAGTGCAGCAACGTCAAGGTCCAAGGAGGTCCTAGTGCAGCAACGTCAAGGAGTTTTGCATTGTTCAGGATGTCAAACTCAAGTATTTTCCTTACTCCAGTGACGTGCACAGATAGATATCAAAGGGGGCATGGTGGCACAGTCGGTAGTGATGTCGCCTCACAGCTAGAAGGTCCTGGGTTCGATTCCCGCTGGGGGCGCTGTGGGCGTGTTCCCTCCTCCGTGTCATCAGTGCCCATACCCGAGGTGGGGTTGGCGAAAGGGCCTTTCTGTGTGGAGTTTGCATGTTCTCCCCGTGTCCCCTAGGGTAGGTACCCTCACAAAAACATGCAGTAATCCTGGTCTCTAAAACTACCTCCCCATGGCCAGCCGGGGCGCCTGATGGAGGGGAAAGGAACTGGTCGGAATAACGTGTTCCTTCCACACGCTACGTCCGGCCAGGGAAATTCCCCCCTGTCAGGTGAAAAGAAGCAGCTTGGACTCCTCATGCATAGAAGGAGGCATGAGGTCAGTCCGCTGCCCCCCCCCCCCCCCCCCCCCTCCCCCCAGGTTGGCAGAGGAAGTGTAGCGCCCAGGATTACATTAGATAATTGGCACTGGGTGAAAAAACTGGGTTGCAAAATCGTGGGATACAATTTTTTTTTTTAGATATCAAAGGGGGCTTCAGACCCTGCCCTTTTACCCGTCTGTAAAACAACTGCCAAAATATGACCCCCCAGTAAAAAAAACAGTTAAGCCCTAGCGGGGCTAAGTGTCATTATAGTGGATTTAAAAAAAAAAGTACAATATTTGCCTCTCAGATGTAGAGTGTTGAAAATTGGAAATAAAGTAAAGATCTCCAAATTGTATTTGGTTACTTTCCACCACTGGTAGTTATAGTTGTAGTTACAGTATTAATCCTTTACAGGCCCACAATTAACCAAGAAAACAAACAACACCCCCCTGTCTTTAGACCCTTAGTCGGACAAGGAAAAAAAGCCAGATTAAAAACCCTTGATGGGAAAAGGGAAAATCTTTAGGAAGGATCACAGAAGAGGGGTTTTGGTGGGTTAATCGTGTTGCTGATCATCACTGGCAACGCATCAGCATCAACATCCATATAGCCATGATAAAATCACAATATACCACAGCGTCTCATGTATTATTGCTTAAATAACCGCATGCACGCACACACACACACACACACACACACACACACACACACACACACACACACACACACACACACACACACACACACACACACACACAGCATCAAGGCAAGGCTCACAGAATAGATAAGCAGAAGAGCAATCTTTCTCTTGAGTAATCTCTGCCTCAGCTTTCTGGGCATGCGTGTATGCATGTGTTCATTTGTGTGTGCAACTGTGCACGTATGTTGGTGTGTATCTTGTGTTTGTGTGTGCACATGCTTTTCGTCTCTGTCGGGCGGAAACCTCATATGTCCTAGAGTAAAACTGTTAATTCACAAATATTAAAAGTAGCAGATAGACGACCTCAAATGGTGCCACGTTTCAAGCTTGCTATTCTGCTACTTTTGACACTTTCGTGTGACACTGTATGATCAAGTAGGGTGCGTGTGCGCATGTGTGTGTTGTTGTTTTGGTCCCACGGGTGACTGCTCCTGCTGCTGTGTAAAAGAGATTAGAGAGCTGGATGGGTGTAGAAAAAACACTGGATTTATGAACTAAAAGCCAGTTACTGTACATAGTAGTCATCCACTTGAAGCCATACGCCGGTGTCGCACATTGAAAATAACAGATCTATAAGCTCACAACGCGTTGCCAATGCAACATGTTGTGATGAATGACGACTCGCCAAGATAACGGACACGTGACCAGTGGTGGAAAAAGTACCCACATTTTTTTATTAAGTAAAAGTATCAATAATGCAATGTAGAAAAATTCTGTTACAAGTAAAGGTCTAAATTTACTTGAGTAAAAGTACAAAAGTACTGGCTTCAATTTATTTATTTTTTGCTTTTGTTAACTGACCATTAGCCTGGAACTCACCTATGCTTTTTATGGCATAGGCAGCTCCCGGCAGGATCCGCCGGGAGAAACTATGCGCAGCTGCTAGACATGAGACTAATTAATTAGAGCGACAGTGAGAGAGGAGTGTGTGTGTATATATGTGTGCGTGTGTGTGTCAATTTAACAAAGGTGCAGACGATCAGAAATCAGCAGAGAGTGAGTGATGTTTGCGCTACTCTATGCCGAATTGAAGTGGACTCAGACCCAGACTTTTTTTTTCTCCCTGGAAATAAAAACGTCTGGGTTTCCGAGGCTAACTGACCATGTTTTTGCTCTAAAAGTGTGGCTTAGGGGTCGAGGGGAGAGCCTGTGCGACAGTGTAGAAACCCCCTCTGGAACCTTCAGAGAAGATAGAAGTGGAAGAGAAAAGGGAGGGAGGGTTACTGCATAGAGTATATAAAAGGATAGAGACTGATCTGGCGCGAAGCTCCGCCCCCTCCGCTATTCATGTCAGTGGAAGTTGCTCAGTGGCGTTTTGAAGCACCCGGAAGGACCGTCTCAAAACGTCTACTTCCGCATTTGCTAACCACATTTTGGTTGGCAAATGCGGAAGTGCAACCGAGCACTCAATGTTAAAGCCCAGCTGCACGGGGTTTCCCGGTCATGAATCCACGGGTCCGCCTGTAGTCCCTCCTCTTACCACTAGGGCCCAGTGCTTCAACGTTGGAGTGCCTCACTGGCCCCTTGGGTTACTGGAAACTATGCACGCCGCCATTTTTTCAACTTGCATTTAAATACCCCCAGTGATTGGTGAGGTAGGAGTGGCCGGCCTGGTGGAGGTGGGTGAGTGGTTGGCATGGGTGGCACAGGGTGGAGTTGACAGTGGCTGGTGAGTTGTGCTTGGTTGTCTTCTGCTTGGTCAAACCTCCTGAACCTCAGTTGTTCCAACTCCATAAAGTGTTGTTTATACTGAAGAACTGTAAATGACGGTGGAATGAGGGGTGAACAGGTGGAGGTTCCAGGAGGGTTGCTCACCCAGGAAGGAGTCTTATAGGCGTAGAGTCATCATGCATCTTCGTCACTCAGATGGTGGCTACTGGCATGAAAAAACATGGAGCTTCTGGGTCCTTTGGGTTGGGTTTAAGTAGCACCCGTGATTGCCAAGCGAGGAGGAGTAATGGCGCAGTTCACCGCCTCCCGAACATCAGTTGTCCCAACTCCTGAATTGATGGGCCTTGTGTTTTAAACTCAGGGTTTAATGAAGGGCTGTGCTGCTCTAAACCTACTCTGAAAGCACTCAAAAGTCTGCAGCAAATTGTCTCCTCTGTCCTCTCCATCATGATCCAAGCCCCCAGGGAGGCTCGCCAACGTTGAAGCGATCAGCCCTACTGGTCCGAGGTGGGACTGCAGGCGGAGCTGTGGATTTATGACTAGGAAACCGTGTGCAGCTGGGCTTTAACATTGAGCACTGAGGGGGGGGGGGGGGGGCTGTCGCTCCGGTTCGGTCTCTATCCTTTTATTACTCTATGATCATGATGGCAGGAATAGCCCACCAAAAATCCAGAACCATGGATTCCATTGATGCTATGTTATGCAACGGCATGCACCTTTTCATCAAGAAGATATAATAGCCAGACGCGTGTACGTGCGTGCGTGCAAGTCAGCCTCTGTGTGCTCTTTGTCCACAATTGGGTGTGTAATTGGGTGTGCGTAGGTGTGTGCGTGGCTTTCTGCCATGCCTTGCATGTAGCGCCCCAAGCACTGAGTTTGACAACGAAATGGTAAAAAAAGAATACCGACTTCTCTGCTCGGAGAGATGGAACACAGACCAAAACTAATTTGCGCCTGACATTTGTATTTCGAATAATACAAAAAAAGAAAAAGACAAAAAAACCAACACATGTGTGTTTAACATCCGGTAAACAAGCATTCGCCCTGTCTCACCTGATCAATCTCATTCTCAACTCCTTCTCTTTCGCCTGTCTCTCTGTCTGCCTCCCTTCGTGCCCTTTCATTACCTCTGTTTCTCATCTATCCCTTTCTCTCCCGCTCTCTTTATATTTGCCTTGTACTAACCCTGTCCCTGTCTCTCTCCCCGCCTGTCTTCGTCCCTCCCTCTACCTCACCCCTTGTCTCCAACGCTGTCTCCCTCCCGACCTCCCTGTTTTCATGTCTCCCTCCCTCCCCCTCCCTGTCTCTCTCCCTCCCTCCCCTCCCTGTCTCTCCACCTCAACCCTGTCTTCTTTGTCTCCCTGCCTCCCTCTCTCCTTCCCTCCCTGTCTCTCCCCGTCTCTCCCTCCCTTTCTCTATCTTCTCAGAATGACAGCGTGGTGGAGAGTAACGGGGAGGATCCGTCTGAGAGTTTGGACACGCTGCTTCCTGACATCTCTCTGGTGAGAAGCAACACTCACAGTCCCCAACCTGAGCCTGATTAAGATGGACACACCACAGCACCTGGAGGAGAGGGCTGGGTGGGGGTGGGGGGGAGGGAGGGAAATGGCAATTTCTCTCAAAGAGAGGAGAGAAGAGGTGGATGGAGGGTGCTGGCAAAGAGAAGAGGATGAGGGATGGACAGAGAGAGTGAGCGAGAGAGAAATGTGTAGGGGCTGACAGAGATGGGGTAGAATGGAGGAAAGGGGGAAATAAGGAAAATAGTGATGGATGGAAGAACGAGAGAGGGGGGGCAGAGAGGGAGAGCAACAGAGATGGATGACTCTGGAAGGCATGTCATTGTGCACAGCAGAGGTGACGGAGACTCTCCTTTAAGGAGGCAGTTAGGAGGAAGGGAGGAACCAAGGCACGGTGTCACTTTAGCCTTCCCTTATCTCTCCATTCCTCTGTGTGGAAAGATGTGACAGGACACACGCACACGCACACACACACACACACACACTGCACACATGGTCTACAATTCTCTTCCTACCTTTCAATCTCTGTAAGAAAGTGGAAGAGCAAGTCCAATCCAACTTTATTTATAAAGCACATTTAAAAACGACGAGTTGACCAAAGTGCTGTACAGGCATTACAATAATAAAATAATGCAATACAAAAGAACACACAATACAGTTAAACATGAGTACAAAAAAACAATCGCGGTTTAAAAGCCAAGGAATAAAATTGGGTTTTAAGATGTGTTTTAAAAACGGGTAGTGGAGCCAGCCTGACATGGCTAGGTGGTTCCACAGTTTAGGAGCAATGACTGAGAAGGCCCTCTTTACGTACACCTCGTCTTAGGGACGACAAGGAGCATTTGGTATCATAGCTGAACTCAGTGATCTAGATGGAATATATATATAACGCCTTAACAGATGACGTCACACTGATAAGCACCAGCATGCGCGCGCAGGCCAAAACAACAGGTTTGGAGACCTGTTGGGAATTGATTACATGAAACAGTCACCCGTGTGCCCAGTCCCAATGTTTGTAAACAAATAATTGGTCTATATAATTTGAGAAGATCGGAAAAACAAACTGGCGCTGATCCATTTATAAATTTAAAAACAAATAATGAAATCTTAAAATGCATCCTAAAACGCACTGGGAGCCAGTGGAGTGCGGCTAGAATGGGAGTGACGTTCTCATGTTTCCGGGTTCCTGTTAAAAGTTGTGCGGCAGCATTTTGAACAAGTTGAAGACCGGCGGAGAGGGAGGCTTGAGAGATGCCGGCATTAGAGGGCATTGCTGTAATCGAGGCGAGTTGTAATATAAGCCTGTATCACCCTTTCACAGTTTTCTAAAATTCAGACCACTGGGGCACCAGTTTTCTTTTTTGAGTGGTGTAAACCACTCCTACAACTGGCTTTGTTAGTGCAGAAAAAATGAGCATGGTTGCTATGTTCACCCTGTTCACCCGGGTGTGATTTCATAACGTCAGACATGATTTCATTACGTCAGACAGGCTATATAAGACCTTACACCACTCAGTTCACACGGGTGTGATTTTTTAAAGAGAAAAGAAAAGGACCATTAGTCTGGCATCAAAAGAGACTTAGATATAATTATCCCTCATTCTTTCTATAATTCTTCATTTCTTTCCCATCAGAACTCACTCCACTCCATACACTGGTATGTCTCTGTGTTTTTGCCATTCCACTATTGGGTTTCATTTTTTCATTGGGTTCAGTCGATCTTGTCGGTGACCACAGGAACCTGGCAGAATGGAACCGTCAACCAGCACCGCATCGAGCAGCTGTGGAATTTCAATATGCTGGGGAGATGTGTAGAGATGTGCAAGTATTTTCAGTGGTGTGTGTGTGTGTGTGTGTGTGTGTGTGTGTGTGTGTGTGTGTGTGTGTGTGTGTGTGTGTGTGTGTGTGTGTGTGTGTGTGTGTGTGTGTGTGTGTGTGTGTGTGTGTGTGTGTGTGTGTGTGTGTGTGTGTGTGTGTGTGTGTGTGTGTGTGTGTGTGCGCGCGCGCGCGCAAAAGACGGAGACAAGAGGAAGAGTGGGAGAGTGTATAGAAAACGGACACGAGGGTGTGAAAGTGAACTCGTTTTCCCTTTCAACTTCATTGCATTGAAAGTGTGTTACACACGACATGTCTCTGTATCCCTCTCGCTTCAGGACGACGTACACTCTACCACAGCAGAGTCTCCCCCGTCCTTCAAACCTCCACCCCCACCGGCGGGGGTGCAGAGGCGCCCCACCAGACGAGACAAACAGCTCAACAAGCGGCCCTCGTCCGAGTCCTCCCACTCCGGCCTGTACTTTACCGCCCCGGCCTCCACGCGCAACCACCACAAAGACCCCGAATGCCATAGAGAGCCCTCTAGGGACCCCTACTCGCGCGACTATGCCGCGGCCCGAAAGAGCAACCCCATCCCCCCTGTGCCCTCCAAAAGAGGGCATATGATCGCACCCACTGGGCTCTCCATGGTCACCCAGCAGCCCATCGGTCCTTTCCCCAGGGTGCAGTCCCCGACTAGAGGAGCCGTCAGGCACGTGGCCACCTCCCCCTCGCCTCCACCTCCGCCCCCGCTCCCCGCGCCTCCTCCCCCCCCGCCTCCCACCGCGCCACCCCCTCCCCCTCCTCCTCCCCCCCTCCATCCTGGCTCCTCCCCTCCCGGCTCCAAACAGCAGCAGCGGTTTGTCATGGTGGAGGTGCACAGGCCCAACGCGGAGCCCGACGTCAACGAGGTGCGCCATCTGCCCCATGCCCGAGGTGAGAGGTCAGGGAACCGGACACCTCCTTCACAGGTGTTACCGATGATACTAATTAAGGCTCTGTTCCATTTAGTGTGCAGTGGTTCTCTAACCTTTTAATTTCAAGGACCCCCATAACTGTACAAAGTGTACAAATGGACCCTTACGGGTCCATTTGGTTCCATTTGTAGTTTGTACACTCTCAGAGTTACACACCAATATGGGGCCATTTGGAACACACTCAAGAGACCCACTGGTGTAGCAGTGTGTTTCCAGTGAGCAGAAATGCACAATAGCAGCACCCGGACTCTGTTTGACCAGAATGGAACAGAGCTTTCATTAGTATCATCGGTAACACTTGTGAAGGAAGTAGGGAAGTGGCCCAAGTTCTTTCCAAAATGTTGTGTGTGCATATACTGTAGCCCATTAGGCTTTTTGTTTCGTTTTGTGCATGCTCTGAATTTCCTGCAGCCAATAGGCACACAAAATGTGGCTTGGAGTTATTTAAACACTGATACAGTGTATAAATGAGACTGTAAGGGTCCATTTGGTTCCATTTGTACACTGTGAGAGTTACATTAACACAAACAGAGTGTTGGGCGGGCCGCGGGAACAGTAGGACGAAGATTCTACGTTCTCCCGGTGGGGGCTCTTCAATGGTAGATGAGTCTGGGATACAACAGCAATGACAACACCCATGTGTGTGTCATAATGACAAAATTTGGATATATATTTTTTATTTTTTTTAGGTTGAAAGAAAGAGGTTAAAATTAAATATGTGTAGGGTGTAGTGTACCTCTGTATAAATCAGTGTGCAAATCCCAAGTTTCACGACATACCACTGTGCCTCCTTTTGGAACCACAGCCTGTATGCTATCACTTGTTTTAGATTCCGTTAGTTCAATACATTTAATTAAACCACATGTTTTCAAGCTCATCTCACCCAATTGGTTTCAGTTCTTGAAAACGATTGAAACGGCACCAAACTAATTATTTTATCCAAATACTATCGATTTGTTCCCTTGCATAATGAAAACCAGTGGCTCCCGACCAAATTCCAGATGGATTAAGTTCTTAAAGTGAACATTGTTATGTGACAAGTGTGCAGCTTGAGTAAGCCTTGATCAGTGTTGCCAGGACTGCGACTTTAGGCTTATTTTTCTGAAAATTCGTGGGTTGCATTTTAGTTTTTTTCTTGTTTGCTTTTTTGAGCTTGCATCCTGCATCATGTTCTCAAACATCGTCATGTCAAGGACCCCCACATTAATGTGTATTTGTCTGCGGACCCCCCATCTGAAAATATCTTGTGCAGGGAACCCCCATACATGTGTGTGTTCACATTTTTTTAAAGATTTTGATTTTTGAGGATTTTTGATGTCCAGCTTTGAGGGTAACACAAACATTGAAGACAAAATGTGTGTAAACACAAACATTGAAGCCAAAAGTGAGGACGCAAATTGTGATTGGGTGGGAGATGTGTCATTGGTTCAGAATGAGATGATGTATGATGACGTTTGATGATAAGAGCGCCCCTCACTTCACACAGTGATTCACTTCACTTCACTGTGATTTGTATGTATAGGGTTAAAGTGGTTAAAGCATCAACATCAGTGTCATTGTGAAAGCATCGGTGTCATTTTAGATTCAACGATGGACATTCCAAAGTAGCAGACATACAAGCTCACAGTGTGACGTGCTGTGAGCTTGTACATCTTGAAAGTGATATAGAGCTGATATAGAGTGTGTGTGTGTGTGTGTGTGTGTGTGTGTGTGTGTGTGTGTGTGTGTGTGTGTGTGTGTGTGTGTGTGTGTGTGTGTGTGTGTGTGTGTGTGTGTGTGTGTGTGTGTGTGTGTGTGTGTGTGTGTGTGTGTGTGTGTGTGTGTGTGTGTGTGTGTGTGTGTGTGTGTGTGTGTGATCATGCGGCCTAGATTGTGGGCTTCTTTTGGGCTTGTTTTCTCTCACGAAATCTGGCAACACTAGTCTGTCCCTGAGCTGCTGTCTGTCGCCTGCAGGTGGCGCTCTGTCTCAGCTCTCCGACAGCGGCCAGACTCTCAGTGAGGACAGCGGGGTGGACATCGCTGACTCAGGAGGAGGACACGCCAACAAGGACAGCAGCCCCCATACCGCACGCACACGCCCTCCACGAGACCCCCAGAGGGGCGGAGGCACAGGGGACGCCCCCACCAAACCGGTGAGGGGGTGGGGCGCTATTTGTGCCAACGCAAAGAAAAATGTGATGGATGGATGGATGACTTGGCATGGTTGAATGGTTCCGAGTAAAAGTGATATTTGGTGCACTCTATGCAGGTGTGAGAGAGAGAGAGAGAGAGAGAGAGAGAGAATTAGTTTGGGCTCTAATCCAGCACTGGTCCTTATAAAGATGTCCTCAAACCTAACCGTGCTCTCCTGTTTTCTTCCCTCCTGTGTCATGCAGACTGCTTCCTGTCTTACACTCATCAATCTGTTTATTTTCCCTTCTTTTCCATTCATCGATTCAGTCACTCGTTCATCCATTGTGTCACCCACCACAATGCACCATGGGAGAGGCTGACGCGTCCTCTTTATTGATTGATGGAAGTGCATTATGTTGGCTACAAAGTTAAAGGTGGGACAGGGGGGCACATTTAAAGGAGTGGGCTTGTACCCATGATTCGTCATGTTTGAATCCCACACTGTCTGAGGAGAAAAATGGGGTACAGGCTTTGGTTTAGACATACTATTGGTCCGACTGTCATTAGACCGACAACCAACCTCAAACCCTAACCTAACCCTAACTGGGAGCAGCATGCCCGACCGTTGTTTCCGCATGTCTGTCCGTTGTTGTCTCCAATCTGCGTGTGCATCCCCGAAAAAAGGGGAATTAAAGAGTGACTGGGGGAATTGAGTAATTTACCTTCAAACAAGGCACGTTAAACCTCAATTGCTCAGTTGACCAGCGATAAAGAACGATATTCTTTGGGGGTGGGGGACTACTTTAGCACTACTTTTCATATCCTGTGTCGATGGAAAGGGTTAACTGCAACTGTAACACAGGTTCCGCGTGGGTAACCAAACATAATACTGCTCATCCAAGAGGGAAGCCACTCTTGGCCATGCAGTGAGGGCTTAGTATGAGCTTCTGGCAGGGCTACTAACAGTTAGGTGCCCTAACTGACGCCAGGGTCTAAAACCTCTCAATGTACAGTAGGGACACCACCTCCAACCACTGCAGATGTGCTCGTTCTATAATATTTCATTGATATACTGTACCATACCGATAAAATGTTATAGGGAAGTAGAATACGAGCTAATTAAAAACATTATATTGATTCGTGAAAATGTTCACACCATGCAACCGCTGATAAAAGCTAATTAGATTTTTTTAAAGTGTTCATGAAAATGAGGCTTACAGTATACCTACTAACTTGTAACTGTGAGATTGATGACTGTGCTTTTCCATACTGCAAAATCCTGAATATTAATTCAACACAACTTGAAAGTTTGCAAATCTAACCAAATGGAGCTGTAAGGGTATTTCTTTTTTTACAGGATCTTACTGTGCAAATCGTCTTTTCAAAGTCAACTTTACTTTGTCGACGACTTTGCTTTGTCCCCTAAAGAAAAACATCAGTTTGTGGAAAGCATTGAATTGAGCAGTGTATTTTTACTCGACAAAATTGAAAACCCTTCTCTAGTTCATCAAAGGTTAAAGTCAACTTAGTGTGGCCATTGTGCACCAAACAAAGCCTGCATATATACAATATTCTCACTTCACTGTAGGTAAATGTGCTCAATAGAATAAATCCTCTTTTTTTCTCTCTCTAGCCGGGGCTTTTGGAGCCCACTTCCACACTAGTGAGAGTGGCAAAGAGTGCCAGCACCCTGGGCATTGCCATCGAGGGAGGCGCCAACACTCGTCAGCCTCTGCCACGTATTGTCACCATACAGGTGGGTAAAGAAAAACACAAAATAATCCGACTCCAATCCCTATGTGTTCCGTTTTTCAATTTGTCAAAACGTTCTCTTTGTATGTATTGTTAGCTTAATTTATTCTCTGCCGTCGTGCCATGCGCCCACCATGATGCAGGTGCATGGGATCTGACTCACAGCCAACTTTTGGGATGTAGAAATAAGCAGCTGAACTCACTCACTATTGTTCATCTCTCTGGAGCCTTTTCAGAGTGGAGCTGATTACAACCTTTTAATGGCTTCCATCGAAAGGCTCAGCTATCTAGAGATTCTGACAATGCGTTGGCAATTACATAGTTCCAGTGCGCAGCAACTGCCATAATGTGCCATTGGCTTTTCGGGGTACAAAGGCATAAAGAGAAGTCTCATATAGCTGGGTTGTGCAGTGCAGTATACCTCACTTTGAAAAAAACTTAATGCCGCAGTTCAACTTTGTGAAATTTGATTTCAATGACTCAGGTGAGTTAGGCTGAATTTGTAAGGAGTCAAGGAGTGTATTTCGTGGTACTTAATCAATTGTCACCTTGTAAAAGACAGGCACTTCATATGCATGCCTTGAGCATTAGTGAGTGCGTAGTCGGACCATTGATGAACAGAGGAAATTAAGGGTTTAATATTTTGGAAGAAGGCCATCCTAGTAGCTGAGCTGTGAAAGGAATGGAGTGGTAAATGAAAATGCAGACAGCCTTGGGTTAACTCAGGGTTGTCTGTTTCACGGAGCATTGTATGAGCACAGAGGGGCAGAGAGCAGTACCACCACACGCACGTGCACACACACACGCGCGCCTGTGACCTCAAAGCTCTCTACCAGGCTAGTACTCCAAAGAGACGCAATTGTTATGAAAGGGTGTTAAAAGATACAAAAGGTGCTGAGGACCATAAAGGGGGCGTTGGTTGAGGAATGCAGAGGAAGAAGAGGCATAAATAAAAGAGCAGATATGAAGTGGTGGACAGTAACTAAATACTTGAGTACGTAACAGTACTCAAGTAATATTTTTGGAGTATTTATTTTTTGTTGCTGCACTTTAAATAGAAATATTCCACTCCACTACCTTTTTAGGAACTGACTCTTGGGACCATAACGTACAGAAACATATTATGAATTAAAGGACCTATAACATAAAATTCAACTTTTTCATTTTGTGTTTTTGGGGCTTCCATATGTTTTCTTTCCCCACAAATAACCAATTTTGAACAATCAGGCTTTCATATCGTGCTTTAATTTCTCTCAGCAACAGCTCAACTGAGTTTGTCCTCATCGTGATGTCATCAATGTCACCCTACTTTGTATAATTCCTCCTTCTTCAGTCTTCAGTTCCAAATTTGCATTTCCACTTTGTTTACAATGTCCACCATTGTTGATTTTCCAAGCTGGCATGGAATGGAAACAAGCCTGGTTTTATCTAGCATCAGTATTATAATGACTAAAATATTAAATAATCTGCATATCAGCACCCCCACCACCTCAGGACATTGTGGTACTGCAGCTAGAACTGCTTTCAAAGTCCAGAAAGAAATGACAAGGACTGGTTATATCAGAGTGGTGATTGAGGCTCAAACCATTAGAAATAACTTTGAGGGACATAGACAATATGATATTAAATATTAAAAGCAGTTTTAAAATGCATGTTATTTACACTTTAAGTTAACCACTTATGCCTATTTCAAATATAGTACACAATAGCCGATCTACAAGCTCCCAACGTGTCGCGCTGTAGATCTGCTATTTTGTGTATTACTAAACATTTCTGAAAATGTACTTTGTAATTTGTACTTGCGATTTGACCACATTAACCATTGCATAACCCTAGCAGTGGTTAATTCATTAACCACTTCAACTAGATAAAAGGCAGATGACAGGATGGTGTAAAAAGATAGGAAGTCTGCACACAACTCTGCTCCACGGTGTTTAGTTTGTATTGACAAAACATTGGCATTTTACAGGTAACATACAGTTGGGTGCCACCGATATTGTCCCTTATCATTTGACCCATTTAGGCCTGACCTCAAAATTTTAAAAAATCCATCTAAATCCTTCAGTTTGCTGAAATAAATATTTTCACGATTTTTCAAAAATAGCAGACCTACAAGCTCGTAGCGCGCCACCGAGTGGCGCGCTACGAGCTTGTAGGTCTGCTATTTTTCAATAGCTAAATTATAACATAATGTTTAAAACACCAAAAGGGGTTCCCGCCCAAATGGGTTAACTGTCCTTTTGCGCAGATCACGCAAACCTCAGCAAAAAGAAAAGGACAATATCGATGGCCTCCAACTGTAAGACAGGATGCGTGCACGCACGCATGCATGGCATGCCGTTCCATTTTAATTGCATGTTCTGTTTGGGCAGGAGACAAAGTGTACAGCAAGGAATATTTTGATATGCTTTTGCTTGCCCATCGCCCAAACAAGCCAATCGGCCACTACAGACACGACCTCATCAGCATGCTAATTGCGTGGCAGGTCATCTGGTCCTGGCTTTTGCCGGAGCCTCTGGCTCTGCTGATTTCTTGCCTGCTAATAAGGACTTAATGGCATTGCCAGACGGTTGTGGGCATCTAATTTAATTTGTTTGTGTGTGGCGGTAGTTTCACCACTTAAATCCTATACATTTTGTTGACCGGTGTCCCCCAGGGGTCTATCCTTGGCCCCCTCCATTTTCCCTCTTCGCCCGAGAATAGCCATTCTACAAGCTCACAAACCTGTCACGTTGTGATGCGTTCACGTTGTGACTTTTAGATCTGCTATTTTCGACCAAATTAACATTCTGCAACAATAGCATTATGCCATTGCCAGAATATGGACGCTAGGGTTCTTCTGGTTAATTTGGGTGAAATTCAGCCACTCTGTGGGTTAGGGTACACATCTGATCAATCATATTGTACGTCAGACAAGGCTGCGTTTCATATCATACACTAGTACTCCATCCCTGAGCAATAACGCTATACCACTCTGAACATATTTACTGTACAGACATTCATAACGACAGAGCCTGAGGTCGCAGAACCAGAGACGGGAGAGAGACACACACACACACACACACACACACACACACACACACACACACACACCGCACACCGCACACCGCACACCACACACCACACACACACACACACACACACACCACACACCACACACCGCACACCGCACACCACACACCACACACCACACACCACACACACACACACACACACACACACACACACACACACACACAGAGAGAGAGAGAGAGAGACACCGAGTATGAGTCCTATTTCCAATTCTCTAGGTTGAAATGTACACCTGAAAAGTTTTTTTCTTTGTCACCTGAGGATTGGGCTGCATCACTAACTCAATGTTATTTGACGCTTTGAGCAAGGAAAAAGAATCCATATCATCACTTCTACCCGGCACTAAATAAATAGTTTTTCTTTTATTCTGTTTTCAAAACAAGCCAAGAAAAATCCATTACATTCATCCCTTTCCCTGCCTGACACTTGCATTCAGAAGTTCATATTTATTTCCTAGAATTCATTTTGGTTCACTTAGCATCCGTTTTGGTTTGCTGGGCGTCCCGTGTATGTGCACGTTTTTAAACAAATGCAGTTATTTTTAAATATAATGTATTAACCACATGAACCCTAGTGTCCCTATTCTGGTGCTGAACATAATGTGAAAATGGATAAGGCGTGCCAATGTGTTGCAACACCTTGAGAGATAGTAGATCTGCTATTTTCGCAAAGATATTTAGGTGGTTCTCAAATGGGGGTACAATACTAGGGGTGTGCTGAAATATCGATATGGCGATATATATCGATACGTCCTCCCGCGATAAATAATCGATATTGATTATTAAAATATCGATATTAATATTTTTTTAATGTTGTTCATAATGAAGTGATGAACAACATGTTTAGAAAAGGAGGAAATGACAGCTAAAATAAAGCAAATCCCACTATCAGATTCCACAGCAACCAGAAGTACTGAATTATTGGATGGTGATTTGTCCAAACAGCTTTGTGGGAATACAAAATGCAGAATGCATTTCCCCAGCAGTGGACAAATCCACTGACACCAGTGATAATGGTCAGTTGGTGGTGTTTGTGAGGCATTATGATGATACCAGTGATAATGGTCAGTTGGTGGTGTTTGTGAGGCATTATGATGATACCAGTGATAATGGTCAGTTGGTGGTGTTTGTGAGGTATTATGATGAGGCAAAGGGGGAGTTTATTGAGTATTAATTTAGTTTTATGTGTGTGTCCCTCCTTGTGTCCGAGCACGAAAATAGCGTTTTTTCAGTTCCAAGTATTTTGTAGTTGCAGATATCATGATATATCGTTGATGAAATTTCATACAATATATCGCAAATATCGCAATATATCGAATATCGTGATATTATCGTTATCGAGGGCCTAATATCGCGATATATATCGTATCGTGAGGTACCCATATCGTCCCACCCCTATACAATACCGCTAGGGGTGTGCTGAGGTACTACAGGGGGTACGTGATCGAGAGAAAGTGAAAAATGGAAAGGTGCTTCAGATTGGTCTAATTTCAAGTCTTTCAACTATGAGATCTAATAGCTCAAAATGCAATGTTGACTTTGTAGATCTGCTATCAGCAAAGTAGGGCAATAATTTAAAAAAATCACACCCGTGTGAAGTGAGGGGCGCTATTAATATTAAAGTCTAACTCATGTTGATTTGGTGATGTAATGGTGATGTAAAACAAACGGTGCCAACACAAACATTAAATTCTCTTTATTGTTAATGGCATTTAATGTTTGTTAGGGACAAGATGACGTCGCCATTGTCAATGGCGTTTTTAAAACAAACATTAAACCTATACAGTAGGAGGGGCTAGCGCCCCTCAAAAACAAAACAAAAGGAAAATAAGGTTTCTGCCCGACAGCAACGATATGCCAGATATAGTTTTCTCCTTTTCTAAGCAACATGTAGCCAGAAAAAGGGGTACTTTGATCCAGAAATCAGGAAAAGGGGTTGCTGAAGCCAAAAATGTTTGGGAGCCACTGTAGTAGGGATCTGCTCATAATTCCGACCTCCCGATAGTCAGATAAATGTGAGGTAGTGTTAGTGAGGTAGTGTTAGTATATTTATAATGGGGCCAGTCGGACCAATGGGACGTCAGAATAATGGGCCCTCTGTCGGAATAATGACATGGGGTTAAGTGGTTGGAAGTGTAAAGAGGGACTGTCAGAGTTAAATGAATACTGAGTATTTTGCTGTGTGCTTTGTTGCAAACATCTCTGAAATATACGGAGGCACAAGCCAGTCAGTCAGTTAATGTCAGTTTTAGGAGCGACCTTTTATCAGATAGTGAGTTACGGTGGCAGGCAGGCAGGCGGAGGTAAAGTGGCTGTCTGGGAATCGAAAGGTTCCAAGTGTCGTCAAGCAAAATTCTAAACCCCTAACTTCTCCCCATGAGCAGGTTTGTACCTTGCGTGTGCACGCGTGCGTGACATGTGTGTGTTTGTATGACTGTGACTGATCGGAAGACTATAGAAGCACTATGCTTTGCATTATATTATGGTAAATGCAACATAATGTGGCACCACTTCTACATTGAATTTGATGGACACGGGCAGGCGGGCGGGCGGTGTTAGGTTCTGTCGCCCTATTACTTTGAATGGTGTGAGGCAGGTAGATTCCACAACAAACTATTTAGTGTTGGTTTAAAGATAGTTTGAGTAAATTGTATTCTATTATTTTCAGTTCTGAACACCATAACAAATTAATTTGATTATGGGGTAAATGGAGGGTCAGTTGGGAGACCATAAGAACTGTGAGAAAACAATTATAGGAAATTAGAATAAGTGTTCCCAGCTCCCTTAATTACTATTCCTTTTTTTCAGTTATTCTGTAACAGAATGCTTACACTAATGCAGAGGTGCTCTGTTCTGGTATTCCTGAACTGGCACAGGACATGACGAACAATAAGAATTGTTCGTCAAAATGGACCCAAAACATGTGGGACAAGTGACATTCTGAATTGAAAGAAGGTTGAGGATGGATTGTTTGTTTTGGATGAGGTTGTGAGGACACTATCATGATTTCCGATCATGTGATCGGAAATCGCGGCCGATCATTTTAAAATGATAGGAATCGGATCGGGAGCAAAAAAGATCACACCCGTGTGAAGTGAGGGGCGCTAATATATTAAAGTCTAACTCATGTTGATTAGGTGATGTAATGGTGATGTAAAACAAACGGTGCCAACACAAACATTAAACGCCATTCACAATAAAGATTTCCTGAAAAATCATTTTAGAGTTAGGTGGTTTCTTCCCGACAGCAGAGATATTATTGTGACTGTAGGTCATAGATTACTATGAAAACCTGTCCGTCAGTCATGCCACCATATATGGCTGTCTGTCCGTCACGCATTGTGACACGCTCCATATACATGGCCGCCTCCATATATGGCCGCCTCCATATATGAAGATCATGACACTGACCTCATCAAACCCTGGATAGCCATACATGGAGAAGACTGGATCATCACCTAGATCTGCATATATGGAGCCGGCAAGCAACTCATACATCTGACCTCAAACCCTTAGATCTCCATATATGGAGCTGACCGTTATGACATTCTACATGTTGATCCTTCCCCACCCGTCCTTCCTCTTCGATGTCTTCCTTTTGACTGATACCTGTCCATTCAAACTCTGGACGGGCCTGCCCCAAAGTTATTAGTGCAGCCGCACCCGGCAGCCGGCGAAAACTAGAGTTGTCAACATGCCTGAAAATGAAGGCCCGGCCAACCTGGGCCCTCATCAAACCCTGTACACTCAAGACACTGCCCCCGCTGCCACACTTTGATCTCCATATATTTAGCTGACCTGTTCTGACATTCCATATGTTGATCTGACCTCATCAAACCCTTTACACTCAAGACACGCTCCATATATGGCCATTACAGAATTCATTCCATATGGTGATCTGACCACCCCCCCCCCCCCCCCCCATGCCAGATCGCGACCTTGCCCTTTAGGGCGTCTTACTGGTACTATTGTGGGGCTGTGGCTCAGGAGGTATAGTAGAGCAGGTCGTCCAATGATCCGTGGGTCGGCGGTTCGAATCCCGGCTCCTCCTGCCCACATGTCGAAGTGTCCTTGGGCAAGACACTGAACCCCACATTGCCTCCAGTGGTTGCCACCATTGTTGTGTGAATGTGGGAAGTGAGGACGCTGGCGTTTACTGCTCGCCGTTTCCCCTCCCAATGTATGAATGAATGGACCATTGTAAAGTGCTTTGAGTAGGCACGCATAGAAAAGCGCTGTAAAAATGCAATCCATTATTATTATTATTACTATTGTAATATAGCATAAGTGTTCTATATAAAAATATAAATATCGGATCGGGACAAATCGGTATCGGCAGATAGATACTCAAGTCAAAATCATATGATCGGAATCGGATCGGGAGAAATAAACGCGATCGGGACATCCCTACTATTTATATATCACGCCAACAGGCTCGGCCTCAAGTGGTGGATCTTGCAACAAAGAACTATCCAGCTTTCCTCAGGGGCATGACCTTTGACGGGATGAATGGAACTAACTGAGTTTCTACACGGGCTTGTGTATAGGTGTATAGGAGCAGTATTAGTGACAATGAGACCAGAGCAGAGAGAGATGTGGCTCTGTCTCTGGAACGCCATGCCACATCAGCTCATTGGCGGTTTTCAAGTCCTTGCTAAAATACTTTTTTTTCCCTCGCTCGCTTTCAATGTGTAATTAGCTTACCAGCCTTACCCCGACCCTCACAGCCTACCTTTGATGTACTACATATATTGATATGTTGTTTGATGTGTTGTATTGACATGATGTTTTATCTTCTCCTTTGTCATTCCTTTTGCTTTATCTTCTTTTTCTTTGTTTGCCTGTCTGTGTATGTTATGCTCTGTGAAGCACTTTGGTTTGACCTTGGTCGTTGGAAATGAGATATACAAATAAAGTTTGATTTGATTTAGATGCTATAGGTGCAATTTTACAATACGGGTGCCAGCGCTGGCAATTTTTTCGTTAGTTGTAGTGTGGATTCAGCCATCCACTTGAGTTTGAATGATTTTTTAAAAACTATATATTTATAGTTACAGTATATTTATCGTTTTTCCTCTGGAAACGGAGACCATGCACTGGCACTTTTGTGCGTGGATTTTAAGAGGCTGTCCAACATAGCAAATGGATAGGCTGAGAGGATTTATTTCCACACTTGTTATACATAGGAAACAAAGTTTCTTTTAACAGGAAGGTCAATGATGGATCCTGCGTGTGTGCATGCATACGTACCTGCGTGTGTTTGTGGTTATTTGTATTTCCCTATGCTGTTGACATTTTCACCTACTGTATGTCGTTCATTAGTCTTGATGTTAACATTACATGTTTAGCACTGGTGAGGTGTAACAGAGCCTTTTCACCCATGCTAATCTAGGAGTAGCATGACATACGATATCATAGCCTCGTGTAGCCATGCAGCCTTCATCAGCCTTTGCAATGCATATTGCCCCAGGCAGGTTCAGTCTGGCCCCTCTCAATTGTGGGAGGATTCACAGCCCAAATGGTGACGACTCTGACGAGGCAACCAGATTCGTCTGGAACCAGGCAGGCTATATCTAACCAATGCCCAGTATGCAAATATGGGACGGGACATTGCAGAAAAGTAATCTAACACTGAGAGGGACAAGACTAATAGTCTCCACGCAGTGATATTATTGTCGCTACGCGAGGCTACAGATATCATACCAGAGGATATCAGATGACTTGTGGTGGTAGAGGAGAATTGAGGCTGCTAGAGTATCTCAGAAGAGCTATCAACAACAGACATTTAGAGATAAGAGGTGTGGGTGTTTAGAGAGGTGTGGGTGCCAACTTTTCTGAATGGCACTGGGTGTTGCCAACAGGGATGCCTCAGTGGAGAGTCTTATATCTCATTAACCTGGCTGCCTCAAAACTGGAACCCAGCTGTGTGTGAAGGACCCATGACATCGGCTGTTAATTCTGAGGAGAAAGTCAGTGGATGTTCTTCTGTTCAGGCCAGTGTTTGGACAAGAGCTGCAGTGCAATAGACTCGGGCCTGTGTTACCAATTATACTAATGAAGACACTTCCATTCTGGTCAAACAGAGTCAGAGTATTCAAAGTGGGGTCCAGGTACGCTCGTCCAAGTGGCCTCTTACAGTTGTGTAACTCTGAGAGTGTACATAACACCTGTGAAGGCCCGATTTCTTTCCAGTATGGATACTGTGAATAGAGCCTATTTTCTAGTCAAACACTGGTCAACCATGTATAAATCACTGCTGGACTTAAACAAAAGAAGGTGGTCTGGACACCTGTTCCACTGAGTGGGATGACTTAATTGACCATATTCACACGGCAGCCATTTTGCTCGTGTTATACTGTAGGATGTGGGGGGACAGGTATGATGATGCAAGAGTAAAGTGTAGCCACCATTAAATAGTTATATTTAATGGTGGCTACACTTTGGAGGTGAGCAAGTGGTGCTGCCTTGTTTGTGGCAGAGCCTGTTGAATGTCTGCAGGAGGCTCTCACAGTGCAGTTCAGTATAAGGTCTTGCACAATGCACATGTTGACAGTTTAACCACTGAACCACATGGGCGATAGATCTCGTAGATCTGCTTGTAGATCTGAACAATCTATTATATTTTTTCCTCATCTATAATGGCATGCTCAAAATTGGGACACCAGGTTGGAGGACGGTGGCAAACCCTGTATAAACATTTCACAGAGAATCTTATTGCTGACCTACGATGGAGTGTGTATAGTATACAGAGGGACATGTCATGCCTTGATTCTAAAAAGGGAGAGCTTGAGGGTGTTACAGTAGGATGAGAGGGTTTTGCTGCCGAGATTCCAGGGCTGCTGTACAGGGCGAAACTGATAGTTTTAGAAGAGCAGGAAAATTCGAAACGCTATGTTCAGTTAAAGAAGAGCGAACACTGCTTGGGACTGGCTGTGGGCAATCGCTGGGTAGAAATTATCTCTTTATAAGCTAAGACATTGATATATGCCTTTGCTGATGTAATGTATGGGACGAGGTTTATCTGAGTTGGAGATATCGCTGGAGCTTAAATTAAGTTTTCTTTCCCCTCTGGTCGTTGGCATATATATATAGAATTTGTCTTGCTGTTTGATTGTGTAGATTATTGTTATTTGACTAATGGAAAGAAAATGGAAAGAAATATATAATAGAAATCAAAATATTTCCCTCCCTTTTCTTTCTCCTTGTCTTTCTCAGAGGGGCGGTTCGGCTCATAACTGTGGCCAGCTGAAGGTGGGTCAGGTGATCCTGGAGGTGAACGGGGTTTCCCTGAGAGGCCGAGAGCACAGGGACGCGGCCCGCATCATCGCAGAGGCCTTTAAGACCAAAGAGAGAGACCACGTGGACTTCCTGGTGACAGAGTTCAACGTGGCACTATAAGGCCTAATTTGTGCTCCGTTGCACGACGGTGTCGTTTGCCGAACACAGCAGACCTACAAGCACGACGTGACACGTTGTGCTTGTAGGTCTGCTATTTTCTGCACACGATACCATCTTGTGGCGTAGTATTAATCGGGCTTAGCTCACAGACGAGGAGGGAGGAGGATAATAATGGCAATAACAAGAGGACAGGCTGGAGTCAAAGGGGGGGAAAAAATCACAAAAGACTCCGCAGATCCACTCAAGAACTATATTTTTGGTATAAATAGCCGAATCGCAACAGTCTATCTACAACAAAGGAAGAAACAAGAAACTGGACATTCTAACATGGAGCACTTGAAACTTTGGTGAAAAGAATGGCACAACCATATTAGATGGGAGTCAAAACATATTGCCGCGCATTCCCATAAGTTAGGCCTCAAATCCAGACACGTGATGCTCAAGATGTGGTCGACATTGGCCATTTCTGCACTGTAAGGAACAAACAACATGTATCCAAGGCAGTCCTAAACCGAAGTTATTTTCTCTCAGTGCTCCCACTTTTGGACCTGATGTGGACGTCACAACTGGAAAACCATTAAGAAGCCTGTGGATGTTTTGTATCCGAGTTATACTTGATTGCGTGCAAGTGTCACGCAGTGAAAAAGACGATCTACAAGCTTGCAATGCGTCGCGCCGCACTGCGCGACATGGTGTGCAACCATGTATAAATCACGTATTATGAGGCCTGTTTGAGGAAAAACTGCACATCTGAGACTGATACTCACAGCAGAGGACAATATGGCTTGTGAAATTAACTTTCCAATAACACACCTTGTTTTTGTGTGTATGTACAATTGAACGAATGTAGATACAAATATATATATACATATATATATATATACAGTGCATACCTAAAGATGCTTAGACATTATGGATTATGAAACTCGATACGTTACATCCCAAACATATTATATATTTTAGAGACATTGATACACATTGACATAGACATTGGTTACGGGGTACACCAAACTTCCTATTGACATTATTGTTATCGCTTCACTTAATGCTTGTTAAATATGATTTACTGTCAAGAGCAGAAAGAGCCAAATCAGAAACATTTATGTAGTGAATGTAAAACAAACTTAAATGCTTAGGTCTGTCTCACTGGTGATCTAAAAACATGACTGGCAATGGTATATACTATTATGTACCCTGCTAGCTTTTGCTATTGTTCCTGCTTTGCCATGTATATTCCTACTATATTCATGTGAGATTAAAAAAAAAAGAAAGAAAAACAAATCTCTGAATTGCTAAATCTCTGGTGCGGATCAATAGATTTTTAATTTAATTTCCCCTGTGTTAATTTTCTGTTGTCCGGAGAGGGCTTGCCATAGCCATGCATCATGCAGCAATTAACCTGAAGAGGTATAGCAAGGAGAGTTTTAGAGGACATAACTGCCAAAGATACAATAAATGCGCACACACACACACACACACACACTCACACACACACACACGCACACACACACACACACACACACACACACACACACACACACACACACACACACTCCAGCTAAGAGATAAACGAACGGGTAAAGGGTTGGATGAGAAAGGGAGACTGTGAGAGAGATCAAGAAAGCTGTTGAGACAATGAGAGAGATCAAATGAGAGGCAGAGATACATGGGGGAGAGAGAGAGAGCAACCATAGAAACAACTGAGAGGTAAATGCCCTTTTTTGTTTGTTTCCCGTTCGGTAGAGTGAGGCAAGAAACCTTGTATCTCCATATTTCCGTTCTTCTTTTTTGTTTGCTTGTAAATGAATGCCGTACTTCATCATACCGTACTACAGTGTCACACAAAGGTACCTCAGATCTGCTTCTAACAACAAAAAAAGCAAAAATAGCAGATATACAAGCTCTCCGTTGCTTTTTTAATTGAAGGTGAAAGTGGTTAAGTGTCTGTGGGTTTTATAAATATTGAAGAAATGAAATGCATTAATACAAGCTTGTGACTAAATTATAACTACATTGGATTCAATGGAACACAGGTTTATTTTTTTTCTATTTCCTGAAAAATTACAGTTTTAATTAGGACATGCAAGGTTTCATGTCATTCAGAAGAGTATTAGACTGGTAGTACAAATATGTCTGTCTGTCTTTGTGTTCAGTTTGTGTGTATGCAGCGTGTGTGTGTGTGTGTGTGTGTGTGTGTGCGTCCGTGTGTGCGCGTGCGTGCAGACCCACCTGCCTTCCCGTTAAGAGCTAGAAAGAAGGAGACAGCAACGTGTCTTTTAAATTAAGACAAATGGACATGTCACAGACATGGGAGGATGTGAGTATGTAACGGACATTCAGAGAATGATGAACAGACATGTACTCTGAGTTTATGTGAGGAATGCCAGGAGCTCAACCAAGTGATTGCACGCCATCAAACACAATTTCCAATAAGACCTAGAGCAGTGAGCGCCTCACTCGCAAACAGTGGTGGAAAAAGTACCCCTTTTTTTTTTTTACTAAAGTAAAAGTATCAATACTGCATGTAGGAATACTCTGTTACAAGTAAAAGTCCGGATTTCAAAATGTAATTGAGTAAAATTACAAAAGTAATGGTGGCAAAATGTACTGAAAGTATCAAAAGTGAAAGTACTCATTATGCAGAATATCCCAGTTCAAGTTTTCAAATGTATAACAATCTTTTGATAATGGCTCACAAAAAGCTCTCAATGCATTGTGCATCACATCATCATTATGCATCACATTGTACCCCTGCTAATGTGTTGCAATGACATAGGAGGGGTGGGGGGTTGGCTTTTAACCACTTAAGCTCTACAGATATATCGTTGCAGACGGTCTACATTTCCCTAAAGGAAATGCATGCATTTAATACAGTCTGACCAGATGGCAGATGCAGGGATAACACACATCCCTACTGGCCATACAAATTAATTTATGACAGTAAATTTGGCTGAAGGAAACAAGCCATGATTTTCCTTGTCATGCACTCTATTCAAAAGACCATTTATATATATTAAAGTGATGTACAAAATGTATTGTTAATTATTTTTTTAATCAATACAATATCGACCCTGTACTGTATCATCACTTTCAAGGCTCACACATTCTAGTGATAAAAGGTCCCTCATGAGAAGAATGGTTGTGTAATTATCTCTCAAAAAATGTTTTCACATGCAGAGATTTTCAACCGCAATCCAACTTCACCAGGGAGTTACTCTGTTTTGTGATATGATTGGTCTACGTCTGAGGAGGCTGTATAGTAGATATATCAGATCGTATGTACAGTACATGTACACACAGTATGTAACTATATGTACATTGTACATATACATATATAAATTCATGTACAGTACATAAATAAACTAGGGCTGGGACTTTAACAGATTAATTTAGATTAATTAATTACAGAAAAATAACACAAATCAAACACATTTTAATCACGCTTAGATTTTGCACCATGGAACCTTTCTCACTGGACGAGTTTCAGGCGTGTTGGAAACAACCAACAGACAACAAACGCCAGTGCACGCATTGGGATAAGAAGCCGATCAGAATCAAGCCCCCAGCAAGGCTTGCCAATGTTGAAGCTGCGAGACGTAGTGGTGAAAGCTGGAACTGCTGGCGGGCCCCCGCATTTATGATGAGGAAACCCCGTGCAGCTGGGGTTTAACAATGAGCGCTCGTTTGCACTTCTGCATTTGACCACCAACATTTGGTGGTCAAATGCGGAAGTAGAGCATTCTTCCGGGTGCTTCAAAACGCCACTGAGCAACTTCTATTGAAATTAATAACAAACATGTTGGCGGGGCTGTCGTTCTGGTCCTCCCTCTATCCTTTATAACTCTATGATCAACGCTTTACTTACTTGGCCCAATGGATGGGAGATTTAGATTTTTTTTTAACTCACTCGTATACCAAAATCCGTTTTAATTGAACAAATATTGATATGTGATTAAGTCCCAGCCCTAAAATAAACTCATAAATGGCTGTAGCTCATTGGGTTTAATTGATTGATTGACTTTATTGGCAGAAATGTAATCAGTACAGGGTATAGTCAAACACAAGTCCAATGGGATCACCGAAAAAAGTCCTTGCGGTCTTGTTTCCATTCAGGTCCTGTGTATTCAATTCATAATCATGACATGAAAAATAACAACAAAAATCAAATCATCATCATCATAAAAGGTAAAAATACCAAATATATGTACAGGTAGGGGGGGGTAATCAGTTTCTCTCCCTTTGGCATGCTGAAAGGTGGATTTTCAGGCCTGTTTTAAAGGATGCCAGGGATTTGCATTTTTTGAGGGAGGGAGTCGGGGCATTCCACACTTGGGTGACAGAGTTAACTAAAAACAGAATTTTACTGTCTTATCAATGAACCTTGAGCTTGTGTGTAAACTTGGTCACACAACAGCCATGTGAATTAATCTGTCACTCAACAAAGTTATTGCTTGGAGGCACAACGTTGAAGAGCAAACACATGTCCACGCTCAAACCTTGACTGACGCCTGTTCAGCTCCTCTTTGATAAAAAAAGTGGCTCAGAGCCAGCAGCATCTCACTGGCCGTCTGTCTCTGTCTGGCGGTCTAGTTACAGATATGAGGGGTTTGAGTGTATTCCTTAATCTGATTATTTGGAGAAATGCAATTCTACAGCATATACGCATGCTCAAAAGAACATGATAGACTACATGCAGTATCTGAGAAAGAGGATGTTCTTACTCCTGAAATTGAATACACTTCAAGCTGTGAGAGTAGCCTACACAGTTATCTGTACGTGTTTGTATATATGTACGTGTGTGCATGTGTGTATGTGCATACTGTATATGTAGTGAGCGTGTGCATGCATGTCATTGACAGTGCAAGGAAAAAGAGAGACAGAAAGAAAAGGTGGAAGACATCAGACATGGACAGAGAGAAAGGGGAGGGGGAGAAGAGTGTACGTGATGTCATTACAAGTTTTCCGTATTGTTACTTAAAGTGCGATAGGAGGAAGCAGAGGTCAAACACTACATTCACTGTAGTGTACTGCATGAGATGTGATTTATACAGTACAATTTGTTCATTTAACACTGGATGTGTAAACATTTTTTGGGAGATTCTCAAAAATGGACATGTTGACTTTATACTGACTTATAGAATTCATCATGTCACACATGGTGGGCAAAGTGGATTTGCCGTCACAAATTACATCACATAGCAGTTACTTGATGCCAGTTTGATCCCTACAATGGCCTATTGGCCTATGTATCTACTGTCTATCCCCATTGAAGTGTTCTTGACCTGCAAGACACTGAACCACTATCTGCCTTTGTAAATGTGCATAACCTTAACATTGATTGAATAGCTCTCCAACATACAAATGGCATCTTATGAGAACAAACCCCAGTAAAGAGGGTTGTTCTCATAAGATGGCATTGCAGTGCTGGCATCTCATTAAAACAAGAAGCTTGAAAGTGGGCTGTTTTAATGATTAGAGTCTAATCATTAAAATAGACCACTTTCATGTTTCCACTCATCTGGAGACCAAATTACACAATTAATTATTACAGCTCTTAGGGAAAGTTTCAGAAACTATAATTCTTCAAGTGGAATCATATATGAGCCTGGCTGCAGGACAGATGTCGATCGATGTGTTAGCCTCCGATTTGACCCAGTATTGAGGGCCATCCAGGGGGGATATGATGAAGGGAATCGGTGGTGTCCTGTGACAGCCCATTAATCACACGACAGGACAGAGAGGTTGGCCTTGACTGTGGCATATAAGACATGGATCAAATTGACTCATTGCTGTTACATTGATGGCGCTTAATTTGCTCGCAAAGCCCCCCATCACACACGCATGCGCGCATGCACACACACACACACACACACACACACACACACACACACACACACACACACACACACACACACACACACACACACACACACACACACACACACACACACACACACCCCACCAATCCCTGGCTATCTTCTTGAAGGTTTTGCATACCTGTTGCCACTCTATTGGTAATCATTAATGTTTATTTATATTTCACTGACTGTGCCTCCCTCATGATATTAGGCTGCACAGGCTGATTTGGTCAATGTTCCTTTCTGCCCTGCTGTGACATTCTATTCCAGACTGTTTATTTTTTACTTATGCCGAACATAGCAGATCTACAACTCACAACGTGTTGCATCGCGTCTCGTACAGTATATACAGTATATCATGCTTAAGTCACTCCCCCTTGTCGTTTGTTCGTTTATTTTCTTTGCGTGCTTGCTGCACATTTCAATGAGGAGTGTTGTAAAATGATGTGTTATTTATACAGAAAGGGTGTTTAATTTTCCAATAAAGATAACTGCACAAAAACTGACAGTCTGTCGTCATTTATTACAGAGCTGCTGTGAAAGATTACAAACCAGAGGGATACTTACTTTCTCAGACTGATGTACACATTTAAAATGTTAAATTAACTGGGAGTATGCAAATGGTACCAAATGTCTGGACCCATGAAACTCAGGATTTTACAGTGAATATAGCAGACATGCAGCCTATACAGCTGTGAAAGGCACTGCTGACAACAGCAATGCACACACGTGCACGCACATTGTTCTCTATTTCTCTCTTAATTTGAATCAACAAGTTGGCATGAAATGATTCTCTGACATTCCCAAAATAAATATATATACAAAAAGTGTAGTGATTGCAGTTCTGTAACAATGGCTTTTGAATAATATTATGGCTTGTTACACTGGATGCTCTAGAGTCTAGGTTGTTGTAGGGTGCCACATTTTAGATTAAATATTTATTGACTTTCAAATGCAACTGTGTGGGCATCAAATGGGAACTTTTGTTTTATATACTAGGAACATAATCTCCTTTTCAGGGCTTCTTTGCATCTTCCACAGCGTATAGCCTAAGAATATAGATCTGCTTCAACTTCAACTTTATTTGTCCCTGAAGGACAATTGGTTTTACAGCAGCAGATAGTCACTCACTATGCTGCAAAACCAATTGCCCTTCGGGGACAAATCAAGTTGAAGTGCAACTTTAGCCCAGTATAGAAACAGACAAACTCTTGGAAATCACAGTAGCGTAGGTTATTATGACAAAGTGGGCTTAAGTGGTCAGTGGTGTAAAGTGTAGACCCCTGCAGCTGCTACAGATGTATCATGTGTTCTTTCTTTTCAATAGATCTGCTGCTTGTTCATACCGGGTGTCAGTCAACCTGAGCCAACCTACGGAGGGGGTGGAACAAAAATGAGGAAGCAGAGAGAGACAAATTGCAAAATCCTGTTTGCATCTCAGTTGGGAGCCTCAGGGTTTGTATCAGTGTGGTTTTACTTTTTATATTAGTTTAGCTCTGTGAGGAATAACGGGATAGTTTCAGTCAGCTGTCTATCGTCAGCAGTGCAACCAAACGGACTGGTGACTGCAGGAGGAGAAGTGTGTTAATTGGAAGATAGGCATATATCTTTATTGCACCAAGTTTTGAGTAAGGCCCTGCGTACCACCTGTTTTGAATTTGTACATAATGCAGGAGGCAGCAGGACGTTGATATACTGATAACGAGTGCTTCCAAACTCTGACAAAGTAGCTCATAACATACATGTCTACGGTGGATTTTTATGAAGCAAACACTTTACAGATAAAGGATAATTCAAGCTTTTCATATACATGTTGGTGAGTTTGACATTGTTTAAATCAGATAGGACCTAGCTTTCTGTTTGGATGAATCAGCTGTCGCCTGTCAATGGAAAATTTCACCTAGTTACCAGTTACCACCTTGCTGGCAAGATGGACGCGGTCTGCATATGGTCAATGGAAGTGCTCGGAGCTTGCCACTGCATACAGAGGTTCCACGTGCACACAGAGTGGTGTGCATCACCAACAGTGGACAATCACATCTGGCTGGAAGTCCTGTATGAAGTCCTGCCTACAGCACACTATTCACCTGGAACTACAGGTTTGGGACACTGCAGCTCCTGCACAGGTTTGTTAAGAAACTGTGAGTACAGACCTTCTATATAATTGTGAGGAGGCAGGCGTGGGAGGATCCCAGTTAGGCTATCCAGTGTCCACCATCTGCTGGGATGCTGGTGGCCCCTGTGTGTTTCTCACCCAAGCCGAGCGCTCTGTTAAGGTAGGCCTGGGGGACCTCTGGAGACTTCAGGGGCATGCTGAGGGCCTGCTTCTTTAGGAAAGGGCTCTACTCCTGTGGAGGTGAAGAGGTGCGTCGGATCCATGTGAAGCAGAGCCATCAGTCCCAGGGTGGAGTGCAGGTGAAGTCATTGTTCAGACACATGGTGTGTTCAGACATGCCGAAGTACGGTGCCTGGGGGTGTGCAGCTCGTCGTCCATACGCAGCATGCACTTGGGCGTCTTGGTGGGGGCACTAGACATGTACAGGGAGGGGGTGAGGGGGTCTCTTTCTGAGGTCCACCTCCGACAGGCCAAAGTCAGAGAACTGAGGAGGGCTATGTAAATACAGGGAGGCTGAGGCGGCTCTGCCCGGGCTGCTCCACCAAGCTCCGCTCCGGCTGAATTGTCTACAGCTTCAGCCATCCTCCTCCTAAGGTTGGCCTTCGACAGGCGGAAGTCAGAAAACTGAGGGGTGCACTGGAGGTCTGCCGTCGAGGGCACGGGTCCTCTCCAACCTTTTCTGCCGGTTCTTGGGAGCCTGGTAGCCGTACTTCTCACAATGTTTTTGAATCGTATCCATGTCTTCACCAACTTTCCGCTTCATCACCATGCATGCATCAAGGAAGCGGTCCACCTCCGTCACCCGCTGCCTCTGTTGCTGCAGGTCAGCCTGCACCTGGGACTTAAATTCTTTAACTTCAGAGCTCAGCTCATAACCGTGACCGCAACCGTTTTAAGTTTGGCGAAAAAGGGGGACGTTGGATCCATGTTTGCATACAGAGGGTCCACGGGCACACAGAGTGGTGTGTTTGAGTCTGCCTACAGCACACTATTCATCTGGAACTGGACGTTTGGGACACTGCAGCTCAGGAAAGGTTTGCTAAGGATTTTTTGTCATGGGAAGTTATTGCTGTTTAATTTTGTTGATTATTTTATCAGGGTCAGAAGGATTTTGAGGCAGGGTCATGTTGTGAAATTTAAATACAATTTTCCCTTTATTATAAAATTAAATTCTTGTGTTGGGTGATTCATGAGTAATGTGAGTTAACTTGCTCATGTAAAATAAGTAACAGTATAGCTGTACAATAAGCTAACTGGGCCTCTTTGCACCTGATCTAAGTTATATGTAACATTCAACTAATCACAGTGGACACATCCTGATATTGTATTCTGTGGCCATTACCAATTGAATGAGTATTTTCACATTTCAGTACTTTTACTTCTACTCCACTACATCTCAGAGGCAAATATTTGTAGCCTACTTTTAATCCACTACAATTATTTGAAAACTTTAGTTACAACTTAATGTACTTTGTAGTTTTGATTATTACAAAACATACAGTACATTAAATGTTTCAGCCCTATTTAAATGTAGCTGATCTGCACAATGAGTATGCCAATACTTTTGTACTCATACTCAAGTATTTTTTTAACGCCAGACTTTTACTTGTAACATTATTAACAGTATTAAAATACATTGGGGGTATTGATACTTTTATTTAAACAAAACAAATCATTGTCAGTCAGTACTTCTTCCACAACTTGTTCATGTTCATACCACTCCTCAAGGGTAGAGGGCATATTCTGTCCTTCCTGGTCACCCTGTGACAGGCTGTTTATAGCCTCCTGCCTAGCCAATACCTCCTGCCTATTTGAGACTGTACATTCAGTTTGTTTAGACAATACTCTGGAACAATGCCAGTGGCCAGACAGACTGCCAGTCTGCCACTGTGAACTCTTTATGTAGTGCCAAAATTCAATCTAGTTTAAGATGGGAGTTTACTCAGACAAAATGCTCATGGGGTTACTTCTTCAGATATGGGGGGCGATTCTTTGTGGTTATTACAGTGTAGGCATATAGATGTAATTTGGCACTGGGTGGGAACAACCTGGATCTAATGGTAAAATAAATAAATATTAGGCTAAAAATAATGTTTTAAAAAAACAATATATATAGGCCTATGCCCCTAATAAGTTCAGGGAATAACTGTGTGTTAGACTGTAGTAATAAAGGAAATGCCAAAATAGAATGCTATCTTCAAAAAGATAAAAATAGAAATAAATCCAATTTGCGGAGTCTGAGGGAAGGAAAAAATGGCTAAAAAGGCAGCAAACGCATTTGTTTTCATAATGTGTCTAGATATTATCAAAGAGTGATGGTAATGATACAAATATATATATTGTATGTATGTATTTACTTTTCCATTCATTGAGGCAAATAACACATTATGTGGCACACAGTGGACTTAAGCTAGGTGCCCCCCCTCTCTCTCTCTGGGACATGTGATGTCAACTCAACTCTCTCATTATAATACCTCTAGAAACTTAAAAAAATAAAATGGAATACAATAGAATATTCAAGACGGGCCTACCACCAAGTAAATATGTTTCGCTGCCCTGCTCAGTAAAATAGTGTCAGTAGTGCCACAGCATTCAATTATGGACACACTTCAAAAGTGTGGAAATGCTGCCACCACGTGGGGATATGTCACCATAACCAATCACGAATGGCCCACAACCGGTCACAGTTTTTCTTTTTCAGTCCTTCCTTACCATTACCAAGTAGGCCTACAAATTGGCTGCAATTTACAAATAATGTTGTCATTTACAAGACATTACATCTTTGCGTGTGTATTGCAGTGGCCTGTTCAGAACATGAATACAATATATAAATACATATGTTTAAAACAAGTGTCACTCCGAGCTGAATCCCTCCCAGATGCTGATATTAACCAATCATCACGCGGTCCTCCTCGGCGTCAGGCATTGTTTTGTTTCAGGCAACTTCTCCGCCAGCTAAATCTGTGCCACGCTTTAGAAACAATGCTAATTAATTAGCATTATACATTCATTACGAGCAAGAAGAGAATACCTATCCACTGCGAAACCTATCCGTGTAAAAGTCTCCCATGCTGCATTGCCACTGCCACGTTACCAACAGGCCGAAGTTGGGGGTTACTTAGTTTTCGCTAACTGATGTCTACTCTGCACTGTACTGAAGTGATGGAGACTTATGCCATGTAAGGAATTATTGTACTACTACTCCTTGACATTGTTAATATCTTTATCAGGACCAGGTTGAGATGGGATATAGTCAGAACAGTTGGCTTGGAACACGTCAGTAATGCTCTGTTACATTATTATGCACATAGTTAGATAGCTTGAAGTAATTGACTGATTGAAAATTCACAGTTTGTAGAGTGGGTACACTTCAAACGAAAGCACAAGTCAATACAAAAACTGCTACGACTAAAACCAGAAAAAGCACTAAACTTGTTTACATCAGGGTTCTCCATTTTCAATTCATCAGGTAAGTCACACGATTCAAAACCTTTGTTTATATAATGTTGGTTTGCAGTGCACACAGTAAAATCCTCAGACTGGGAACCCAGATGTGTAACGAAATCCACTGTGGTTGCACTTGCATCTAATTGTCCCCATTGATGGTTTTCCTGTTGCATGCATGCAGCCATGCAGGGTCGCCCCTGGTGACATTATTGCTTGGGGTGGGCCTTCTTTTGGTTTGTAATGCGGTTCTCAAGGCAACCGAGCTGCTCCATTGAAGTCTTCTGCAGTGATTGAGGTCTGATCTGTGTGTGCAATCTCAACGTCTTTACGAATCCTGATCGTTGCTAAACTTAAAAAAATGTCCCGTGCGAGGTGAGTTGGCATTGCTTGATTGCTAGTAAGAAATGAAAGGTGTGTGTGTGTGAGACTGTGTGTGTGTGTGTGTGTGTGTGTGTGTGACCACTGTTCTCTACTACAGTTCACGTCTACTAGCTTGTCTTGTTAAGCAAGTCTTTGCTTGAGTTGTGTAATAGCCTATTCAAATTTGGCATTGTTTCAAACAAAGCTGGAATTCCTGTTTGATACAGTACAGTAAAGGCAGAGGGTGATTTGACTTGATTGACAAGTAATGTAATATACTTTCCATACCAACTTCTTTGTCTAATGGCCACACAAGCTGGCAAATTCACCAGCAACATTCTCCCCAAATGAACAATATATTTTAATTACATTGCAGTGGATCGTAGAGTAAATAACTCGTCAGCAATGGCCAACATTAACCAGTGAAAGCAAACATTTCCTGATTAGATTATTTATACTTGGGCAGCAGGCAGCCTTTATTTCAATTTATTTCCCCCCCCCCATTTACTTTCTTCATTGTTGTCAGGCAGCACATGGGACACTGTGTGTGCACTGTGTGTCATCATCATACTGTCTTCATACTTTACCTAAGAAGATTAGGTGCCATTGCTCAGCCACTAGGGAGCCAGGGAGGCCATCTTAAACAGCGTGTCATGGGATTATTCGGAGACTTCGGACACTAGAGCAGCTCCGTTGATCTCAAAACAGGTGTTGTCAGACTGAGAAATTATGCAGTGTCCCTCATGGCTGGCTGGGCTGAGACAGATTCTATGGCAGGGTATGGACCTGACAGGAGGAGACTGGAGAGACTGTCAGAAATGTTGAACACACACACACACACACACACACACACACACACACACACACACACACACACACACACACACACACACACACACACACACACACACACACACACACACACACACACACACACACACACACACACACACACACACACACTCTCTCTCTCTCTCTCTCTCTGTCTATGCTTCCCTCCCCAGTGCCTTTCTCTCTGACTTACCCTTCTGTCTTTATATCTCTCTCTCTCTCTCTCTCTCTCTCTCTCTCTCTCTCTCTGTATCTCTACCCTCTGAACCCCATCCCACCTGTTGTCTCCAGACACATTGCTACTGTAGCTTGCATGAGGATTATGTGCTCCGCCTGCTGTCTTGTCTGTGGAGCTCTTCTCTTGTAGTGATGGGGCTCTGCTACCCTACTGCATGCACAGTAATGATCGCTGCCTGTGTTGTGTGAAGCCCCCTCCCAAAGGGGCTTAGGGTAGTCGAGTGTAAAACCCCCATCTCTCTGCTAAGACAAATCCTCAAGAGTTCCACTGTAGGGTTGGAAGGTGCAAGACAAAATAATGAAAGCGACAGGTGAGATTTTCTTTCTCCCCCTTTCTTTTTTCTTTTCTTATTAAAATGTATTCTTAGAGATGTTCAGAGAAGTTACTTACGGATGATCGAATGGTTTTAGCTTCTATGTGGATGATGATGATGATGATGATGATGATCTAGTCATCTTTAAAGTAATAACTAGTGTAAACATGTCCTACACAGTTGTGTAGTCAACAAATCAAATCCTGGTACATCATTGAGCAGGACATGTATTTATTGACCCTAGGGACTACGGTGCAACATTTAATCAAACTTATTTATATGATCAATTATAAAAATATAAAATCCATTTGAGTAAAATGACATTTGTAGTGGCATAGTAAAGTCCATTGGACTTAGTCCAATGGAGCCACAACAGTTAGTCACTTTCAACCTGGCATCCCTGTTGTGAAATCTTGAAAAACAAAACAAAAACTACAAGCTTTGTATGCAAACTTTTTTTTTCCTTTTCATTTCCTCCCTATAATAAGGACATGCCCAAAATATGGACATCAGGCTGAAAGCATTTACCTTTTGCAGTGCACCCCTATTGGATCTTCATGGTCCATTTAGGAAATTGATTTGTTTAATTAACTGTTGCACTGTTACTGTGTTGCACTGCGTTGAGGTTGACTTTTTTTATGTACGTTTCTCAGTTGTTTATCCGAGTCTGAGTAGCTACGAGCTACGCTCTCATTGATTGATCTAGTTTAGATGCAGGGTGAGTCGAGCGTCTACCCAGCCTTAATGGAGAACCCTCACAGATTTGCTTATGAAAGGTTTGCAGGGGGAGCGTGAGCGTGTTGCTCGTCCCATTCTCCTAAGGGTTCTGTTTGTTCCAACCACAACAAAACATGCCTCTCTCTCCTCTCCTGTGTATGAAAGCCGTGCAGGAGGGAGCGTGAGCGTGCCGCTTGTGTGAACCACTGAGGGAGCTGTTTGTTCCCGTTTCTCTCTGCATGTGGGTGTTATTAGGTGTGTGTTACATTTCAAAATAACTGCAGTGCAGAGGAAAAACTACACTGCTGCCATTGGTCTTGTGTGTCAGATAAGATCTACAACCTATTTTAAGTTCAAGGACCCTGAACTTGATATGCATAGACCGAGACCGTGCACCCCCAATTGGTACCATTTGTTTTTAAGTCCCTGGGGGTCCCTGTGAAGTTAACTCTGAGAGTGTATTTATTTGCTTACTATATACATTGATTCATTTGTAATGTAATGCATACACTCTTGGAGTTACAGACGAGTAAGGGTCAGTTTGGTTCCTGACTAACAATCATTTAGCTGGAGACCTCCTGGAACCCTCATCTTATCCATGGGGGTTCTCTGACCCTCCAGTGAGAACCAGCGATCTACAGTAAAGTTGTAGCTTATAATCTCCTTTTGTTAATCAGGGATATTATGATGAGAGTAGCAAAGATGCACAGTAACCACTCTCCTTAATTAACACAAGTGCTGTGCCAGCTCTGTTACTTTCCTCAGCGTTGTTTGAACCACCTGAGAGTGTACAAATGTAACCAAATTGACACATATGGGTCTTGGGTCCTTTTCATTCAAAGGTCTTGTTTCCTTTGAACCAACTCCAAGTGCTGAACCAGATATGGAACTAATATAATGGTGTGTCAGCCACAGTTCCCATGTGCAAGGCACCGAAACCCACCCCGGGGGGGGGGGGGGGGGGGGGGGTCATCAGAGGGGGGTTGTGACTGATATTGGTTCAAAACAATATCTGCCCTGTTCTCCTTTCTGCTGAGAATATTCTTCATCGCGCTCTGTGGGAATGGCGCTTAGTTAAGACTTTAAAGAGTCTAGACGCACATTTTGGCGGCATTATGGACTTGTCATTCCATGATTGCTTTGACCTTAGGAACAGCAGGGATTTGTTACTGAGTGGATTGTAGAAATTGGGCAAAGCTGGAGACTTCAGTGACCAAGAAAGTTTAGCTGTGAGGTGTTTTATTGTACAGGGTTGGGTTGGAGCAAAGCATGCTGCTTGTGTTGTACTGTTGTTATGGTAGCTGTTACTGGAACCAGCCAGTGGTGGAAGAAGTACTCAGATCTTTTTTTTTTTTTACTTACCGGTAAGTTACTTTCCACCACATACTGTAGCCCAGAGGTTAGAGAAACTAGCCTTTGATTAGAAGATTGGCTGTTTATTTTGAATCTATCCTGGAAACCAGATAAATCTGCCACAGGAAAAACTCTCTGGCGAGATTGGTCTGGCACTCCTCAGTTAGAAATAGAATTACACTTCGCTCACCCCAGAGTCGTGGGTGAGCCCACTATTCAGAGTGAGACTGTTTTGCTGTGACGTTGGAATCTGTTTGTACCCCCCCCCCCTAGTTCCAGACTACTGCCCACATAACATAACCACTCCCATGCCCACATAACCATCGATTGCTCAAGTCAAATTGACTTTCTCAGTGGCCAACAGCTGCAGACTGTGGTGGTAATGGCAGTGGGTATGAATTAACTGAGTGAGTGAATGAGTGAAAAGTGGAGCATGTATGCTCAACCCTCCCTTGATGGATAAATGTAAACAAAACAAAGAATTATAAGAAACACCTGGAAATGTACCAACTGGAGAGACAGGAAGACCCCTGTTACTGAACAAAAGATCTATAGCAATGATTACTGACCGAATATAGAGCTTTAACTTGAACAGAAAACATTTCATTTTAACCAAAATATATAGTTTTACAGCAACTTAATTTGGATAATTATATAGAAGATCAAAGTTATACATATCTGCATGTATGTGTGTTTATATACACCTAAGATAGACTAATGGCTTCAGGAACAGAGGCAGGAGTTTTGATTCATAAGCATGGCCTTGAAATAACTAGTAGGAGATTAGTTGATTCTTGCCCACAGTAGCAATTAATCCTTCTAAGAGCTCCATAAGGACTTCTAATTCCTCTTGTACAAAAATGGATGAACATTTTTAAGGAATTCAATTCACATTCCTCTTGTTGGGAAATTTATGAAGGTATTATTAATGGGACATTAAGTGTGCTATGGGACACATGGTTATGATAGGATTTATTTAGTGTGCTGTGCACTGCACACACATTAGCAGAGGAGAACAGCTGTGTGTGAGTACTGTAGGTGTAGGAGACAGGCGGATCATTTCCTTTGTACTTTATTTATTACTCCATTACCATTAGAGCTTCACTCGGCTCCATTAATTCAGCAGATCCACCTTCAATGTCTGTTAATACACGTTAGTTCTTTGTTGTGTTTGTTTTGTTTCTCTATGGTATTGTATCGTTTTGGTCATTTGTAGATTTTAACCATCTGTTGAGGTATAAATAGATATGTCAATTATTGGTATGTGGGGAGGATTTGTAATCGGATGAGATTGTTATCAGGCATGGTCTTGCATAAATGTCGTTCCACCTCCCATTGGCGGAGACATTGTTTTGGATGGGCGCTAGCCTCTCCTATGACATTACAGCTCCACGCGTTGATGGTCAATTGTACATAAAACTTGTGTGTGTGTGTGTGTGTGTGTGTGTGTGTGTGTGTGTGTGTGTGTGTGTGTGTGTGTGTGTGTGTGTGTGTGTGTGTGTGTGTGTGTGTGTGTGTGTGTGTGTGTGTGTGTGTGTGTGTGTGTGTGTGTGTGTGTGTGTGTGTGTGTGTGTGTGTGTGTGTGTGTGTGTGTGTGTGTGTGTGTGTGTGTGTGTGAGATAAGAGCGTCCCTCACTTCACACAGGTGTGATTTTAATTGATTGATGATTCGGCTCTTGATAGGACTAACTGTATATAGACAAGACAACAGATAATGTTTTTAACTGTATTTTCAGTACTAGGGTTATTATTGGTAATGTTTGTAAACACTGGAGTATGTTTTCACTTAGTGTAAATGTCCAAAAAGCATATCTTTGGTATATATTAATATGTTGTGTATTGATACATACTGTAACCCTAGTTAATTGGATATTATTTTATTCCAGAAACTGTATCCAGAGATCTCTAAGGAGCTGACTGGTTCTCCCCAGGACTGAGGATCAAGTAATGCATTCTTCATTAATTCCCTCATAGTACCAATGACTGGCCGGCTAGCATGCCACTGCTGCGTATAAACATTTGAGCCATGGCTTTGCGGTCAGGCCTAAGTGGAGGGCCAATACGGTCAGGCCAGACACCGGCAGTGTCTGTACCAGGATAAAACTGGCAAAGGACTGAGGTCTGACATTAATCATCGAAGGATAACCGAGAGAGAAGATGGAGACTGGAGGGAATAACACTACAGTAGGAGTTGTGTACTGGACCCCTGCACCACGGCGCACCTCGCCCACCAGCTCTCTTGGATCAGAGGGGGACTGGGAGGACGAGGACGAAGAGATGAACGCAGAGAAAGAGGACGACTTTCAAAGCCAGATGGACGAGAACGGCATCATAGGACTCGGGGAGGCATTCGAGGATATGGAATTGGCAGGCGATTGTGATGGAGGGGATGTGAATGGAGGACGTGGGCCACCCTGGTCTGCCGGAGGCCACAGTCCAGGAGATGGCTCTCCTGGTGGGGGAGATGGGTCCAGTATGCCCCCGGAGAGGGCAACTCATGGCCTGAATGACCTGCAGGACTCTGAAACGCTGTCCCACACTGAGCCACTAGAGGACGACACACTAACACAATCACTGTGTGAGTTTTCATTTATATATATATATTTTTTATAATTACGCCTTTGACAGTCCAGTTTAGGCCCTCAGGGGATCAGTGGCTATTGTTTCACTGTGCCAACACAATCTTTGCCAATAATCCACTTTTGAGTTGACAATGACATAAACATTAAGACGTAAGGGGGGCCTCAGTTTGGGAATGCAGAGGCATTATGTAGCCAGTTCACTTGCCGTGGGCACTCGCTCCCCTACTGTCTTGCTCGGGTGTGACCTCACAAGCCTCAAGGCATCGCTGTTGGCGTGCCACCATGTTTTGATCGTTAAATTCACATACATACACAATACTTCATGCATCCCATATATATATATATATATATATATATATATATATATATATAGTAATTATAATATAATAAGAAACTAAATGCTGTGTAGATCTTATTAGTAATACTGTATGTTGTAGAGTGGTAAAAAATGTCTGGGGCATGGCTAAATGTATGTGAACTTAACATTTTCCTCCATTCATTTCTGTCGCAGATGACGATGTGGCCGGTGGCATGGAGGTGTGGACAGAAGATGAAGAGCTGCGACGGATGCAGGAAGAAGACGAACAGAGATTCCTGATTCAGAGACAGAGCATGGAATATCTTCCAGAGAGAGACAAACAGCTGGATATGACGGAGGAGGAGAATGACGGAGATGAGAGGCAGGAGGAGACGAGGAAGAAAGATAAACATGCTGGAATTTCTGGCCCAAGAAGCACAACTGAGCTTGAGAGTAGCAACAGCTTCACTGAACGCAGCTTTGACAGCAGTAACAGTTGGAGGTTTAGCTCCAGAGGAAGTTCTCCCTCTGACCAGTTAAACTTAGAGGCAAATGGACCCAACAAACAAAACCGTGAAAGTAAACCACAAAACGCAATTGAGCCTCAGTATGGCAACCGCTCAAACTCCAAGGCCCCCTCTCCTCCGAGAGAATGCACTCTTCCCCATCTGCTGCACTTTTCCGCTGACGAGCTAGCCGAGGCTGAGGGGATCGAAGCCGAGCTGTTCCCAGACGCAGGTTTCACGGAAAGCCTTCCCGAGTCCTGTAGCAGCCGTATGAGCCACGCCCCCAAGCCCCATTGGCCACATGAACCAGAGGCACGGGCAGCAGCCATGAACTCTCCTGAACTGGGGATGGCATGTCATCAGAACATGGCAGGGAGAGGGCCTGCGGGAGGATGTGAAAAGTCAAATGTGAAGAATTGTAAACGGCCCACTCCCTCACCAAGGAAGATGAGGCAGCGCTCTTCTGAAGCCATGCCGTCGAGGGATTCTTCCCCTAATAAAGCCTGGGGAACCTCTACTGAGGCCAAATATCACACAAGCCCAGACAGAGGTCTGACGACCCCCACCAGGACTCAAATCAGTACCCCTGATGTATATGATGCCAGGTAAAGTTGTATAAACAATTACACATGATCACATGCACTTGCTGGACTGAGACGTTGAGTATGGAGGAAGAATAGAAAGCTGCACAATGTAAATAATGCTCCACAAACACCTTTTAATAGACGTTTCAATCCTGTTAAAGGACCACTTCACCACTTTTCAACATCTCTTCATATAATTGGTCCTCACTAATGTTCATGATAAAACACCACCATTTTTTCCTACTCAGTCTGTGTCTCATAGGAGGGCTTTGGGCAGTTCGGACACCCGTCCACCAGTGACATCATCATTAGGCAGATTTTTTTTAAAACAAGATTTGTTTTAAAATATATTTAGATTTGTATTATCGTGAGAACGATGGCTTCAACTTTTGCATTGCAACTTTTCAGGAAAAGAAAGCCTGCCGTTTCTATTAGCTTGGATTCACCATCGATGATGTCACTGGTGGACGGGTTTCTGAACTGCCCACAGCCTTTCTATGAGACACAGAAAAAATTGTGGTATTTTATCATGAACATTAGTTAGGACCAATTATAGGAAGAGAAGTTGAAAAGTGGTGAAGTGGTCCTTTAAGGATCGTTGTCAGGTCAATAGAGATATTTGACAGGATCGAAACATTGTCTATGTCCTGTCCTGATATGCTGAATTGGAGTTTTACGGTTTAGTTTAGATTGTATGGCTCAGGATGGTGACGCGGACGTCTTTGGATCCAAATGTTTCCAGTTCTATCCCCAGCTCCTCCTTGTCTCGTGTCGAGGTATTCTTGAGCAAGACACTTAAACCCATAACTGCTCTCGATGAGAAAGTTGCTGCCTTGGATGGTTTATTGGTTTCCATGGTCTGTGTGTGATTGGGTGAATGTAACACACATTGTATCACATGTGTGTTTTCTTCCCCCAGGAGAGGGCCTTTGAGTTACCGTACACCCGATTTCTCCAAGGTGGAACCCAAGGTCCATTTCCCCAAAAGTGGATACACGCCCCCCAAGAGCAGGAACTCTCCCGAGAAGAGGCCGCTGTCATTGGAGCGCCCCCTAGTTTTCAAGTCCCCTGCTGATATTGTGAAAGAAGTCCTGTTTAGCAGCACAGATGGACCACAAACACCACGTCCCGATATGACCGGTGCCCCCAACTCCACTGTGCCACACGACTTTAGATGCCCTCAGCAAGCCACCACACTGGTACAGCAGCTACAGGTACTAGTAGAGTAAAGGATGATCCCCTTCAATTTATAACATTGATTATAGAGTCATGGGAACTATATACTTTTGTGATATAAGCACAAAAAAAATGAGTTAAAGGCAAGCCGTGGTTTTCAACCAGTGGTCCGGGGGAATGGTCCTTGAGGGCGTTCCAGGTGGTCCCCAGCTAATTGATAACCAAAGAGAGTTGGTAACCAAATGGACCCTTTAACACTTGAGAGCGTAAGAAAATTACGCTCTCAAGTGTTAAATTATAGTTAAACATCTGTATTACTTAGAAGTCTAAGAAGTCTACACAATAGAGCGTCGCAGTCCCGCCCCCTACCATGGACCAGGAAATGAATCCCAATGCATTTTTCCCATAGACATTTCAGAAAGTATTTATTTAAAGACTGTTACGCCACGGACAAAGCCAACTCGAGTCGTGACAACTCATGACAACACAAACAATATTTTGGACCCAACAAATAATTACAAAGAAGAAAAACAACAAAAAAAGGGTTGTAACCTGCCGTTTTTTTCTTCTTTCTAATTATTTTTTCGGCCCCAAAAATTGTGTTTGTTGTCATGATTTGTCACGACTCGAGTTGGCTTTGTCCGCGGCGTAAACGTCTTTAAATAAATACTTTCTGAAATGTCTTTGAGGAAAATGACTGCGACGCTCTATAGAGAATGTAGAAAAATTGTTTGCCTGTTATCTCTCGAATGGTACCACATCAATACAGCATGGAATTGTGGTATTTCACGAAGCAGGATTCGACAGTTGGTCCGAAAATTGTGTAAAAGACGATGTGTTCTGGAGATACTGACATAAACCTGTAATTGGGTTTACTAATATATATCGAATGTCCTTCCCGGCTCAGCCCCAAAATAACCTTTCAGGTTGCGCAAGCATACCGGTAAATTACACTTATTTGGGGCAAGACAAAGTATTGTGTTGAACATGTCTGTGTGACAGACATTATATTAATAGCGCTTTAGCACAGTGAGTTAACTAACCACTGTCACATAACAAATAGCAAAAATACACAATTTCCTCACAGTTTTCACCTATATCATGCCCATAACAGGGATGCCAGGTTGAAAGTTGTATTCAACTCTGTCGCCTCCATTCTTCCTTCTGTATGTTCCTGTCTCTCTCCCACCCCTTGTAGGAGGACTACAACAGACTGCTGACTAAGTTTGCGGAGGCAGAGAACACCATTGATCGCATGCGGCTGGAAGCAAAGGTATTTAATTTTGGCCATCAATTGATGTGTTACAGGGTTGGTTTCCATTAAGAATAAATACATAAATAATCCATGGCGACGCTGCATCATTCTTTCAAGACAATAGGTTCTCATCTACGGGACGGAGCAGTAACTCAGGAGGTAGAGTGGCTGTCTGGGAATGAGGTCATGATGCTTCTCTGATTCGATCCTTGCGTCCTCCAGGCTTTGCCAATTACAATTTGTTTTGTAAACAATCATACAATTTGTTTATTTCCTTTTTTTTTCTTTCTTTTTTTACGTGGCTCCTATGGGGTAAGCCATCTATAAGAGTCTGTCTGTCTGTCATTCAAGGACGTTGAGGATGAATTACCATGAGAGAACATTGTGTGTGTATTTTTGATTAATCATTTCAATGTAGGCCTATATGATTTTTGCCCTTGCTATCAGAAGGAAAAATAACATAAATTATCATGCACAGTAAGTAAGTGGGACTAGCAACTTTTAGGCCTGTCACAAAGATGCAAAACAACATTCAATATTGTTTTGCATCATTCAATATATCTGATTGACTTTTATACCACTTAAATGGTATAAAAGATTGGTTCCTACTTCCTCCAGATCGGGTAAATTGCCGATCACCGATGGAGCCATTTGGAGTGAAAATCAGAGCACCTCTAGTTGCTGGGACAGAGAGTGGGGCCTCCCCCAGCCTGGGGAGCCTTCCTAGTTCTTCCTCGTGGCCCGATAGCTGCACCCCATGACCAACACAGCCCTGGGTAGCTAGGCAACCCAGCCTGGGGGAGATGTGAACTATGAGGAGGAGCACACTTTTCTAATTCTTCCTCGTGTCCCGACAGCCGCCCCCCATGACCGACACCAGCCTGGGGGAGATCAGTGCACAGATGAGGGCACTTTTCTAATTCTTCCTCATGTCCTGACGGCTGCACGTTATCACTGACACAGTCCTGGTTAGGCTACCCAGCCTGGGCGTCAATTATCTTTTTGAGCGTACTTTTCTAGTCTTGCTCTATTGTATTGTCTATTTGTAGCGTATTTCCGGATGCGCCCCTTCTTCTTTTTGGCTTTCACCAGGGCTTAACAGGATCACATCACTGGATTACTGATGTTTTTGAGCGGCGCTAGCCCCTCCTATGCCCAGCTTTGTGTGTACCCCATAGCGATGATTTGATTGACTGAGCAACCCATAGCGATGATTTGATTGGCTGAGCAACGTACTGTACGTATTGAGGATACTTTAAGTGAGGACAGAAAAGTGAGTACGCCAAAAGTGATTAATTTGCCGGACTGGAATTTAAAAGTGAGGACAGCTAAGTGAGGACGCCAATTGTGATTGGCTGGAATGAGATGATGTATGATGTATGCTGATAAGAGTGCCCCTCACTTCACACAGGTGTGATTTTCTTTTTTTCCCCTTTTTTTTTCATTGGCTTTATAGGGGTCGTATGCCATCAATACCATAGCGTATAATATACTTTTGTTTTCAGGGAGGATTCCAAACAAGAAATCCTCATTCATGACCCTTTCTTGTTTGTTTCCTCTAGGTGAACCTTTACTCTGACCCTCCAAAACCCAGCCACTTGGTCCAATCAGGACTGACCCAGGAGGGGTCTAAGGTCATGACATTGAACATCCCCCGGGCTCAGAGAGCTGAGATCGGCCCAAATCAACTCGGTAAGTTCTGAGAATCGTCAAGTACATAAGGCCTGGTTTTAGTCATTGCGAAGACGCAATAAATGTTATATACATCATCATGAACTGTGTTAATTATTTTCAGCTGGAATGCATTCCAGTTAACAATAGAATTATAACACTAACACTGTGAAAACTTGGGATCTAATTGACCTGACCTGCCTTTGATCATCTTTTAACACACAGATTTGTTTTTACAGATGTCATCTGTAATGAAGCCAACCGTTTTCATTTCCTAAGCTTGTTCATTCTCTGCTCATTCAGCAGGACTGTCTCCTCCTCGCCCCTCCTCTGCAACCTCTACCTCCTCCAGAAGAAGCTTGGCATCTCAGACGGGACGGCACCCCACCAGGACTCTCGTCAAACAGGCTGACAGCTTTCTCCAGAAGGTAAGTGGTAACTTACAATATTCTATATTCTATATAATAACTACAATATCGTTGCTGTCGGGCTACGGCAGAATTCTTTTTATGTCCAAAATGGTTACATTCTGGGTAAAAAAAAATAACAGTGGATCCTTAAAGTTTTTACTTTTCATCGGTTAAATATTCATAAAACCCACAGAAAGACTTAACCACTTTCAACTTGGTGTCCCTATTTTGGGCATGTCATTTTATGCAAAAACCTTGACATTTTCTAATTTGAAAATTGCAGCATTGTGAGCTTGTAGATCAGTTACTATTGTTGCGTGACACTGGCATACGATGAAGGATAAAAATAATGCATTCATTTATGGAAAAACGATGAAAAAGATGAAGTATGGAGATTCACAAATTGTGTGTGCGCTAGGCATGCCAAGGTATGATATTTTACAGTACGGTACGGTGCCGGTATTGATAACCTATACCTCAGTATTCCACGGTATTTTTATATATATATATATATATATATATATATAAAAAAAAGAAGAAGATTGCCCCCCCCACCTATGTATAGTGACTACCCCTACCTCTTTGTTCCCCAACCTGTAGGCCTACATATATTATTTTGTATTTTTACCTTTTATGATAATTTCAATTTTGTTATTTGTCATGTGACTTGTCATGATTATGAATTGATTACCCAGGACCTGAATGGAAACAAGACTGCAAGGACTTTTTTCAGTGATCCCTTTGGACATGTGTTTGACTGTACCCTATACTGATTACATTTCTGCCAATAAAGTATTCAATCAATTAATCAATAGCTATTCCCCACTGTATTTCACTGTACTATGGCTCCCCCTAATGGCCGTTTTGTACCCTGCACGCTGCAGCAGAGCTAGTGCGTAATCTGCATGATCACCGTGTTGACAGTTCACAACTTCACACATAGTAGGCTACATAATAAATATGGAATATACAATTGGATCTGGGTGTCTTTCAGCAACACTAACTCAAGGTAGGAAGCAACTTTTCAATCTACTGCAGCTGTGTGGTGAAAATAAATGTTTTGCCTTAGTCTGCGAGTGGAGTTGCACTGCATATGCAGCATGCGCCGCCCACCGACGCTGTATTAAAATACCGTAAGCTCGGAAATCTCACGGTATCAACACTGTGGCTTTTCCTGTCGCGGTATTACCGAAATTCGGTATACCGTGGCATGCCTAGTGCGCGACTGTATGTGTATGCACGTATATGCACCTTATTTCTAAAGAAAAAAAAAACGTTTTGGTCTTGCATTGGTCTACGAGCCATACCAATAAATATTTTAAAGGTCTCACAGGTTTGATAATTTAACTTATGTTGAAGGATGAGCAACCAGGAAATAAGTCCTTTTGTGTTTATTGTTCAGGTGCAGGCGTTTGAGGACCTCCTCAAGAGTGGGAAATGCAAACCCTTTGAACAAATGACGGTAATGATACCCTAGTCACTCAAGTCAAAGTCTATAATCCTTTAACCACTTAAGGCCTATTTTATGCTTTGGCTCTTCGAAAATAGGCCATCTACAATCTACTTTGTAAGCTTGTGGTTCGGCTATTTTTGAAAAATGTAGAAAATGTTTGAATAATTGTGAGCAAGCGGTGCCTCCCCTTCACCAAAGCAACCTTCTGTTCCACCCTCCAGCATCTCTCCCAACTGGCCGAGGGACTCAGCTCTTTAGAAAGAGGTTACCTGGCAGCTAGAGATGAACACAGGCTCCTCCGGTGTAGAGGGGCTGAGATGGGCTCCTTTGACCCAAATAGGTGAGACTGATTTCCAAGGATGGGTACTCTCACATAGTCAGACAAGCAGAGATCTCTGTATACTGAATATATATATATATATATATATATATATATATATATATATATATATATATCTCTATCATGAGGCAGAGATCTCTGATCGTATGGCTAAGTGAGGCTATAGCACGATGTACTTTCAATGGGGCTGATTTTAATGCTTTGACTTCAGTGGATTTATCCTAGTGTGTTTGTGTGTGTCAGGGAGTTGGAGGGATTTATCTTCCAGTGTGGGATGCGTGTGGACGACTTCAAGGAGCAGCTGGAGCATGTAGGACAGGACCGGCCCATCTCCCAGGCACCTCCCTCTCCTCCTCCTCACCCAACTCCTCTGTCCACGCCCACCACGCCCCGAGAACCCATGCCACAACCAGAGGTGCCATAGATCACTGTATATCTGACTTTAATCCCTGCTTCAGGTGTGTTTTTAATACTGCTGGGCCGTTATCGGCGTTAACGTGCTGCGTTAACGCGAGACTCTGATCGCGCGATAAAAAAAAAAACGCTGTTAATCTATTCTCAAAATTGGGTCTGGGAGCTGGCTCTGCAGCGGCCAGAAGGCGGGCTGTGTGTGCATGTGTGTGTGTGTGTGCGCACGTGTGGGCGTGTTCGGAAATAGCGCACTGAGCCCACTGTGCAATGCAAAGTAATAGGCGAGTGCGCTTCGGTGTGGTATTTCCGAACGCGCCCACAGGAGGCTGCACGGAGACAGAGTCAGTGCACTCGTCCCTGACTCTGTGTAGTCTGTGAGAGGGACGGTAAACAGCAACGCCAACAAAAAGTTCTACTTACTAGAAAAGAAAGAGGCAGCGATGGAGCCATAAGTCCATATCCATATTCCATATCTTATCCAGGCAGCAGCCTGCTGCATCATGTTAGCTGTTGTGTGCTAAGCTAAACCACCATCCATCCATGCATCACAATATGATCACAACACGGCTTTGACCAGGGTTGTCACATTTCGTGACTGAGAGAGACACAAGCAACCAGGTCTATAAACAGGCCAGATCAAGTCAGAAAATAAGTCTAAAATAAGCAACTATAGTGCTGACTGTCAAAAGCTTGTAGATTAGCTATTTCTGTGCACAGTTTTGTATCTGGCATGGAAGGTGATGATGTATGATGCTAAGAGCGCCCCTCACTTCAAACGTGATTTATTTATTTTTTACTGGGGAAACTGGCATTTTCTGTGATGTTTACTGTCTTATCTGCATTGAGAAAAACTGCTGTGTGTGTGTGTGTGTGTGTGTGTGTGTGTGTGTGTGTGTGTGTGTGTGTGTGTGTGTGTGTGTGTGTGTGTGTGTGTGTGTGTGTGTGTGTGTGTGTGTGTGTGTGTGTGTGTGTGTGTGTGTGTGTGTGTGTGTGTGTGTGTGTGTGTGTGTGTGTGTGTGTGTGTGACTGTGACTGTGACTGTGACTGTGACTGTGACTGTGTGTGTGTGTGGCGTAGCTGGTAGATCAGCTATTTTTGAGGGCCCTCCTATGCACAGCTTTGTGTATGTGATACACAAAGGACCATTGCCGGGACCGGGACTGGAACCCTGGTTTTCCTAAGCGGCCCCTCTATACGCATTCAGCTATGGCTGCTCATGTGCTCATCTTCAGCATCCAGTGGGAACATTCACATTATTTCTAAGTTGTTGCTGTTTGTAGTCATGGCTGCCAGTTCCCACCTGATGTTGTGTGGGAGTTCTGAATGCTCCAGACCGTACTGAATAACTGCTAGCTTGCATATTGTCTTCAAACTAGGACTCAAGTCTAAGATGTACAGGTCATTAGGTGTGCTTACTCCTCCAAAGATGATGACACGATCTCCCACCATGCAACAGCTTTTCGTACACTTTGAAATTCCCTTGAGCTCAACCTCTTTCCAGGAGAAGGTCTCTGGATTGAATTTCCACATATCCTTGAACATCTGGTTGTCAGCGTTCCAGTGAGTAAATATGAACAGCTCTCCATTGTAGGTAAAGGCTGAATGATCATAACTCATTTCTGGGAAAAGATGTGCAGAAGGTGGGTTCAGCCAGAGGTTTGTCTCTGTGTCAAACACTCTGAGGGTGTTTTCCCCTAATGAATACATTTTAAACGTCCCAGTTTTAATGTCCCAGTGCACCCCAATATCATAATTGTTCCAGCCCCCAAATACAAACATCTTTGACCCGATGATGGTGGCAGAGTGATTTGATGAAGAAGTTCCACTAGTGTTAATTAAAGACCAGACCATTGTGCTGGTGTCCAACTTGTACATGTTGGACAGTCCAGTCCTGAGTTTGTTTCCTCCGTGAATATACATGACCTTCTCCAAGACACACGCTGAGTGGTAGCTCCTCTCCTCTGGTACAGTCCCAGAAACCTGTGGTTTGAACCATCTGTGCGCGTCGACATCAAATGCATAAAGTATGTTGCAGTACTCTGGCACGTTGCAGCACTTTGCCCTCACTCTTCCAAATGCATAAAGTATGTTGCAGTACTCTGGCACGTTGCAGCACTTTGCCCTCACTCTTCCCCCCCAGAAGTAGACGATATATTCAATCAGTACAGCTGTGTGGCCACAGCGCTTGAAGGGAACCTCAAGGTGCCGTTCTCCTCTTCCATTCTCTGGATCCAACTTCCTCCAGCACAAAGACACCGTGTTGAAGACGTAAACTTCAACCCGGTCCCCGTTGTTCACATTACTGGCGACCCCTCCGATCGCGTATACCTCATGTCCGATGGTCACAGCCGCATGATATGCTCCTGGTCCGTTCAGATTCGCAGTCCACCTCAACATTTTACACACACAGACAGAATCTAGGGATAATATAGATGTATCTGATGATGGTGACATCAGACTTGTCCAAATATGGAGTTCCACCCCGAAACCTGTAGCCTGCTACAGGTTTCAAACTTGGTGGGTGGTCCCACAGACCTCTCTGGGAGGTATTAAGGCTATTAAATTAGCATCTGTTGATTATGACGCAGTTTTGGGAGATCAAAATTTGACCAATAAAATTGATCTTGTATCTGGGGGTGGGTACTGCCTGCGACTTAGACTTGGTGGCTATCAAGTTATGCTAGTGGTTTTGGTGTCACATTTAGCTTCATACTGGGTGAAAGTCTCATTCAAAAAAATATGTTTTCGTTCGAAAATCTTAGTTACAATGACATTGAGTTGAGGTGGGTTTTTTTAGGGTAACTGTTGCATAATCGCTATTTCGCACTCGAGTCCCGTGACCGGTCCATCTAGCCCTCTGTCCCCGCCATCAGAATGCCTCTCACCGCTGGGGCACTGGTATTCATGCAGGACACCGATATGGGGAAGGGGGGGACCACTCACTCACTCACTCTCTCACACACACACACACACACACACACACACACACACACACACACACACACACACACACACACACACACACACACACACACACACACACACACACACACACACACACAAGTAGTACCTAAGGGCAAGTGTGTATATATTCTATTGTCTAGTTATTGTTCATAATTGTATGAACATCTATTCATGTATTGTGTGGTTATTGTTTATAGTATTCACAAAATAATCTATTCACCTATTGTATAATCAAAAGGATCTATAGAAAAAGGGTCTTTCTTTTGTGTTATTAGCAATAATAGCCTTTTGTGTAGTTATTGTTCAGTGTGTTTTCATTGTACTGAAGAACAATAGCCTTTTGTTATGATGGACTGAGTGCTTAGAACAAATGGACCCCTCCATTTGTTAGTTACTTCTCTGTGTGTGTGAGCTAATCTTTTATATATTTATTCTATGGTTGGGCGACGGTGTTAAAACGGTGTTCACCCCTAACTCTGAGACAGCCTATAAAGATAATCATATATGGGACTTGCACATAAATATATTCTTTAACTAACTACCACCTTTGGTGTGTTTAAAGTAGAGCTGGGACTCGATTACAAATTTGAATCTAATTAATCAGAGGCTTTGTAATTAATTAATCTCGATTAATCACATTTTAATCGCATATCATTATTTGACCCGAGAACAGTGAGATACATTTTTTCAAATGGATTTTGGTATACTAGTGAATCAATGAATAGTGAATACATACGTTTAAGCAATAAAACATTGTTTTTGTAGTAATAATAGGGGTAATAATAATATCTCAAATCACATCACAATATGATCACAACACGGCTTTGACCAGGCTTGCCACATTTTGTGACAGAGAGAAACAAGCAACCAGGTCTATGAAAATATTAACAGGCCAGATCAAGTCAGAAAATCAGAAAAAGTCAGAAAATAAGTCTAAAATAAGCAACTATAGTGCTGACTGTCAAACATCATTGTCCAATGTCGTTTTAGAGCAGTGGTTCTCAAGCATTTTCATGTCAAGGACCACCAATATTTTAAAGAAACTTTACAGATAGACAAGTCTAAAGTAGATTATAATGACTAGACTTGGCAACACTGTGAACAGTTCTACAAACTCACAATATGAAATATAAGGTATTAATAGGCTAGTTGTATCCATAATTAGGGCTCCTGGTCTAAACCTGTTCACAAGGACTTACTTCTGGTCATTATTTATGTAGCGCACACATATTTTCAATGCCTTCGGCAGAGTTCAAATGAGCCATTTTAATCGCGATTAATCGTGATTAACTCCAGGATTGCAGTGAGATTAATCGCGATTTAAAAAATATGATCTACCACTGGTTATCCATGTGGTGCCCAGAGACACCCATGTGTCCTTGACACGTGTTGCGTCATCTGGTATTGTATTAAAGTTCTCAAAGGACTGAAATGACTGATTTCAGTCATTTGGATTCCATAGAAGTCAGCATGTTGTGCAGCGGAAATGGACGATCTACAAGCTGTCAAGGATTGTAGAGCTATTTTCAGTATTTTGTTTTTAAGGATTAGACATTAGAGCATTTAAAGTGATCAAACTAGCAATAGGTTTAGAACCATCTTCCATACGACCCTAATGGTCTCGCAACGGATATTTCATAAATGCCGCAGTCTGTGATTTGTTTTAATATATATTATATAGTATTAGATAGTATCATGTAGCACAGCAGGAACAATATTACTCCATGCTTTCTCCTTCCTGGTGTTTTTCCAGAGCCCAGTGCGGCCTGTGCCTGGGGAGGCACGGGTGGTGGGGGTAGAGGTGAGCTCAGCCAGCGGAGAGAGTGATGGAGAGGATGGAGGAATGGTGGGAGATGATGAGGAGGAGGCGTCACCGCCGCATTTCTTCCTCGGGCCCCTCGACCGCGAGAACAGACTTGCTGCGCAAGACTTTTACACACTATTTGACCAGTGAGCCATTTCCTTTTTTAAATGCAGTGTATACAAATGTAATATTCTAGAGGTTTACGCGCCTTTGGAGTGCTCACGTCTAGAGTCACGCGTCCAAAAACACCAAACAAACAACAAACAAAACAAACAAAACAAATTGGTTTCCGATTATCCACCTGTAACCCAACATGCCTTGCACAGCGTCGACGCACATGTCACGTGATCGGTCGTAGCCAATCGGAAGAAGGAAATACAGCAGTCCAGTTCCTGTTTCTGCGCCATTTTAAAAGCCTTTTTTCTCTGATTGTAGGCTGCATCTGCGTTGATAGAACAGAATGCGGACGTTCTCGGATCATTTCTGACGTTATGCTGTGTGGAGGTTACAATGGTAACGCTTCTGAAGAACATTTCCATTGCTGGAACATGGAAATTAAGAGTTTACATAGTACACATAATACATGCATAAACTTTCCATAATGATTATATCTGGTTTCAGTATTAATTTATGATGTATTTTTCTGTATTATTAAGGTTATTGTAGCAGCCAATTTGTATTGGGGGTGTGGAGGTGGGCGGGGCGGGTGGCACGAGACATGGCCAAAGCATTTCCGGGGGTCGACAGCCAAAAACGTTGAGAACCCCTGGTATAAACGGACGGAGTGAGTAATGGCGGCTTTCAGAAACGGAAGCAGGCTCGATGCTAGGGGGAGGGGGTACTTGCTAGTGGGAGGAGGTGCTATTGGCGAAATTAAAGTAAATAAAATAATGCAAACACATTGAAGGTGGTGAATGGAGTCTACGTTGGTGACAGAGCACAGATCAATGTCGCGCGAGGGGCATGGAGGCGCGCGGAGTACCATCGCGTGTGGAGATAGAACTGGTAGAATGCAGAAGGGAAGCCAGTGACATATCAGGACCAGAAAGCACAGTCGGGAACGGCAATTTAGCCTACGACGTCACAGTGTATGACTTGGCGACCTGAACTTGTGGGCGTGAAGCCAAACGCAGGTTTACAGCTGTACTGTGGACAGTATTTATCACATCACAACAAGTTTCATCTGAACGATTCTCTTCGTCTTCTCCAGGCACCAAAGCTTCAACGAACTCCCCCAAATCCAGGATCAGAATCTCAGGGAGGGTGTCACCATCTCACCTGCTTTAGGAGCTCATGTGCAGCCAACAGGAGCAGGGACAGAGGGACAACGGCAAAGAACAAAAGATGTGGAAGGCAACTCACTGAGGTTAGGCAAAGGACCACTGTAAACCAAGATATTAACTCAATTATAAATAGTCAATAACTGCATCAAGAATCGCCTGTACTACGTTTTAATGCATTTAACCACTTAAACCCTAAAGATTCTCCCAGGGAGCTTCCCCCCACTAAATATCTTTGGTGCAAATAGCAAGCTTGCAAACAATGGGTCCTACTGACCCATTGTTTGGGAACCACGTGTTGAATTAATTACAATGCAATCAGATTTGAAAGGTTTTCTCTCTTCTCTGTCCACAGACCACCCAGGTCAAGTCTCCAAGGTTCCTGTAAAGTGCCACTGCCCAAACCTAGGACCAGCAAATCAAATCCACCCTCTCCCAGAGCCAACAACCAATCCCCTGCATTTGCTGCTCATCTGTCCAATGGCAGGAGGAGGTCAGAGGTCAGGAAGATTCACAGCAGCAGTCTGACAAGTCTCGGGGAGAGCATTGTGTCAGAGAGGAGGGGCTCCAAGCTCCAACCTGGCCCCAGGAGGGTGCTTTCTCAGGTCAGTTATACAGTCGGGATCCTTTATTCCAGTTCCTTAAGTGATTGTCACCCAGCACAATGAAGCATACACATAGGAAATTTAGCCAAAAGCTTATGTTTCATAGATAAAACATGTCTCAACCTACTGTGTAATGAAAGGCATTAAGGTGAAGCGTGTTTTAACAGATTTGCTACATTTCATGATCTAAATTCACATATGAGTAAACTATGGCACCAGATTGTTTCAGATGTTTGGTATATGTATTTATTACATTTGAGAAAGATAGATTGTGTGTTGCCAAAAACAGGCACCCCTGTCTATATATCAATATTTAAACTTGTTGTGTTTTCCCTTACATTAATGCCCTACTTGACCATACTGCAGCGTCACACAAGTATCAAAAGTAGCAGATCCACAAGCTCTTGTGGATCTGCTACTCTTTTTGAATTTGAATCGTGAAAAGTAACAGTTTTGGACACAATGAGGTTTCTACCCGACAGAGACGATCTACTAACTATATGGTGACTGTACACAAGTCATTTGATAATCTATATATTGTATAATGTGTTGTGTTGAACAGGATGGGATCATCTCTCCAGAGACGGACAGCGGTTTCATTGGCTCTGAGGCCAGCCGGCTGACCCCTGCTGCAGTTACCAGCCCTCTCCACCAGAGGGGGTCAGCGAGGTTAGAAGCCAGAACATAGCTCCCCTGCCCTTCTCCGCCCGCATTTTAACTGCACTGTAAATCTCTCCAAGCATCGCATCACCCCCATCCCACACACGACACACACACACACACACACACACACACACACACACACACACACACACACACACACACACACACACACACACAGTACACTGATCTCTGACCCCACGACTGAATCTAAACCCTCCTCATGCGTCTGCTGGGATAGTAATCTCATCTGTGTTTCCTGTCTCTTTGTCTGTGTCTCTGCATGGTGCTGCAGTGCATCAGTCCCCCTGGAGAGGAACCCGGGGAAACATCAGGGGGGTGGTCCCGCCTCGGGACAACCACCCCCCGTCTCCCCTTTGTCCTCCTCGTCCTCACACGGACCCCCGTTGTCGGCCAACAGCGACGGCTCCCAGCTCAGCGCTGCCGGAGAGACACGGGGTCCGCCCAGGAGGGCCAGAGGAGAGCAGCAGAGAAGAGGCACCTCGGCATCCAGCTCCCGTCGGCACTGGGCCGGGCAGACACACCTGCACAGGGCGGGGGGTAGTGGGACCAGTGAGTTCGGGGTGGACAGTGAAAGCAGTGAGTGTCCTTGCTTCTGTTAGCCCTGGGCGAACGAACGTATGCCCGAGGCCTAGGCCTGGCCGTACGCACAAATTAAGTGTTGTCCCAGATCTTAGCGTAAAGGTTGGGCTAGGCTGATGCCTGACAATTCAACAGTTAAAGGAGTAGTTCACCCAGAGAATTACTTATTTTCTATCAATTACACACCTGATGCCCCCTGGCCAGCCGGGGCGCCTGATGGAGGGGAAAGGAACTGGTTTGAATAACGTGTTCCTTCCACGCGCTACGTCCAACCAGGGAAACTCCCCCTGTCAGGTGTAAAGGAGCAACTTGGACACTCAGGCATGAAGGAAGCATGAGTTCAAGTCCGTTGCTCTCCCCATGTCCCCCATATATGGGGACTAGGTTGGCGGAGGGTGTGTAGAGCCCAAAATCACATTGACACGGGTGAAAAATGGGTTACAAAATGTTGGGATAAAAAAAAAAAAAAATTACACACCTGATGATGCCTTGAATTCATGGAGATTTTGTTTTGTTTTTCTTGCGTTCCTAATGCAATGATTTGATGACCGGTGGAGTTTCCGGTTAATATTTCATCCGATCAGGCGTTTCATCACTTCCAATTTCACTTGTTTATCCTGTATCCAGTATGAGTCCTTTCCTCTGATTGGATGAAACTAGTATCCTGACCTGAAAATGTATTTTGTGTTTAAAGAGCTGGAGAGCTGGGGAGACCCCTGTCTATCAGAATAATCTTTATTGTCACGTCACAGTAAAAACGTGTGACGTGAAATTTGTTTTGTGCATGGTTCCCATTGTGTTATTTTTGAGTGGTGTAAACCACTCCTACAACTGGCTTTGTTAGTCTGTCTGTCTGTGCTCAAAAAATGAGCACGGTTGCTATGGTCACCCAGTTCACACAGGTGTGATTTCATTACGTCAGACATTACATCAGACCACAGCTGATCAGTCTATATAAGACCTTACACCACTCAGTTCACACGGGTGTGATTTTTTAAAGAATGGAAAGAAGATAGAGAGGGAGGGGGGTAAGGAGATCAAGGAAGGAAAGATCATTTGAGCGCTTTTACCACAAAAAAGTAAAGCGTTTCAGATATTTAGAAGCTTGTTCCTCAAACGGCACACTCGTGGAACATGCTTCTAAATATCTGAAAACCTTTACTTTCAACTGAACAAACACTCTTTAGCAATGATTACTATCACAACAAAATAATAATAATCACACCACCTTTAACCTACGACCTCCATGCTCTTGTCTCCAGCTCACACTGTGTCAGAGGACGATGCGAGCTACCGCCGGAGCCCCACCCCCGCTGCACCGTATCACCATGGCGATCATCTCAGGTTGCTGGGCTCTGGTCAGCCGACAAGTAGCAAGTGAGTTCCTCTAGCCGCAGCAGCTGCTGCCAAGACAATGTCCAGATTTACAGTATGTGTCCCTTTTCAGATAGGTGGGGGCTGGGAAGCAAGCGATGCCGAGGCAACTGACAGAGGGGATTGGACAGTGTAGAAAGAATGCTCCAGCAATCACATCAGCTCACCCAAGACCCATTAAGACCATTAAGATTTAAAGATTTTCTTCTAAATTGTAAAATTTCTGAAAAGGGTATGTTGCAATTTGCTATATATCAGTGGTTGTGACCTTTTCATTTCAAGGACCCCCAAAATGATATGTATTGACCCCCATCTCAAAATATTTACCCCCAGAAGCAATGATTTGAGTGAGACAAATAGAAAAATACAGATAAGATTTGCAGAAATGTTCAAGATTATCTACAAGCGTACAATGTGTCTCGTAAATCGTCTTTTTTCCCCATTGGGCATCGGTGTACAAATAGTATAAATTTAGGCTCAGCACAAGCGGTCTGTTGGATGAGGACTACAATGCGATAAGACCCACACACCGTCTCCAAACCTCCTATTTTCTCAGTTCGATTGGATGTCTCCAACTGTGATAGGTTAAAAATAGACTATGTCCACTCTAATGAAATGCACAATCATCTTTAGATGTTTATTTATTAACATTATGATGGTATTCTCCTCCCGTATGCGTTACAGAGACAGGCAGTTACAAACAGGAGGTACTGCATGGTGTGCTGCATGACATTTGGATATTCATTTGCATTGCATTCGCAAACGGTGGCTGTGAGTTTGATTTGAGACGGTTAATCGGACTAATTGATTTAATTGGTTATTTAAAAACAATAGATTCTGAATAGATTGACCATTTCATAAAATACCGGTAATCGATTATGGATGGATATACCTTATTTGGGGCATGTTATTATAGGAAGAAAAACTAGAAAGAATTTTGTAAATAGCTCTTACAAGCTTACAATGCATAGTGATTTGACACATTGTAAGCTTTTAGATCAGCTATTTTAATTACTTTTGCATGACACTGACCATTGTGTTAGGGATATGTAAAAAAAAAAAAAAAAAAGAATAAAATGTAATTTTGTCCAATCTGTTAAAGGTTAAAGTCTACTATTTGTCACAAACATTGCTGTATGCAAATAACTGTCTCCGCATTTGACCCATCTCTTGGAGTGGTGAGGGGAGGAGGGAAGCATTGGGTCCCAAAGTTATATTGTTAATAATACAATATAACGTATACAATTGGGGTGGTTGAATTTTGTCGTTTAAATTTAGATTGTGTCGAAGTCATATCTCACCTAGACACATGATCTGACACATTAGTGATAGTATCGTGTGTGTGTGAGAGAGAGAAAATGCAGTCTGAGAACCATATTGACAGTCCCAGCATGCATGTTTTGTTGAGTTATTCAATTATCGCTGTTATATCAACACTGTTTTCACAGAATTTCACAATCGTAGTCAAGCATGTGACAATAAAACCCCTCTTAGTGTAGCTAATCTTCATACATGTGCCTGTGTCAGACATTTACATTACTGTGTGAATTTCATTAGAGGACTCGGAAGTCGGAACCTGGTCAGACAAGCATGTGTGTGTGTGTATGGGGGTGTCTGTGTGCGTGCGTGCGCATTAGTGAGGCTGTCAGGAACTTGCAGACAGAGGTCACCAAGCTGAAGGATAGACTGGACAGCCTGAGGAGGACCATGGCGGTGGTCCCAGTGACCTCTCCCCCAGCACAAAGACACTACACGCAGCATGGCACCTCTACACCTCGCATCAGGTTGGTATCTGGGTTTAGGCATGAGATGATTAACCACTTTCAGCAACAACTTTTCAAACTTGGCGGCAGTGGCTCAGTAGGTAGAGCGGCCGGCTCCCCGAGTCCCCCTATGTTAGTGTCGAAGTGTCTTTGAGCAGGACACTCACAACCCCTGTGTGTGTGTGTGTGTGTGTGTGTGTGTGTGTGTGTGTGTGTGTGTGTGTGTGTGTGTGTGTGTGTGTGTGTGTGTGTGTGTGTGTGTGTGTGTGTGTGTGTGTGTGTGTGTGTGTGTGTGTGCGTGTGCGCGCGCGCGCGTGCGTGCGGGGCACATCTGTGCCTCTGTGTGGGTGCGGGCACGCACACACGCGCATTCACACCTGTACTTCGGTAGACTTGGTGCGATTGTGTGTGTGTGTGTGACTTTACTCACTCCCAATCTTCTTCCGTAATCTGAAGACTCAGATCTTCAGAATCCACCTTCGTCATCCTACAGACTGTAGGACTTTTAATGTTGTCGGGGAGTCATCAGATTATGTATTCCACACTACAGGAGTCTTTTTTTGTTTGTTTGTTTACCTGCCATACTTGATTACTGAGGCACTCAAATCTATGATTTTGATGTATGTGTTTACCTTTTTTACTGTAAATTAAGAGTGTCCGCTAAATGCCTGAATTGTAATATGGCCTTTGCATCTCTACCCACGGTGAATTGCTGTTCAGGTCAGGCCAGCATTGGGGGGATGGTGGTGGAGAGGAAAGGAGAGGGAGGAGAATGGTTGAGGAGCCGGAGGGGGAGAGAACTCGGAGACAGAGACCCAGACAGAGACAAGAGCCACACACCCGTAAGTTCACCTGCTCAGTAGAATCCTCAGTCTTTATTTTACTCGGGAGAGTGTGCAAAGTAAATGCATCCAAATGCACCCTTACAGGTTCCATTTGTGAGTTAAGTTAACACAGTGAATGTGGCATTTTGATAATAATTTCACAAAGCCTCTTTTTATACTTTTGAAAGTTTCTGTTGACAACTTGTGAAAGTATCTGCTTGAATTTGACTATGAGACATTTTGAAAATAATTTCATGTAGCCTCTTTTTATGCTTTTACCAAGGGCTAAAAATATTAGCTTATCGTTTCTGAAGTGCTCCAGGACATTGCTAAACTAAATTTGCACATATAATCCACCATTAGCTGATGTATTACTCCTTAAGTATGCACACTGTAACAACATACATTAAACTAAACATTCAAGCATGTTATAATTCAAGGTGTGTCTAACAATACCAGTATGCTATTAACAGTTGCGTTTTATTTACAGCTGCATATTCCGAGCTTGATCATTCTACGCCACGATCCCAGATCCCAACTCCATTCCTTGTGTCCCCTGCTGTACAGGACGAGGGTGCCTGTAGCCATTTCAACACACTCAGGATGAGCAGAGCACAACACAGTAAGAAATAGGAATCTGTCCAACATAGGACCAAGCAGAGTGCACAGCGGGGAGAGACGACTACCTGTTCGGCCAAAAGGGTCCTTTTTCAGGAAATGTTTAACCTTGAAGCAGATATGGGGCAGGGTCACTTTGTTAGCTAACCTAATTACTGTATATAGTGTAAGTGCATAATGTATGTATGCACTGATTAAATGGGATTTTAAGAGGTTGAATATACCCAACTTTAACTTTCTTTCCCTCTCATCCATGCACATCTCTGGCTTACAGGGCAGCATCCTGGCCTTTCTGCGTATGTAGATGAACCTGATAGAAGCGGGAGCGTATGTCCACAGTGTACCACACAACACCATGGACACTCAGCACGTAAGCCATTTGTGGTAGTAGTAGTATCGGTAATATTATTATTATTGTCTGTCTGTATAATAGTTGTGCATATGATAGTGTTGCTTTCTTTCTTTATTGCGCTCTCTCTCTCTCTCTCTCTCTCTCTCTCTCTCTCTCTCTCTCTCTCTCTCTCTCTCTCTCTCTCTGTGAGAGATTGATTTCACTGTTTAATTGTGTACTTTCTTATTATTATAAGGTCCATTGGGGGGTATCTCAAAGTCTATACACACCTTGTCTCATTCTCGTTGCTGTCCTCTGTGTGGGCAGCCTGAGCCTTACAACAACACCAGCATGGAGCCAGGTAAAACAGAGTGCCTCGTCATCTCTGAATTTGAAGAATTATATAATGTCTTTTTCAGTAATTACAGGGATACCTACCTTTACACAGCATAACGGATACATGACATAGAAAATGTGGTGTGTGCGTGCACTTTGTAGGTGTTTTAAGTATAATGCAACAGAAATGTATTTGTCATCGTTTTACCTACAATATTTCCGACCTGTATGGTTTTGAAACAATATTCTTATCCACATTTGACAAGCAATGGTTGGCAAGCTGCATTGTTGTCATGTTGGTTACCACATGACAGAGGCAGGCAGGGTGACAAGCGCACCGCGACCATTCTGTCCCTTCATATGGGAAGTGCAAGCAGGTGGGGTCTCTCAAGCGGTCGATACCTCAAATCTATGTAACCGTAGAGTTGTTTGCTTTCGAATCGCAATGGTTCTGGGTTTGATACCAGGAGCAGGCACCACCAACTCAACATATGAGTAGCACTACTTGGGGAACTAAGAAGTGCCAGTACTGTATGTCTACTCATTTACTTATAGAGCACTGAGTTCAGCAAATCAGAATCTCTTTTATTTGTACGTAGTGAGATTTAATTAAACGTGATTGGCCTACTCGAGAACAACTGCTGACATTGTGTTTATGACCTACATTGATTGGGCATAAATGGGATTACATCCCTTTGTCATCATCGGTGACACACAAGCCAGGTCAGTGTCCAAGTTATACCCAAGAGAGAGACACACACAGCACACACACACATGTACGCACGCATACAGTAGTTGGTTCTGTCTAGACTGGGTTGGGATCCATTTGTAGGTTGCAGAAAAAAAATGTATGGGTCCCTTTATTGTTTTCATTTTGTGTTTTATTATTCAGTAAACATTTACAAAAAACATGACAAAAAAGCTAAAATTGTCATGAATTATAAACAAAACAAAGAAGAAAAATCAAAGACAAATCTTAAGAAATTCCATAAATTAGAAAACAAATGTTTAAGTATAGTAGTGAAAATAGCCGATCTACAAGCTCACAATGCAGTGCCAGCTTGTAGTAGATCTGCTATTTTCACTAGTTTGGGTCGCTAGCATGTAATGGGTCTGTGGTTCTCTTCCGGGTCCTTGCAAACGCCCCCAGCCACTGTGTTTTACTGAGTTTTATAGTTTTACTGAGGTTAGTGGGTTTGGGTTAGGTTTAGGTATAATTTTACTGAGGTTAGGTTTCTTTAGGACTTCAGTGTTTTGTACCATACAATAGTATGTATAACTACTGAACAAAGAACGTTTGCTTTCACCATCTTTGTTATAGAAGAGTCTGGGCAATTGTGTTTTAGTTAAAAAAAAATTAATACATTTTTATTTCATTTTAAGATGAAAGGTACAGGCATACAAAAAAAATGCACATGATAAAACTTAATTCAAATTCTTGCCAACTACAAACTACACTTGTGTTTTGGTTTCTTTTAAATTGTGTATTTTCGATTGGGCCTTTTGACTCAAAGGCTTGCAGGTTTCATGAAAGAAACCAAAAATACACAGGGAAGACATAATGAATATTCTAACCACACCTAATGTTAACGTAATGTTAACTCCATAGACCCCACCCACAGAGGCTGCCAGTCATCACACTCTCCAGACAGAAATGTAAGAGGGGCTTACGTGCCAGTGCCCCCTATGCTGGGCAGTGTGCCGATGGTGCAGTGTGTGCCAGTGTGCCCGGCGACAGTTCTGTGAGTAAAAACACCCACTCCCCCCAGACACATGATAGACACATGATAATGTACCCATTAGATTCATTTTAGCCACTGAAGTCAATCTTAAGGAAATCCCCCCTCAGTGCAGAGATGCTGATGGGGGAAAAACTTGACTGCATGAGAATGCCTTATGAATGTTGCCCAGTTGAAAACGAATTTAATTAACAACTTGGTATACATTTCCCCACATTTTACCTGTAGGTTACCATATTGCCAAATGTATTTACTGTCTTAACTTTTTACACATAAAAAACAAGTGTTATATCTGTTTTTGTGACGTTTTTTAAATGAAACAAATAATTAAATGACCACCGTTTCTGACCATTTCTAATAACAGTCATTTTGTGAACAAATTGTGCATTAAAAGTCCCATAACCACTTCTAAGTCCTCTAAACAGTTGTCACTATAGGCCCCGTCCTTTATTCACTCTACAAGCTCACAACGTACACACGGATAATATACTTGCAGATAAAATATTCAAAGAATAGTCTGTAGAAGACGTACTGTACATTAGGAGATATATTGTATATGGACGTGTGGCACATTGACTTATGTTGACTTAACCGTGTAAACCCTATATACTTTGTTGATAGTGAAAAAATCTCTTAAACCAAAAATGTGCAAGCTTGTAGAAGAGCTTGTTTATCAGCTATTTTCACAGAATGTTGTTCACCCGTTTTCGCAGAATGTGAGCCTATTTTGGCCAAATGTTCGCCACTGTTCACAGAAAAATGCAGTGATCCCATTATAACATGCCTAGAATCATGCAGTAACTTAGGGTTAAATTGTTTAATATCTTGGTCATGACATCGAACCCCCCTTTCCACTCAGGTTTTACCCCAGTCCTGTGATCAAGATGGACTCTTACCCAGAGGCCCTGAGTGTGCCCTCGAACAGTGGTGGAGGAGCACCCTCAGGTGTCAGGGGCCGCAAGGAGTCGAGGGGTCGTATGGGTTCCCTGGCCACCGACCAGCGGCATTCCCTTAGCACCTCTCTTGACCGGGCCATCCGAGCAGCTAGAGACATGAAGCATACCTCGCGGCGCATGGCTCGCTCTCTAGCTACTGGACTACACTACCAGGAGCTACTGTCCCAGTCCTGCATCTACTAGTCCCATATCCGTCTCAAACTAAACATTTATACTGTATTATATATATTTTTATATATAATATTCTACTGTATATATTTATACCGTATTATATATTTAAAAAAATTGCTGACGGTCCGAAACCTCTCCATATTCTAACTTTTTGTGCTTTTTCGTAAGTCAATGTCCTACGACTTGATCAGCGTCACACACACAGCGTCACACAAAAGTAACAAATCCACAAGCTCAAAATGAGGTGTCAAGAGCCACGTTTCAAGCTTGTTTCTGCTGCTTTTGCTATTTTTGAATCCTGAGAAGTAACTGTTTTGGACATCTGGGGGGGGGGGGGGGGGGGGGGGGGGGCAGATGTAGCAGATGTATATACACGCATATATACACACTGCAGTGGCAGAACTGAAGTTAAGGTTCAAGGTTGTACTTTATTGTTACATCTTGTGTACATGTACGTAAGAGTAAAACTTTTTGTTTGGCTTCCTTCAGACCAAACAAAAATAAGTTCTTCATACTAGCCTTCTGCACACTGCATCAACGGTTTTGAAATTGAATCATCATGCATCATTTATGTCATACAGTGCTTGTCTTAAGGGTCAGGCAACAAAGTATGATTTAAGCCTTAGCTTTTTAACAGTTTTTTGTTGATCAGTTTGGATTTAACAGTTGATTTTTCAATCCAACAATGAATAGAGAATCGCTGCTATGCTGTGTTGGAAATGAAGCGAGGCCGATAGGCCTCAGAATTATTGTGTTAAATTATTCATATGTATGCTAGTTGTAAATGTTTTTTTCCTCTTTGTTAATTAAATGAGAGTTTACGTACAACACTATATTTTGTAGCACTACAGGTATACTTAATTGGCTGAAAGGCACTCCTTTGTCTCAGTTGAACTGACTTACTATGAATAGAAATGCTCACTATATATATTACATTTTGACAAAATCATAACCTGAATTATAAGATGATTTTTACATTTGTTAATACATGAATTAATTGAAACCTAATAATTCAAGGAGGTCATCGGAGCCTGAACTAATATTAGATTAATTTAATCTACGATTTAATGTTTCTTTTCCTTTTGATTTGTTGTTGATCATTGCAAGTAAGGGTGTGTAGTTTTCCAAAATGTTATATTTTGGCCATTTTTCTAACGAGATTCTTTTCTACAATATGGTTTTTCTTACACTTGTGGTCATGTTCCTATTGTTCCTTAAGAGCCATATAAAAAAACTAGTGTTACCCAATAAATATCTCTGCCAGCTAAAGCCTGGTTTATGTTATATACTTTTTTCAAGCACAGTGGCTCACTGGGTAAAGAGCCTCCTTGGGAATCAAGAGGCGACAGGTACTGTCAACCTAATTTGATATACAAATACAATAGTATATACTACTATACTATGTCGTTGAGAACCATGAACTACATTATGTTTTTTCATGATTTTCATGTTTTTTAAATATCGAAAATCATTGGGCCTCAATTCCCCAGAACCTTTGTATGCCATTGCCAGAGCGACTGGTGGTTTCCGATGACGTCATCAAAACGCGTCACCTATCCCACTGTCCGATGAACAGTGAAGTTAGGAACGGCATTTATCCATTTATAATTTAATGTTATTACCTGTTATAAATGTTAATAAAATACACAAAGATATTATGTTCTGTATATGTATATTTTCGTTTAAATACTTAATTTATTGTTATAATGTGCAAATTAATCATTTTTGTTTACTTTAGCGGGTACTTTTACCGGAAGTATTATCCTTGCTCCCTTATGCTTTTTCACTAAACACCCAGTAAGGGCCTAAGCACACTATAGATTCCATGCGCGGACAGAAGAAGCTGTGTTTTACGTCATTTCCGGTCTTCTAGACAGCCGGTGGACGGAAAAGAAGCTCCACCCCCGCGGCTGACCGCCGTGACGGACAGATTCCCGGAAACGCTCTCCTCCAGTCAGCCGCGGGGGCGGAGCCTCTCCACCCACCAGCCGTTCAAAAAGCCGGAAAGACGTCGGGCGTCGGCTTCCCTTGGCTACGCCTGTCGGCTCAAATGTGCCCACGGTGTAAGCCTGGGAGTCTGGGACCGAGGCTACTAAACACCTGACTCATTCATTGGCTTGGCTTTGCTGTTAGCTTAATTTGTTTAGCTTGTGTTCGGTCGGTGCTACTCTGTTAGCAACTAGCAGCATAATTCGTCAGTGGACAAGAAGGCGAGATCTGATATATGGTATTGCAGTTCTTGTAATGAAATCATGTTATTAATGTAATTTTACTTTGCTGCTCACATACTTTGTTCAGCTATTTTAGTTTAAGAGTAGCATGCTTGCTAGCTCAGGTACAGCTATAGCTGAATGCTAGTAGCTAGGCATTAGACAACAGTGTTGCATAATGCGAAATACGTAACGCAAATAAAAAAATAATACGGAAATGCTGCCACGGCCGCCTTCAACCGTCTGAAGAACTGTTTCACATCTGCCCCCCTATTGAAGCACCCCGATCCCGCCTTGCCATTTGTGGTGGAAGTGGATGCTTCGGAAGTCGGTGTGGGAGCAGTCCTCTCTCATAGACAAGGTAATCCACCTAAATTATACCCCTGTGCTTTCTATTCTAAGAAACTTAGTCCTGCACAGAGGAATTATGATGAGAGCTGCTGGCGGTGAAGAAGGTGTTGAAGGAGTGGCGGCATTGGTTAGAGGGTGCCAAGGAGCCATTCTTGGTGATGACAGATCACCGCAACCTGGAGTACATCCAAAAGGTGAAGCGCTTGAACTCCCGACAAGCAAGGTGGGCTCTCTTCTTTTCACGCTTTGACTTCACAGACCAGGTTCCAAAAACACAAAGGCAGATGCTCTTTCCTGGATGTATGATGCCGGCTGTAATTAGCCCCATCATCCAACCATCTCTCGTTGTGGCTCCCGTGCTCTGGGACGTTGAGGAGATTTGTCAGGCCCAAGTGGGAGATCCTGCTCCAGCCAAATGCCCTCCCGACCGCACTTATGTTCCCTCGAGTGTGAGGGACTGCATACTTCGGTGGTGATTGGACATCCAGCTATTGCTCGCACAACACAGGCATTAGCCGAAAAGTACTGGTGGCCCACCTTAGCCCAAGATGTCCGTAAATATGTAACTTCCTGTTCCATCTGTGCTCAGTCAAAGTCCCCACGGCATGCTCCAGCTGGTAAACTCCATCCACTTCCTGTGCCTCAGCGGCCTTGGTCCATTGACTTTGTTACCGATCTTCCCTCATCCAATGGTTACACCACCGTTTTGGTAGTAGTTGACAGATTCTCCAAGTTTTATCCCCCTCACTGGTCTCCCAACTGCCTTCCAGGTGGCGGAGATGCTGTTTGAGCAGGTGTTCCGGCACTATGGTCTTCCGGAGGACGTTGTTTCAGATCGTGGTCCCCAGTTCACGTCACATGTATGGAAGGCCTTCATGGGGAAACTGGGGGTTGCAGTGAGCCTCACCTCCGGCTACAGTCCACAGTCGAATGGGCAAGTGGAGAGGACCAACCAGGAACTGGGGAGGTTCCTCCGCAGCTACTGCATGGACCGGCAGGCTGAGTGGGCACAATTTCTCCCCTGGGCTGAATATGCCCAGAATTCCCTTCGCCACTCGTCTACTGGTTTGACTCCCTTCCAGTGTGTCTTCGGCTACCAGCCTCCTCTTTGCCCATGGGACCCCAGTAGGACAGAGGCCCCTGCAGTGGATGAGTGGTTCCGTCGCTCTGAGGTGTGGAATTCAGCTCATGTCCGACTCCAGCGGGCCGTTCGCCGACAGAAGCAGCAGGCGGACCGTCGTTGCAGTGAGACCCCGATTTACCAGCCTGGAGATCAAGTCTGGCTCTCCACCAAGAACCTCAAACTTCGTATGCCCTGCCGGAAACTGAGTCCACGCTTTGTGGGTCCCTTCAAAGTCCTACGAAGCATCAACGAGGTATCTTACAGATTGCAGCTTCCTAGTCATTACCGCATTTCACCCACGTTTCATGTCTCCCTCCTCAGGCCTGTGACTCCCGGTCCCCTGGCTGGGGACCCCTCGATGCCCCACCAACTCCCCTAGACAGACCTACTTCACCTAGTTAACAAAAATCCCACTTCATCATAACATCATACATCTAGGCCAATCAAATCATCACATTCCATGGTGCACACAAACACACAAAGCTGGGCATTGGAGGCTCTGGTGACAAGCAGAGGTGACCAGAGGTGACAAGCAGAGAGGACCTCTGGTCTTCTGCATACCAGCAGGGACTTGAGGAGGAAACTCTTGTGACATCACTGTGGGGAACAACTCTGCTAAAGTGGGACGGGGGGTTGACCATGAGCCAATCAAGCCTGTCATTGTTTCTTCTTCTCCTGATCAACCAGGTGCTCTGCTCTTGTTAAGTGACAACAACATAGCCAAGAGGACGGTGCAGCAGCTCAGGGTAGAAGCCAGCATCGAGAGGAAAGGTGCGTGAAGATCACACAGAAAGAATATTGCATGTCATTACAGTCATGTGGCATGTGTCTGTTGTGTTAACCACATGAACCCTAGCATCCCTATTCTGGGCATGTCACAATTCACAACAGGCAAACACTTGACGGAAATAGCAGATTTATAAGCTCGCAATGTTTGTCGCAATGTGTTTTGAGCTTGTAGATGTAGGTTATTTTAAAGGTTAGGGTTAGGCCACACTGAACGCTATGTCCCCCCAAGGAACGCTTGACCTGCCTTGGGGACAGAGAGGAGGTCCAAGTTTGTGGACGGCAGGACCTGTGTCACAGGAGGTTTATGGAGGAGGCCTGAGAGGTACGTGGAGCTACAGAGCGTTTTGACATTTGTAGTGTGTACATCTGTGTGTGGATCAGATGTATTTGATGTTATAATCCAAACTCTCTCTAGGTTGTCCTCAGACGAGCCCTCCATCGTTGCTTCCAGTCACCCCGGTTCTCCATAGATCCGGCCAGCTTGTTGGTGCTTTGCGCTCCTGCATCTTTCTTGAGTACATCCTATGTTAGTATGGGACGTCCTCGTGACCGGTGCCCTCGTCCTCGTGACCGGTGTAACACCCAGTTTGCTAGCTGGCAGCTCCTGGTGTCTTTGGCAGTATCCTGCTATAGTCTCATTCTCTGAATTTACTTTATTTCATTGTTTACACCCAGAGTGACACACTGCCAGGGTCTTGAACCTGTGACCTTCCACTCACCAGGCAGACTCTTTATCCATTTACCTACGGCTGTGTCTTTGTTCGCTGTGCTTCTAAAACATGTTCATGTCAAGGACCTCCAAATTTAATTGAATGTGTTTGGTCGCATACCCCCATGTGAAAAGATTGTAGTGCCAGGGACCCCCATAAGGTAGATTTATATTTAAAACTTAAAAAATAAAGTATGTTTGGAACTCCTTGACCTTGATAGGCCTACTAGTCCGGCAGCCGACAGGCTTCTTTTGTTTAAAGCGGGGAATTTGGTATATATTCTTTTTTTATTGGCCTAAAATATTGTCTATATACATACATTCATGAATCCACTTGCTGACCGGCTGTTAGTATTGGGCAATCTTTTTTATAGGGGTTTCTTGTGACCCTACCATTAACATCCTATGGCTGGCAAAAATGTCAAATTTTCCTTTTGCTTTAAATAGAATGTGACATGTCAAACTAGGGTTTTTTCCTGATTCTGAATCCATTCCAAGCATTAGTTTTGCACAAAATACATTCCTTGGGCTAAAAGCAGCCATAGCCCAAATGTGCCCAAAATGTGCTGACCTCATCACATTTGTCATGATGTCTATGGCCGTTTTTAGCCCAAGGAGTGTATTTTGTGCAAAACTAATGCTTGGAATGGATTCAGAATCATGAAAACCCCCTAGTTTGACATGTCACATGCTACTTAAAGCAAAAGGAAAGTTTGACATTTTTGTCATTTTTGCCTGCCATAGGATGTTAATGGTAGGGTCACAAGAAACCCCTATAAAAAAATTGCCCAATACGTTCAGCCGGTCAGCAAGTGGATTCATGAATG